>NC_074668.1:65773828-66107995 GCF_029448725.1 Salvelinus fontinalis | reverse complement strand
TGTTTTTTACTCCATGTGTAACTATGTGTTGTTGTATGTGTCGAACTGCTTTGCTTTATCTTGGCCAGGTCGCAATTGTAAATGAGAACGTGTTCTCGATTTGCCTACCTGGTTAAATAAAGGTTAAATAAATAAAAATAAATAAATAAAAGTAGGTGTCCATATACTTTTGGTCATGTAGTGTATTTTACATATGGTGCCTTCAGAAAGTTCACACCCATTGACTTTTTCAAAATGTTGTTGAGTTAGTAAATTTAGAGTTTTTTGGTCACTGGCCTACACACAATACCCCATAATATCAAAGTGGAATTACGTTTTTACAAATAAAAAATAGCTGAAATGTATTGAGTCAATAAGTATTCAACCCCTCTTATGGCAAGCCTAAATAAGTTGATGAATGAAAATGTGCTTAACAAGTCACATAAAGTTGAAATAATATATTGTTTAACATTATTTTTGAATGACTACCTCACACATACAGACTACTGTAAAGTCCATCAGTCGAGCAGTGAATTTCAAACAGATTCAACCACAAAAGAGGTTGTCCAATGACTCATAAAGAAGGGCACCTATTGGTAGATGGGTAAACAATGTTAAAGCAGACATTGAACAGCCCTTTGAGCATGACGAAGTTATTCATTTCACTTTGGATGGTGTACCAATACACCCAGTCACTACAAAGATACAGGCGTCCTTCCTAACTAATTTTCCGGGGTGGAAGGTAACTTTTCTGGGATTTCACCATGAGGCCAAAGGTGACCTTAAAACACTTACAACGATTAATGGCTGTGATAGGAGGAAACTGAGGATGGATCAACAACATTGTAGTTACTCCACAATACTAACCTAATTGACAAAGGGGAAAAGGAAGCCTGTACAGTATAAAACTATTCCAAAACATGCATCCTGTTTGCAACAAGGCAGTAAAGTAATACTGCAAAAAATGTGGCATAGCTTTTAACTTTTTGTCCTTAATACAAAGTGGTATGTTTGGGGCAAATCCAATACATTACTGAGTACCACTCAATATTTTCAAGCATAGTGGTGTCTGCATCATGTTTTGGGTATGCTTGTATAATTGTTAAGGACTGGGGAGTAAAAAACAAATAAATAAAAAACAGAATGGCGCTAAGTATAGGCAAAATGCTAGAGGAAATCCTGGTTCAGTCTGCTTTCAACAAGACACAGAGATGAATTCACATTACAACAGGACAATAACTTAAAACCCAAGGCCAAATCTACACTGGAGTTGCTTATCAAGAAGCCAGTGAATGTTCCAGAGTGGCTGAGTTACAGTTGACTTAAATCTACCTGAAACTGTATGGCAAGACCTGGTTGTCTAGCAATGATCAACAACCATTTTGACAGAGCTTGAAAAAAATGTGAAAATAATAGAAAATGGGCAAATATAGCACAACTGAGGTGTGGAAAGCTCTTAAAAGATTTACCCAGAAAGACTCACAGCTGTAATTTCTGTCAAAGGTGCTTCTGCAAAGTCGTGAATTAGGGGTGTGAATACTTATGTAAATGATTTGGCATTATTATTTAGGTCTGAGTCTCAAGTAGAATGGGTCAGTCAAGTCCAAGTCGTGCATTCTATGAGCAAGTCGATCACATTTAAAAAAATATATATATACACCCTACATGCAATGACTTGTTCAACTACACACTTAGATGGGAAAAAAACAGTTCTTCAGGTATCCCCATAAGAGAACCCATTTGGGTTCCACGTAGAACCTAACTGTTGAAACAGTTTTACATGGAGGTTCTACCTGGAACCAAAAATGGTTATTCAGGGTACTCCTATGGGGACAGCAGAATAACCCTTTAAGGTATGAGATAGCATCTTTTTTTCTAGAGTGTACAAATATTTATTGAGGCACCAGACAGCCCTTTCTGTTGTTTTGTCTACAACACATTGTGATGACGTAATAATTAATGTAAAAGAAATCCATGAGTAAATGATCAATTTCAAGCAATTTTGACATTCCAAAAGACCAGTAGGCCTATGGTAGTAATTGTTGCTTGACGCCCATTGCTAGTTAACAGGTAACATTCTTGAATATCAAACAATTTTTGGTGCTGCATATATATTTATGGCACTCCCCTCCCTACAATTTTAAGTTTGCGCTGCACCTGATCCTTTACTTGTAGACCTACAGCAAATCAGCACTCTTCGCTAGCTAAGTGGTTCTCAAAAGGTTTGATCCGCGACCCCCAAAATGGAGTGGTTCAACGCTTGCGAAAAATAGAAAAATAAACAAGCGCTTTCTGGACACAAATCTGGATATTTATGTGCGCCCGCCATTGCGCGACAACGATGACTGGTCATTGATCAACACTCAAGACTTGGTTCTGAAGCACTGATTAGACGTTTTTGAAACAAGAACTTGGGGTAATGACGTAGGCCAGATAGATTAAGCAAAGATAATATAAAATACAAATGGTAGGTTAAATGTAGCCGAAAAAAATATGAACCCCCCCCCCATTCTGTTTCACACTCTTGACCCCGCAAAACGTTCACCGCGCCAGCGCTCACAGACCTGTGTTGATTGGCTAGTGAAACGCAAACTGTCAATCTGCTTTTATGCAAGTGCGATATTGTCTCCGCCTGTTGGAGAGACATCGGGCCGGAGGGGGGTATGTGTGTTGAGACTGAGCGCTACTGCAGCGAAGCCTGAGTGCGAGGAGACAGAGCAGCAATCGTGCACTTCGTGACAACTTTTTACCAGTTGTAAGTAGCCTATTTAGATTGTCATTATGGAGACACCCATTTCCAACCCTTAATCCATAAAACATTAACGCGCTAGAACTGATGCGCATCAATAAATAATGGTAACAAAGCACAGGAAAACAACTTTAGGCGCTATAAGAGCCCATTAGATGAACTGCATTCTAATGTCGACTTTGCTTATGGAAAACCATATCAAGCGAAGGGTTTTACGCATGCTCAGTTCTTGGGTCTCGAGCACTGCGCAAGTGGACATTCGAAATGGAAATTATGTAACTCCCTCGCGTGCTATGGGGGAAAGTTCACAATGATTTAATCAATAGCCTATTGCTCCGTTTGTTGTTGTAGTCTTGTGTTATGCAATTCTTAATGGCCATGTTAATTTAAAAAGGAAGTTATCAGTTGTGATCATGGCCACAGCTCTATCGCGAATGTATCATTCTCCACATTTCATGGTGGACTTTACCCTGAAATTAGATTTTGGCCTTTCAGGGGCTATAGGCTACCTGCAACTAGCTCAGCAAACCATGGAAAAGTTGAATTGCAATCATAAACGCAGATTTTTCAGTAGCCTATGCCGATTTAAATACATCAATCTCGCAAATAGGCAATTTATAACGGTTTGTAACCTTAACATATGGCACATAATGAAGGCACAATTGCTAGAAAATAGACTAACATTCGTTTTTTGAAGTTCATCCAAGTGTTTCTTGCACAGAGATTCAGATCCTCTGTCCAACTTTCATCACTCAAATTCTCCTGTCAGATTTATCTATAGTTATGCACATGCATACCTATAGTGTTTGAGCCCTGAATGCTGATTGGTTGAAAGCCATGGTATATCAGACTGTGTACCATGGGAATGACCCCAATTATTTTGTTTGTTTACATAGCAATCAGGCTCCTCAAGGGTTTGTGGTATATGGCCAATATACCACGACTAAGGGCTATGGCCAAAGAACAGCACTTAGCCGTGGTATACTGGCCATATACCACACCTCCTAGGGCCTTGTTTATTCATAGCAGTTAAAACAATTTAAATCGACATCCATTGATGGAAAATATTCTGGAGGCGATTTATGTATGTTCTCTTGCAACATTCTTATACTTGGAAGAATTATTATTTTAATGGAAAACTGAATTTTGGTTCTTAACTCACTTCGTAAAAAAATACGTAGATATTCCTAAATTCTCTCGATGAAGTTATGGAAAAAGGCTTTCATAGATACATGTGGCAACTCCTCTGAGGCTGCAAAACAACATTTTAGGGCTAGTTATCAGACCTTGCGGGCGGGTTTTCAGAGGTCATTGGGTTAGACATTTTTACTAGACCTGGCAACACTGCTTGGCTTTTTTAATTACCCTAAAGTTGTAGACATCCTGCCCCAAAAGAGAGAATGTTATCACAAGTCAGTTCGTAAATCAGCATGTTTCTCCACGATCATTACATTGTAACGTTGGGTCAGCTGATTCGGGACGCAGACAGCATATAGCTACTAACGTTACAAGCTAGCTAGCTTTTGGTAGAAGCAGTCAGCATTGTGTGCGCATCATAATATAGTTAACGTTAGTTGGTAAGTAGCATTACATTCATTTTATATGAAGTGTGACTGGCTCAGCTATCATACTAGGTCTTCCCATAGACGCCCAGTCATTGAGTTGACGACAAGTGGCAACAATTACCCACCGCTGCTAAATTAAATAGGGTAAATACTGCCTTTAGGCTATGATCAAAAACATCTAAGCATCTGGGGTCAAAAATACACATATTAGGCAGTCAACCAAACTTTGCACCTAGTATTTTCACTGTGACCCGAGACTCATACTTGGATACGGGGGACGTTAACATAGCTAGCCCGGCCTAGTATGGGTACAAATGTGTGCTAGCTAGTTGAGTTAGCATCTGGGCTAACACAATGGAAACATTTGACTGAATAACTAAACACCGTCTGTGCATCAAGCGTGGGTTGACGAATGAAAGTTTGATATACTTTACATTCGCATTACCTGATATTCGAGTATGATAACGTCTCCACATAATATCAAATCATAACGTTACCATCACAATAGTCTTCACTGTTAATCATCATTGGTTGACTGTTGTCGTCTGCCACCACAGACCGCATATCCTTTGATGCTGCCGCGCTACTATACTCGTTCAGGTGTTTGCTACGCAAATGCCTTAGCATGTTCGTGGTGTGGCCGCAATGAAGGACGGTCTCTAAACACAGCAGACAAGTCACTTTCTTCTCATCTACGGCTCTGAAAAAAGACCAAACGACACTTCGCTTTCTAGGCGCCATCTTCCCATAAACGTGTCGTCACTAGTTACCACAGCCTCAATGTCATAAAGCTAGCCTATAAAAAATAAAGCTAGCCTATTTCTAGAATATATATGATTAAAATGCGGTTTTAAACCTAACCTTAAGTAAACTGCTAACCTTATGCCTACCCTTAAATGAAGACCACATTGTTATTTTCATGAATTTGTACGATATAGCCCCTTTGACTTTGTGGTTGTGGTAACTAGTAGACGTCTCGTCAGCAACACTATAAAGGTACTTCCGGGTCACGGAATTTCTGAAACGTTCTAAATAAAGTCACTGGGAGTCGACTGTTAGACCCGATTATGTATTTGTGCACATGCGCTTAGCTAGCCAACGTCGCCTACGTGTGATCAGGGATTTCTATGCTGGAAAATGACACTAACAGGCGTTTTGCTTCCACCTATCGTATTTGCAGTCTTCATCGAAAGCCTGCAGCAGAGTATTGAAACCCCCATCTCGTCTAAATTAGCAACATTGTGATGCAGTGCTCTTTTGGTCGGTCTAATTGTACATCCAACATTTGAATGAGACCCCAATTCCTAGGGGGAGATTGGCGCCATCATTCAATTAACATTGTGTTATATGGATTACTTTACACTACTGGAAGACATTTACATTTTATCAGTAATTTTTGATAATCCTCACTTCTGAGTAAATTAAACACGCACGGAGGCAGCAATAAGACTGAGATATTTATTAACTTGGGAAGTAGCACGAGTGCACAGTATGTTTTCACAGCCTCTGTCCCCCCCCACTGAAAACAAAATCACAGGTATTGTGTGTAACAGTGATAACACCAAGTAAAACTGAAATGATAACTTAACACACAAAATATAAATATCCATTAACAAACTTCTTATAGCTTAGACTAATTTCCACTTCCTGAACACATACTACTTAAATAAAAAGACATAGCCTTTTCTTAGTAAAACGCAAAAGTAAAAATGAAATAAATACAGTAGTCTTTCCACCATATAGTCAGACACATTCTATTCACAGGCTTGTACACAGCACAGAGGTTGTAGTAGCATTTTAGCAGTGCAGGAGATGCTGATATGGAACATGGGATCAACAATCAATATAATAAAATATACAAAAACATACATCAAATAATAACTGAAAGTCAAGGGCGGTTGCATATGAGTAACTGCTGTGATGGCAGTCTGATGATACGCATCTTCTTGTAAACTCTACGAGAACTAGTAAAGTTAGATTTGTTATGAAATTCTTGAGTTAGTAAATGACTCTTTAAAAGTAACAGTTTGTGTATAATACACATGTATAAGAGATAATCCTACATTTCATCTGTGACATATGTAAGCAACTCCAAACATTTCTTACATCAGCAGAAGTAGTGAGGCACAGTGAGAAACTGTAGTGTGAACACTTAACACTTCCTCCTTCAAGGTGTTCACTGATTTGACAGGAATGTGTGTGGGTAAGGGGAACTAGGGTCGGATTGGCTGGAAAATTTTAAAAACGCACACAGGCATGCACACACAAACTCTGCTGAGAAGAAGAGTTCACATCAAGTAGAAGGTGTGCCCACCAGTCTGCCTGGCTGTGGGTTCTTGCAGGACAGGATGCTGTGGCTTTGAGTGTGGCCCTGATGCACGGAAGAGGACGCCAGACACAGGGTAGTGGTTGATAGGGGACAGGCCATAGAGGCTGTCTGAAGGTCATTTATATTCGTGTGTGTATATATAAACGAGTATTCAGTTCTTGTTTCTCTGCAGCGCCTCACAGAGGTTTTGGTTGGGATCTGGTTCCTGTGTCATGACCTCCACACTTTCCCACTCTCCGCTGCGGCTTGACCGTTTCACTGCCTCCACCACCGTCTGCACGTACAGCCCATCCTCAAACGTCGACGCCATGGCAACTGGCCCCCGCACCCACGACCGACGCTCTTCCTGTGCCTGGAAAGCATCTTTTAGAGCCTTAACCATGGAGCCTAGCCCCCGCAGGTGTGGCAGGGGGACATCCTTGACCTCTTGTCCTGCCCCTTCGCTGTCCCCTAGCAGCAGCTCCTCCCCGTTCCCTCCATTTCGCTGCCCATACAGCTCTGTCCCCCTGGCAATCAGCCTCCCTGCTGACCCAACAACCATCACCTCGTGGACAAAGGCCCCCGGCATGTTGAAGTTCAGAGTCACAGTGCAGCACACTCCTGACCCAGTCCCTCGTCCAGAACATCCCATCAGCATCTGGAAGAAACAGAAGTCATCACTGGTGACGCGGCGGATCCCGCGGATCGCTCCATTCTGCCGCACAAACGTCCGGAGAAGGCCATGCACCCGTATCGCCCGTGCTCCCGTCAGGTGACTCAGCAGGTCCACGAGGGTAGAGCCAACTGTGTGGAGCCCGCCACCCCCCATCAGCTCCTCGCAGGTCCAGCCGTATGATTGATCGAGCAGACTGGGGCCATAGACACGGGCGTCACACACCTGCAGCTCACCCACGTATCCCTCTGCCAGCAGCTGCCGCATTGCTACGAATGCTGGGAGGAAGCGCAGAGCATTACCCACAATGCTCAGCAACTGGGGGTAGTACCGCGCCGCAGTCACCATCTTGAACGCGTCCACAGCCGTAGCAGCCTTCTCACATACCACATTCTTACCTATCCCTGAGAGAGAAAGAGAGAGATGTTCCTGAAAGCACCTCTATGCTTCAACAACCACCATGTGTGTATGTAGGTTGTGGCACTATTTATTAACTGTGTGTGTGTCTATATGCAAATATAACCTCATCCCTGACCTTAAAGCCCCACCCAACTAAGGGGTTCCAACAATCGACGACACAGAAGGAGGAAGAACATACTGTCCAGACCCCTCTGCCGCACACACACATACACACACACACACACACACACACACACAAAGAGCACGTCCCTCCCCCAGAGCAGGGAGGGACCTGCCGGTTGGTGGAGACACTCTCAGGAAGCAGGAACTAAAGCAGGAAGCTAAGGTCAACACTCAGGAATTCACCCAGATAAGACAGTCAATTCACCTCCTCTGACATAACCTACTAGTGCCTCAAAACTCACAATTCAGTTAAAGCTTATTGGCAACTATTGTAAATCAATCAGAATACAGTGAAAGAGCCTCAGCCATGGAGAGGGAGAGAGATGGGGGGGGGGGGGGGGGGGAGAGGTATGCGAGGTATGAGTCCAGACAGATTAGAAGAGGAATGCAGCCAGTATCAGTGTTCAGAGACTGTACTGTTTATGTAAATTTGCGGAAGCATTGCTTCCCTATGGCCTTGTCAATTACTTGTGTGCTATGAAAGCACAATAAGAGTATTTTGTGTTTGCTGAGTGTTGTGTAGGCATTGTGCCAACGTTTGTGGTGTAAACACTGGGATTGTTACTGTGATTACCCACACTCTCCCACAGGGCAGGAGCAGGAAAGAGCCCCAGTCTGCCACACTCCTGGGTGGGGCTGGACACCATAGAACCCAACTGTGTGTGTGTGTGTGTGTGTGTGTACAAGCGTGCGTGCGTGAATTTGTGTTGTCTTACCCAGAGCTTTGACGGCAATCTGCCGTGTGAGTGGGGGTGAGATGTAGATGCAGACCAGGTCAACATCAGGGTGCAATAAGACATCGTCTGATTGGCTGGTGTGAAACGGAATGCCCAGCTCCTGCGCCAGGGATCGTGCCTCCTCCTCGCTCCTCCCCCAGAGCGCACGTACTTCAAACCCTTCCCCCCGTAGCAATGGAACTAGCATCCGTGCCGTACTCCCTGTGCCAAACACACCAACACCAGGCAACATTGCTGCCACTCCTCTTCACTGTATGTTTGGTCTGCACGCAAGCATCCCAACGTTGTCCTACTTCCACCACTCTTCTCTCACAATGGTAGTGTCTGCTGTATGCTATTGCCTGGCAACACAGAAAATGTTTTATAATTATTATTATGTACAATAGAGACTAAACGTTGTTTTACTTTTACATGTATTGCACGATTTTTAATGTCTACGACTACCTGCTCCTCTGTCCAACGATCTACAGATTGGTTAAATCACATCTGGTCTTACAAAGATTTTTGGTATCCATTACTGCGAGTTACAGGTTTGCCTATAAAAAATGTTCCCAGAGGTTTTTCAACTAACCTGGTATTGATTGAGATAGATGGGTCCACCCCAAAGTGTTGCATGTCACAATGACACTCATGTCTCGATCAGTGAGAGAAGATTTGAAATAGACAAGATGGCGCCGTACACATTGTTGAAGAAAAACATTTTATTCATTTTAACAATGGAGAATTTTCGAAATTCAAAACGCACTACCTGCAACTGGACATTTTAGAAGATACATGTTTGGCCGAATCGAGAATAAGGATAGTGTCGTCAATGCCAGGTTAGTTGAAACTTATTCTCTAAAACTATTTGATATTCATACCTATGGTTCTATGGCTGATAACCAAGTAGTTTACACTACAGAACAGCAAAGACTGCTACTTATGCATGTGTGACATAAGCAGAACCATAGCTCTCAAACTCCCTACAGTTCTCAGCCGTCAGCTTTCCCCGTCTGCCTTGTGTGAACTTCAACCCCGATGCTGTGTTTTAACTTTTGGAAATGTCAAATCATCGCTTGTGATATGGTCCTTCTCTCATCAGCGAGAAACAATCCTTCAGATAAAGATACACTTACTGTAGCAGTTTTGCACAGTTCCATACAGCTATGGGTGCTTCCATTCTACCAAACTACATGTCAAGTTGTTTACACACAAGTGTTCGGAGCATGTGAGATTGCTAATTAGCACAGGTGGTCGCCTTTGTCTTCAGTCTGTTTTCCGTAAACAAGTGCTGTAACATTGAGATATGGCAGTGTGGGAGCACTAACCCTATCAAGGTGTGTATAAATGTAACCTTTTGTTTTCTGAAAAGTATTTCTCACCGATATGAAAAATGAGGTCCATATGCTTCCAAAACCTTACCGAATGCGATGTATGTTAATGTTCAGACCGAGTGCGGGGATCTTATCAAAACTCCCCCCTACAGAAGACGCCTTCGTACAATGTGTAATGGAACTAAGAGTCATGATCTAGGGCTAGGCAGAACCACATCTAGACTGAACAAAAATATAAATGCAACCTGTAAGTGTTGGTCCCATGTTTCATGAGCTGAAATAAAAAAAACATCCCAGAAATCTTTCATCCACACAAAAAGCTTATTTCTCTCAAATTTTGGGCACAAATTTGTTTAAATCCCTGTTAGTGAGGATTTCTCCTTTTCCAAGATAATCCATCCACCTGACAGGTGTGGCATATCAAGAAGCTGATTAGACATGATTATTACACAGGTGCACCGTGTGCTGGGGACAATAAAAGGCCACTAAAATGTGCAGTTGTCATAACAATGCCACAAGTTGAGGGAGCATGCAATTGGCATGCTGACTGCAGGAATGTCCACCAGAGCTGTTGCCGGGGAATTGAAAGCTCATTTCTCTACCAAAAGCTGACTCAAATGTCATTTTAGAGAATTTGGCAGTATGTCCAACCGGCCTCACAACCGCAGAGGTGTTGTGTGGGTAAGCGGTTTGCTGATGTCAACGTTGTAAACACAGTGCCCCATGGTGGGGTTATGGTATGGGCAAGAATAGGCTACGGACAACAAACACAATAGCATTTTATCGATAGAAATGTGAATGCACAGAGATACTGTGACAGGATCCTTAGGCCCATTGTCCTGCTATTCATCTGCCGACATCACCTCATGTTTTAGCATGATAATGGCAAGGATCTATGCACAATTCCTGGAAGCTGAAAATGTCCCAATTCTTCCATGGCCTAAATACTCACAAGACATGTCAGTCATTGAGCACATTTGGGATTCTCTGGATCGATGTGTATGACAGCGTGTTCCAGTTCCCGACAATATCCGCAACTTCGCACAGCAATTGAAGAGTGGGACAACATTCCACAATCCCCAGCTTCATCAACTCTATGTGAAGGTGATGTATCTTGCTGCATGCGGGAAATGGTGGTCACACCAAATACTGACTGGTTTTCTGATCCACGCTCCTACCTTTTTCTTTAAATTCTGTGACCAACGGATGCATATCTGTATCCCCAGTCAAGTGAAATTAATAGATTAGGTCCTAATTTATTTCAATAGATTTTCCTTATATGAACTGTAACTCGATAAAATCGTTAATTGTTGCGTTTATTTTTGTTGAGTATAGATAGGTTAGCTTACTAGCTAACATTAACTAACCAGTGGCTGGGGAGGCAGAAGCCCAGGGGTCCTGGATAAGGATTTTGAAAATCGATGAGATCTTTATAACCACTCTTGTGACTAGGATATATTATGGTGGTCAGCTAGGGTACCTTCGTCTAGCTCGATGACTTTTGCTCCGCCGATTGTTAGGAGGCTATGCCGTGTACCTACTGACGTGATGACGTCCCCCGCCTCGGTCAGACTCCCGGTGGTTGTTTAATCTGTGGCAGCGAGACTCACCATTCACATTCAGGTCAAAAGTTCATGGTATCAGAGCAAGACTCAATTTATTCACACTTCTGTATTCTGTCCACAGTTGACTTTTCGAGGTTCACTTTGGGCATCCGCGTTCGCCCAGCATCCGTCTTTCTTCACGAAGTTGTCCTGATGCGTCTGCGCAGTGTTGTCCGAGAGACAAAATTCCAGTCACGCCCATCTGAGCAACGCCCGGACTGGTTTCGAGGAGGGGGGGAAGCGCCCAAGCCATCAAGACCCACGCCATTGGTCGTTCGATAGCCAATGGGCTCTCAGCAACGCTTTCACCTCCGCGTTCGAGGAGAAGCAGCCTGCCTGCAGCAGTGCCGCGTCCAACCAGCTAGTTCGAATGACTGACAGCGAGTTAAATGCTACGTTACATGTAAATGAAGCAAGCTAGCTAACGAAATAGATATGGTTTACGAGTATAATTGCTTGTTTTCAGATACAAAAATAGTTTAAGTTGCATCATTGACATTGTCAAAGACATGCATCATTGACATTGTCACACACATTGGTATGCCACGTTGCACTTCATGAAATCAAGAAAAAAAACGGGCAACTTTGATAGACTGAGCAGTAATTTACACTGGAAGAAAGTGAAAGACAACTCAGTAAAGTAGCTAGTTACTATAATTTATCTGTCGATGTGTTACCCTGAAATTGCAACATGTCTGTACACTTTTATTCCAATAACGTGTGCATGTCGTTACATATAAAACAGCACGCACCAGTATTATGAAAGGTAATAGGTAATCGACCTAATGGTAAATGTTAATTCAGAAATATTGTAATGCATGGTATGCAAACAAAAGTATTAGTTATTATATTAATACATTTTTACAGTTATGTTTCCATCAATGACGGATAGGCCGTCATTGTAAATACGAATTTGTTCTTAAGTGACTTGCCTAGTTAAAAAAAGGTTAAATTAAAAAAAATATATATTTTTAAATTCCAATACCTGTCTTAACGTGAATCAGCAGTAGAAACAATAACATAGCGTCCTACCCGCCCCTGGTAGGGTGATAATCTGAGGGATGGGCCTGGAGAAATATAACTGATGATGATGATCTCAGATCTCAGAATGATCTCAGATTCATAGATGGCGCTATGGATGCAAGGACTGACCATCCATGATATCAAAATTATAGTTTTAACCATGTTTTGAGGTTATATAGTCTTTGTTTACATTTACTTTGTTTACAAACGTTGGAGTAAAACAAGCTTGTACTTTGGGTTCTGATGGGGTGTGACAGTTGAACTAAGCTCATGAGTTTTTTATTTCACCTTTATTTAACCAGGTAGGCTAGTTGAGAACAAGTTCTCATTTGCAACTGCAACCTGGCCAAGATAAAGCATAGCAATTCGACACATACAACAACAGAGTTACACATGGAATAAACAAAACATACAGTCAATAATACAGTAGAAAAATAAGTCTATATACAATGTGAGCAAATGAGGTGAGATAAGGGAGGTAAAGGCAAATAAAAGGCCATGGTGGCGAGGTAAATACAATATAGCAAGTAAAACACTGGAATGATAGATTTGCAGTGGAAGAATGTGCAAAGTAGAAATAGAAATAATGGGGTGCAAAGGAGCAAAATAAATAAATACTGTAGGGGAAAAGGTTGTTGTTTGGGCTAAATTATAGATAGGCTATGTACAGGTCCAGTAATCTGTGAGCTGCTCTAACAGCTGGTGCTTAAAGCTAGTGAGGGAGATAAGTGTTTCTAGCTTCAGAGAGATTTGCAGTCATTGGCAGCAGAGAACTTGAAGGAAAGATGACCAAAGGAGGAATTGGCTTTGGGGGTGACCAGTGAGATATTCAACTCTCTAGAGACAGCAGGAGCGGTAGAGATACTCTTAATGATCGGCTATGAAAAGCCAACTGACATTTACTCCTGAGGTGCTGACTTGCTGCACCCTCGACAACTACTGTGATTATTATTATTTGACCATGCTGGTCATTTATGAACATTTGAACATCTTGGCCATGTTCTGTTATAAGCTCCACCCGGCACATCCAGAAGAGGACTGGCCACCCCTCATAGCCTGGTTCCTCTCTAGGTTTTATCCTTTCTAGGGAGTTTTTCCTAGCCACTGTGCTTCTACACCTGCATTGCTTGCTGTTTGGGGTTTTAGGCTGGGTTTCTGTACAGCACTTTGAGATATCAGCTGATGTAAGAAGGGCTATATAAATACATTTGATTTGATTTGATATACCTGCTGGAGTGCGTGCTATGAGTGGGTGCTGCTATGGTGACCAGTGAGCTGAGATAAGGCGGGGCTTTACCTAGCAGAGACTTGTAGATCACCAAAGCTCCATATACTACCCACCACTGTGACCTGTATGCTCTCGTTGGCTGGCCCTCACTACATGTCCATCGCCAAACCCACTGGCTCCAGGTCATCTATAAGTCTTTGCTAGGTAAAGCCCCGCCTTATCTCAGTTCACTGGTCACCATAGCAACACCCACCTGTAGCACACGCTCCTGGTCACCCTCCTGGTCATCCCCAAAGCCAACACTTCCTTTGGCCGCCTTTCCTTCCAGTTCTCTGCTGCCAATGACTGGAATGAATTGCAAAAATCACTGAAGCTGGGGCCTAAATCTCCCTCTCTAACTTTAAGCATCAGCTGTCAGAGCAGCTTACCGATCACTGTACCTGTACACAACCAATCTGTAAATAGTACACCCGACTACCTCATCCCCATATTATTACTTACCCTCTTGCTCTTTTGCACCCCAGTATCTCTACTTGAACATCATCTGCACATCTATCACTTCAGCATTAATGCTAAATTGTAATTATTTTTTACCTCTAGGGCCTATTTATTGCCTACCTTCCTACTCTTCTACATTTGCACACACTACATAGATTTTTCTATTTTACTTTTCTTTTGTGTTATTGACTGTACGTTTGTTTATGTGTTGTTTTTGTCGCACTGCTTTGTTTATTCTTGGCCAGGTCGCAGTTATAAATGAGAACTTGTTCTCAACTGGCCTACCTGGTTAAATAAAGGTGAAATAAAATTAAAATAAATAGTTGGCTGGATGTCCTTTGGATGGCGGACCATTCTTGATACACAGGGGAAACTGTTGCGTGTGAAAAACCAAGCAGCGTTGCAGTACTTGACACACTCAAACCGGTGGCCTGGATTCTACTACCATACCCGTTCAAAGGCACTTGAATCTTTAGTCTTGCCCAGTCACCCTCTGAATGGTACACATACACAATCCATGTCTGAAGGCTTAAAAATCCTTCTTTAACCTGTCTCCTCCCCTTCTTCTGCACTGATTGAAGTGGATTTATCAGGTTACATCAATAAAGGATCATATCTTTCACTTGGATTCACCTGGTCAGTCTGTCATGGAAAGAGCAGGTGTTCCTAATGTTTTGACACTCGTTGTATATAAAACACAGGAAAGTCTTTTTTGTTTTTTACTGCCCTGCCCCTTTCTCTTTTTTCAGATAAGCATCAGATTAGCACATCAATTGGAATGTAAAAAACAAACAAAGGACAGGCAAGGCCTTGCCATGTAACTGTGACAGGGAACGGCACCCCAGTTTATATATGTTACCCCTTGACCGCGTTATAATAAAGCACAGCATTAATTTTCACTGCTACGCAGACGATACAAGTTCCCGTTTCTGTGTCACCAAAGGATTTTAGCTCCACGGATAAATTATTAGACTATATTAGTGATTTAAATACTTGGAGGCTTGCAAGCCGAAGAACACCATCCCAACCGTGAAGCACGGGTGGCAGTATCATGTTGTGGGGGTGCTTTGCTGCAGGAGGGACTGGTGCACTTCACAGACAGGATGGCACCATGAAGAAGCAAAATTATGTGGATATATTGAAGCAACATCTCAAAACATCAGTCAGGAAGTTAAAGCTTGTTTGCAATTGGGTCTTCCAAATGGACAATGACCCCAAGCATACTTCCAAAGTTGTGGCAAAATGGCTTAAGGACAACAAAGTCAAGGTATTGGAGTGGCCATCACAAAGCACAGACCTCAATCCTATAGAAAATGTGTGGGCAGAACTGAAAAAGCATGTGTGAGCAAGGAGGCCTACAAACCTGACTCAGTTACACCAGATCTGTCAGGAGGAATGGGCCAAAATTCACCCAACTTATTGTGGGAAGCTTGTGGAAGGCTACCCAAAACGTTTGACCCAAGTCAAACAATTTAAAGGAAATGCTACCAAATACTTATTGAGTGTATGTAAACTTCTGACCCACTGGGAATGTGATGAAAGAAATAAAAGCTGAAATTAATCATTCTCTCTACTATTATTCTGACAATTCACATTCTTAAAATAAAGTGGTGATCCTAACTGACCTAAGACAGGGAATTTTTACTTGGATTAAATGTCAGGAATTGTGAAAAGCTGAGTTTAAATGTATTTGGCTAAGGTGTATGTAAACTTCTGACTTCAACTGTATATATTTTTGAAGTTTAGGTTTCACATTATTGCCATGCTCACCAGAATATGAAGCGTCCATAAAAAGTAGATTCTTCCCACACTGCAATATTTTCTGCCTTTTGAAGTATGAGTATCAGTGGTTGATCTGTTGCTCTGCAGAGGCTGATAGTATAATGTCTCACTCTTAAGGTCTGGTTTCACAAGCGAGTCAACACTCCAGGAGTTGTTTTCATGATGCCTGTTCAGGGTCTTCATTTGATTATTTACGTACAGGATTTCCCTGAGAGATGGGATGAATCTCCTGTCCGCCATGTCAGTGTACCCACTGCTTTTTGCCCAGTTCATGGTACTGTTGGCAATTTTGTGGCATGCATTGCATTGAAGAGACAAGATCTCAATATATGTGACCAGGTCTAGGTGGATGCGGTTTGTCACATTCTCAGAGTGGGAATTCTCATGGCCCTTGTGCTCCAGCATCTTTCTGATGATACACACTTTTGAAGTGGGCCCATGGTTGATGTCAATGGACACATATACCATACCGTTTGCCGTGGTGTCCTGTGGCTGCCATGTCGACTTTCCTCTTGCCTTGTGTCATTCACAGTAAAAATTAAGGGGTTGTGTATTTCGACTTTTGCAGACATATGACCCATCAAGGTCACTGATGTAGCTTTCGATATACTCCTCCACCTCTGCCCTACGACTCCTTTTGAAAGCGCTCTCTCTTAATTTAAAAAGATACTTGTCAAGAAATCCATTCTGGAAGAAAATCACAAATACAGCATATCATTTCACTCCTCTACCTTTACCTTATAAACTGCCTCTACCCCCCACAATCACATTTTGTTCAATTTTGGGTTAGTGGGGCCCCTCAGCAGCATTTTTTTTAAAAACAGGCCCCCAATTCGCTAAGTCCCCTGCAAGTAGGCCTATAGAGAGCACTCTCTTAGAGGTGAATTACCTCTGAAGTGATGTACAAGCGAGCGCTCTTCGACTTGCCTATCAACCAAAAGCTATTGTAATATTTTACATTATATACAAGTCCATTGTAATGATGGGTCTTAAATCCTAGACAATCATTTTCATTTTCATAAATTACTGAGCCTTCACCTACCTCTCTCCCCAATAGGTTTCTTCTCACACAAGTACCCTTCTGAAGGGAAGACACAGGGGACAGCTGATTGGCAGATAATTAACGTTTTCATATATTCAAAACCAGGAAGTTTAGTAGTAAAAGACACGGTCTTTATTTTTATCAACTGATAATCAGCAATTCCGCTTTATTAAACAGACATATGTACATCATTGTTATCAACCTCTTGCCTTGGGCTCCCAAGTGGCGCAGTGGTCTATAATGCACTGTATCTCAGTACTAGAGGCTTCACTACAGACCCTGGTTAGATTCCAGGCTGTATTTACAACCAGCCATATTTGGAAGTCCCATAGGGCAGCGCACAATTGGCCCAGCGTCGTCCGGGTTAGGGTTTGGCCGGGGTAGGCAGTCATTGTAAATAAGAATTTAATATTAACTGACTTGCCTAGTTAAATAAATAAAAAACATTGCCTTATACCCTGACTAAACCGCTCGCGTCGCGTGCGCGAGCATTGCAAAATAAATGTAGGAATCTATGTTATTCAATTATTGCACCCACACTGCTCGCGCGCGCCAACGAGTGTCTGCTTTGCCAAGGGCTAAAATAGAAGTCATTCCTATTTCTGACGCAGATCGCACTGCCTCTCCCATCTCCTCATTGGTTTATAGAAGCAGGTACCCACATGCCATCTCCTCATTGGTTATACCCACGTGGGTGATTGAAAGACAAACTGTTTTGCCGGTTGTCGTGGTAATACTATGAAAGTGTAGATGCCAATCACCATATAAGTTCAAAGATGAAAAAGCCTGGAAGGAGAAGAGATGACTAAACAATTCGGTTGACCGTTTTATGTATGGATTAATTGTCAGAGGAGAGGACCATGTGCATTTCAGGTAAAATAACAACTCAATGTTTATATCCCAGGACAAATTAGCTAGCAACAGCAAGCTAGCTAAATAGGACAAACTAGCTAGCAAGTTCAAGCTAACTAGCTAAATTGCCATACATGTTTAATGCTTTTCGACCTGTCCCCAAATTAATGTCATTGGTTCAGTTTGTTTTGATATTTTAACCTGCATGTCGTGATCGCGTTTGGTGTAGGGGGACAAAATAAATGTATGCACGATTGTGCACGCGGGCAGCCGGTGTAGCCGGTTTAGTGGACATGGCAGAAGGACACAACGCAACTAACTTTATACAGACAGAGTGGGAGGAGAGAGAGGCAGTCCATCACCAGCATAACTGTAGTTTTTGTATCTAAAAACCAGAAGTTCTACTCGTAATCCTATCTAATTCGTTAGCGAGTTTGCTCAATTTACATATAGCATGTTATTTAGCTCACTTTTGGACCCGGACGGTAGCTAGTTAGCTACTTGGACGAGAGATGCAGACTGATTCTCCTCGGACGCCGCGGTAGAAGCGTTGCTGAGACCCCATTGGCTATCGAACGGCCAATGGCGTGAGACATGGGTCTTGATGGATTGGGAGCTTCACCGAAATAGTATTTCTGTTCGCTGTGGAGCGGGGGGGTTACAAACGGATTACGCTTCGAACATACCGACAGGGTCATTGCCTCAGTGCTGCATAACATTTTGCGCAGCTAGGCAACTATACTGATGCAGTATATTTTGCCAGACGGTCGAATGCGGTTGGACACTGTAATATTTGTGTTGTGGAGAAATAACAAGCCTGCCCCGAAGATGGAGTTTGTGTCCTAATAACTAACCCAGGTAATGTCCTTTTTCTTTCCTTTTATCTAGGACATATTAAAGTGTTTGTTTGTTTTACTGTCTGTTACCTTAAACAGCTCAACTCACAGGTCAAGCTTTTGAGGTGCCCTTCGCTGTCGAATAGGATATCTCCGCTCCTCCTGGGCTTCCGGTAGTGGGCCAGGTTCGGGTGGAAGGTTAGGCTCTGTCTCTCCCGTACGTCCACAGTCAGGAGAATAGTCCTGGGGGTCGTTATTGTTCTCTCGGCGTGTCTCTGCTGGGGCGTTGGACCGTAGCAGATGATCCACATGAACGTTGACCTGGCGATGACCAATTTGGACTTGGTAAGTCAAAGGTCCTTTGCGTTGCAAGATCACACCTGAGTTCCACAGGCTCTTGGGGTGTCTGAAATCACGTACCATCACCCTCTCTCCCTCTTTGAATTCTCTGATAGTCTTTGAGTGTCTGTCATGAGCTTTCTTCTGCTGTAGCTGGTGCTTTGGTTTCAACAATGTCAGGCGGGTACGTGGTTGGCGTCTCAGAAACAGTTCAGCTGGTGTACATTCCGTTACTGTGTGTGGTGTGTTGCGGTAAGTAAACAGGAACCGGGGAAGCCTTTGGTGGGTGGGCACAGACTGAACCTCGAGTCTAGTCCAGGCCTTCTTAAAGGTTTGCACGGCTCTCTCCGCTGCTCCGTTTGATGCCGGATGGTAAGGTGGTGACAGGATGTGCCTTACTCCATTGTTCTTGAGAAACATTTCAAAATCGTTTGACGTGAAAGGAGGGCAATTGTCCGATACGAGCTCCTTGACTAGTCCAAAGGATGCGAACAGGTGTCTGAGAAGATTGATGGTCTTCTCAGCTGTGGTCAGTTGAGTAGGGAACACTTCCATCCACTTGGAATGGACATCGACGACAACAAGGAAATGTTGCTTGTCAATCTCGGCGTAATCCACATGGATGCGTTCCCAAGGTGTCGCAGCCCAGGACCATGGATGAAGAGGTGCAGCAGCAGGCTTGTTGCGAACAGCTTCACAAGGTGAGAAGTGGCCTACATGCTGTTGAATGTCCTGATCCAGTCCAGGCCACCACAGATAACTGCGAGCGAGTGCTTTCATTCGAGTGATCCCTGGATGTCCCTCATGCAGGTCAGATAGCAGTCTCCGCTGGAATTTGTGAGGTACCACCACCCTTGATCCCCACAGAACACATCCTTGATCAGTGGACAACTGGTCTTTCTTGTCGATGAATGGACAAAGTTTATCGTCATTTACGAAGTTTGGCCAACCTCCTAATGTTAAGTCCAAGACTTTGGAAAGCACTGGATCTTTCCTTGTTTCCTCTGCTATGTCTGAAGCAGATATGGGCAGTTCGTCAATGAGAGAGATCTGGAAGACTGCTCTATCATCTTCACTGTCGGAGTCACTATTGCATGGTAGTCTTGATAGTGCATCTGCATTTGCGTGATCACTGGATCGTCTGTACTCAATCTCGTAGTCATAGGCTAACAATATCAGAGCCCAACGTTGCATTCGAAGTGCAGCAAGGGTTGGTATAGCTGATTTTGGTCCAAGGATGGCCAACAGAGGCTTGTGATCTGTTAGCAGTTGGAACTTCCTTCCGTACAGGTATTTGTGAAACTTCTTCACTCAGAATATTATGCTCAGGGCTTCCTTCTCAATTTGAGCATAATTTCTCTCACTTGGTGACAGAGTCCGTGATGCAAATGCAATAGGGTGTTCTTCACCTGACGATAGAACATGTGAGATGACGGCTCCTACTCCATATGGAGATGCATCACACGCGAGTCTCAGCTTCATCTCTGTGTTGTAGTGGGCAAGCCACTTGCTCTTTAGCAGACGCTGTTTGCAAGTCTTGAATGCTTCTTCGCATTGTGGGGACCAATTCCACTTTGTATCGGCCTGCAGCAGTTGGTGAAGCGGATGCAACAATGTGGACAAGTTTTCTACAAACTTTCCGTAATAGTTCAGGAGCCCCAAAAATGACCTCAGCTCTGAGATATTTGTGGGTGCTGGTGCGTTTACGATTGCTTCCACCTTGCTGTTGGTTGGGTGCAGGCCTTGTGCATCAATCTTGTATCCGAGATACTCCACTGAGTCCTGGAGAAACTCACACTTGCTGCGTTTCATTCTCACTCCGTATTTCTCCAGTCTTGACATCACTTTGTCCAACACTACAAGGTGCTCTCCAATGGTTGGTGCTGACACGAGGATGTCGTCCATGAAGCACACAACGTTGTCTATACCGTCCAAGATCTGATCCATTGTGTGTTGGAATATCGCTGGAGCTGTCGAGATTCCATAGGCCAAGCGATTGAATCTGAATAGCCCCTTGTGTGTATTGATGGGCAGATACTGTTCTGGCTCCGGATCCAGCTTCAGTTGCTGATAAGCGAATGCCAGGTCCAGCTTACTGAAAACCTTCCCACCAGCTAGAGTGGCAAACAGATCTTCAGCGTTTGGTAGTGGATATTCCTCTGGTAGTATGCAGCGATTTACTGTGACCTTGTAGTCACCGCACATTCTGACGGTCTTGTCTTTCTTTGGGACTACAACAATCGGAGCGGCCCAGTCGCTCCTCGCTACTTTTGTGATTATATTATTCTTCTGTAGGCGGTCCAGTTCCTTCTCTACTGCTTCCTTAAGAGCATAGGGAATGGACGTGGTTTGTGAAAGATAGGCTTGGTTCCTTCTTGCACTCTGACTTTTGCTGTGAAGTCTTGTATTTCGCCGTAGCCATATTTGAAAAGTTCTTTGTGCTTCTCCAGCATGTTACTGAGTGTAGCCTGACTCACTGGTTTGTCCTTTCTCAGACTGAAGATTTCTCCCCAGTTCAACTTGATCTTTTGTAGCCAGTTTCTGCCTAGCAAGGCTGATTTTTCTCCTTTAACAATGACAAGCGGTAGCGTCCACTCCTTCCCCTCATACCGGACTGGTACCTGGATCTGCCCTAACACAGGAATAGTGTCACCAGTGTATGAAGAAAGGTGGATGGACGCTGGTTGAAGAGGGCACTCTTTCAGTTTTTCTTTGTAGAGTCTCTCTGGAACCAGAAATACAGACGCTCCGGTGTCCAGCTGCCTTTTTACTGGTTTTCCCGCTAACTCCATGTTGAGATAGATTCCATCTTTTTGTTGTTGAGCTGTGTACACTGTGAACAGTTCCAATACTGTTTCAGTTGTACCTTCCTCTTCTTGTGCTGCGTCTGACACTTTGTGCGCTCTTGCTGTGCGTTTTGAGGCTTTACACACTTTCTGTAAATGTCCAACCTTTCCACAATTGTGGCACTTTACATTTTGGAATCGACATTCACTGTGCTGATGATTATCTCCCCCACATCTGTAGCAACTTGGCTTAGACCTTTGAGATGTGGGCTGCTTTGTTCTTGTGTAACCTTGAGGACGGGACTGAGAAAAGTGTGACTTTTGTGAGCCTTTTTCACCAAGTGCATCACTGACCTTGTGAACACCTTTCTGACGTTCTGCATATCCCGATAGCTCAATAGTATCCCTGTGGGCAAGCTCGAGTCCAAGTGCGATATCACAGGCTTTCCGAAAGGTCAGGTCCTCCTCTGACAGAAGCCTTCTGTGATATGCTTCACCTGTGAGACCACATACAAACTTGTCTCGAAGAGCATCATCAAGAAATTGTGCAAACTCACATGTACTTGCCAGCCTTTTCAAAGCAAGGATGTAGTCAGCCACGGTTTCCCCTTGACTCTGGTGACGTTGGTAAAATCTGAAACGTTATGCAATGAGAATTGGCTTAGGCTTGAAATGCCTTGAAAGAGTTTGTCAGTTCTGCATAGTTCAACTCCACTGCTTTTATTGGTTCAATGAGACCTTTCAGCAATCCATACTCAGTTGGACCCAAAACACTGAGAAATATGTCTGCTTTCTTTTCATCTTTGATTTCATTTGCAGCCAGCCAACGCTCAAAACGCTCCAAATAGGAATCAAAATCCTCTTTTGTAGCCTCAAACTCTGGTACTCGACCAATGGTTGCCATTTTCACAGTTAATTGTTCAGTTTCCTTATTCCTTGTATTCCTTAATTTTCATCTAATTCTTCACTTCAGAAGTTCCTGCAATTTCTTCGTTCACTGCACTCATTTGTAACAATGTACACACGTGTTACGTTCCTTCTTTCTTTTTCTTGACAATATTTCTCCACTGAGATCGCCTAATTTCAATGGGTTCAATTAGTTTTTTTATTTAACCACAAGAGGGCAGTGTCGCTATTCTGGACTCCAATAGTCTTGCTACTTGGCAGCTCCTGAACACTGTACCTGCTAGCAGTGCTTAGCCTTTTTTTTACTGGCGAAAGAAAATAAAAAATAACTGACGAATTACATAATTATTTTGAGTTTCATTACTCACGCAACATTCTTCCCTTAAAGCAATGTCCGTTAAAGAAGTTTAATCACCTCGTCGCCACTGTAATATTTGTGTTGTGGAGAAATAACAAGGCAGGAGACGGGAGTACAGTTAGTTTTCCTTTAGTCAAAACCTCTCCTGCTCTACAGTTTTTCCCGGGCACACTAGTGCGCATGTGCATTTCCTATTAGGTGTAGTAACGTACACTGTCGTAATACATCACTGCTTAGTAACAGCATAGTAACTAATATAAACAGATGTAGATCCCAGATACTACAGACACATGGAGAGAATCATTTTCGCAGTATCCTCAAAACCGGCTTTTTGACAACTGCTGATAGCTACAGGGACATAAACACAAAAAATGCTGCTTGGAGTTAGTGTCCACGATAGTAGGATTACCAGGTCAGTTTGGTAGTGAGCTTGTATTAGATGTGGCTATGAGTTGTGTGTGAAAGAAATAGTATTTTTCCTTTTATTTAACCAGGTAAGCTAGTTGAGAACAAGTTCTCATTTACAACTGTGACCTGTCCAATATAAAGCAACGCAGTGCTTTATTATGATAGTTCCTGCCCCAAATAATCATGTTTTAAAGAGTGTATGTGAGAGAGTGAGTGTGTATGTCAGATTAATAGAAATGATGGTAGATACTTCCCCTGATAATTTGGTCAGATAACTGTGTCTGTACAGTAGGTGACATTTCCATGATAGCTATCTAATAACTATAGTTATGCTAGGTGATGGTTTGGCTTATCATGGTCATGTCTATGTAGAAGAAGACTGGGGGGAAGTGAAGAGGACTCGGGGACAGGTATCAGAGAGGGAGAAGGGCAGAGGAAGAGAAGAAGAGGTCTGAGTCAGCAGCTTCATCTAGGACCTCCTGAGATTATTTTGACCACTGAGGACCTTGAACAGGATGTGGCCGAGGGGAGAAACATGGAGAAATGAAGAGGAACAACCCCACACCAGGCGCCATTGGAGGTACCAGCCCCCAGATCCACTCAACTCATTTCAGCAGTCTCCTCCAAGCCATCGAGAGGGATGCAGCCCAAACTGATCCTCACATTTAGGAGGATGAAGATACCCTCTTTGCCATGAGCATGTTGCCAACCCTGAAGTGACTGCCGCAGCAAAGAAAAGCAGCAATCAAGGTTACAATTCTTTAGCTGCTTTTCGAAGCAGAGTTCAATGTCATGTTTTTTTTCTCCACTACACAGGTAGTGTCATAAGTATTGTGACTGATGTAAAGTAGGTCATTTTTACAGTATACTCATGTAGGCTAATTGGTATTTCAGATCAAAGGATTAACTTGAGGCAAATGTATAGCTGTTGTTTCTGGGTTAGAAAATATCCTAAAATAATTTGCTGTCTAAATATTTGCCTGTCATATTCATCTTTTGATCTAAAATACAAATTCCATGAGTAAACAGCAAGAATGACCAACTTTACCACACTGTGCCAATATTTATGCCACTAACTACACTATACAAGCAGTATTTAGTTATCATGAATCTCACATTTTATGGTGTTATTATGTAATGCTTGTATGTGTTGTTTTTCTCTTCCCTTCCAGAGATAGTCAATTTAGCCGACCAGCTCACAGGAAGGACAGGAAGAGGAGACTTGTCTGGTTGTTGTTTTGACTTTCTCCTCCAATGGGTTTTGAGCGGGAGGTGAGAGGACACAAGTAATCAAGAAAATGGAGCTGAGATATTCCAACTGTCCTCAATTGAGATTTTCCAACTGTCCATATTCCTTGTTAGTAGGCTGTTTTAGTATAAAATTCATGGAATTCATAAAGTAAATCGTTTCTCAATACTTAGGATAGCATTCATTATTAGTCATTCATTATTAGTTGTACATAGATTGCATGAAAACTGACACTGGAGAATTCAGATTCTCTTGTTCTTTTACAAGACTAAAGGTGAAATGTGTGTTTACCTGTATTGTGGCTACACATTCACTTTTTGTTTTTTCAGACACACACACATCTCCTCCACTCCTCTGTCCCTCAGATCTCCAGTGCCCTGCCCTTTCTCTCTTTATGGCCATGTCTGAAGTTCCTTACTACTTATAGGCTTCATGAGTAGTCCCTGTATCTGTCTGCAGTTGTGCCAAAAATACATGCTCTTTTTCTTTTTGTTCTCTTACAGATTACAGGCTACACATTAATTGTTGTATTTTTACATGCACACACACCTCTTTCAATAGTTTTTCAGTTTTATTTGTTTATTAATATCTCATTTAGACTTAATCTGCTTATTTCTTCCTTACACCTTTGCAGATCTAAGACAAGATGAAAGTAAAAACACATTCTCTTCCTAATTAGTTTTTTTCCACCTGCATTTTGTCAGAGCGGTGAAGATGGTGATAAACTGTACTATTTGTATGGACCCTAGGTTAACTTGTCCCATTATCATACTAACTTTATGTCGTATAACCTTAGAGGTCCTGCTCATCTGATGTACCATGCCGGATGTGTATAATACTGATGTTAATGGGAGAGGGAAGGGGTTTAAGGTGTGGTCTTTACTCCCAAATGTCACTTATATATATCTTCCAAAAGAAGAGAAACAATGAGACAAAGTAATCTGGGGTAAAAATGCTATTTTATGGACAACGGTGGATGGTTCTTAAAATAACCTTGGTGTTAGGGGGCTCTTCAAAGAGCTGTTTCACTCCACGGCATACTGCCATGGGACTTCACCTGCTGGTGATGAGAAGTAGGTGGTCAGCTTCTCCCTCACCTGGAGTGCCTGTCTGAGTGAGGGTGTTGTTGGCACATGCCCTGGTGACATCAGGTAGGTGACCATTTGGCGTGCTTGTCTCCACCCGAAGCAGCTCCTGGAATGACCTCTGCGGGTAGTTGTGGAGAACACGTGGCCTTCACGCAGGCATCAACATTTGAGGGGCTAAGACCAAGCACTCCCCGATACATTCTCCACCAGGCTGCCAGAATCCCAAAGGCGCATTCAACAACTAACCTTTACCTGGATAGTCGTTTGTTAAAGATCCTTACAGACTTTGGCAATGGCAGCTGGCGTCCAGCTTAGGGCCGCATGAGGTTGGGTCTCAAGGGAAGGCCTCGTCGCCGACGAAGACGTGGGGAACGGGTCCCAGGTCTTCAGCCCCAGGGAGTGATGCTGGTGGTGGAATCTCCAGGGTGCCATCCTGATGTGCCTGGCCGAAGGCAGAGTCCCGGAGGGTCCCCCCATCACTTCTCTTGCCTTGCCTTAAGCACCAACATCGACGACACGGAAACAGTAGATGGCATCTACAACAGCCAAGAGTACAACTGAATATGTACCCTTGTTGTAGAATTGCGAAACCCAAGGTCGGTGGAGCCTGGGTGACTACATTTTTCCCAGCAATGGAGCCAAGACAGTTGGGGAAATTCCACCTCTCCAGGAACTAGGTAGCAATGGCCCTCCAGTCTTCCTCCTTGGGGACAGGCATGTATTCACCAACCAGACAGTCCCAAATGGCTTGTGCCACAGAGGGGACAATGCCTGCCACCGTGGACCGTCCAACTCCGAAGCTGAATCCGATGGTCCTGTAGGAGTCCCCTGTCGCCAAGAATCTGAAATATAATTATCAATATTGTGTGTAACTTGAAATTCCACCCACATATTCTACCTACTCATATACCTACCTCATTACAGTTTATTATGCTCTACTAATTATATTGTAATACTCATCAACCATCATTAACAATGCCTTGAAGCAGTACAATTCAGTCTATGACTGTATCAATAAACTGTAGCCCAGGCCAACTCTACTCTTAGAAAAAAAAGGTGCTATCTAGAACCTAAAATGGTTCTCCAGTTATTCCCATAGGAGAATCCTTTGAAGAAACTTTTTTGGTTCCATGTATAACATTTTCCCCAAAGGGTTATCCTATGGGGAAAGCAGAAGGACACTTTTGGAACCCTTTTGTTTAAGAGTGTAAGTAATTCCAATAAGAATTTAATGAATGACTAACTGTCTTGAACAACAAGGAGTCCTGGAGAAGACTAGCCCACCTTCATCAGGGCAGAAGGCACCACAACTTTATTTTCATTTGGTAACATTGCATCATTAAAAAAGGATTTTAAACCAACTTTGGGAAAAGTTATAGTCCTAATGAACATTCTGTGAAAGTAAATCTGATGTCACATAGGGGCTATTAACTAGAGAGCCCTTTAGCTAGCTAGGTTGCACATAAAATATATCTAATATAAATCAATTACGGTATCAAAGGCTTTAAAAATTCACTATAATTTAGCTTACCGGAGACAAATCGCCAGGCGTTTAACTGGGCTGATGGACTCCCGGTAGTTGGTATCCATCCGAGCGATCCTGGCTCCAACCATCTGGAGCAGGTGATCGAACTGGCTTCGGTCCAGACGAAAGTAACTTCGAAATTCTAATCCAAACAGTTGAAGCTCTTGAATGAGACGGTGGTACTCCCCTCCATGCTTTCGGGACCCACACAGGCCTGCGCTTTCGGCAGGGCTGGTCCCTTACACCCGCGCGATCAAAACCACCTTCCTCACCGTTTGGTCTCATTGTTGAAAGAGCCTGCTAAGCAACTAAGCATTTTGGAGGGAAATTATATTATAGGCTCGCACAATTAATTTTTAGATGTCATCGAATAAATATGTATGCTACTTGGCAAATGAATAAAATATGTAAAGAAATTATGCAATCAAACTGTTTTTCTTATTATGGAATCCCCATTCTTTTTACTGGATATGTGTGCAACAAAAATTCAACATTCTACTACTTTCTGTCAAGTCTACGCATACAATTTGATGCATACATTCGATTTACCACACATAACGCACTAGAACTGCCTCTGCAACGCAATGCTGCAAGGCAAACGCTGCGATCCATTGGAAATTAATGTACTTCTGGAGAGCCAAAACGCAGATCACAATCAGTGTGTTCGAAGCGTATTGTTTGAAAGCTGACCGTTAGCCAGGAAGCAATCAAGGCGAACGAAAATGGCCCTAACTGAATTTGTCCAATAGAAACGGTCGTTTGTATTTTCTGTTTGGAGTAAACGGTTTGTTGCAAAACGTTTTGAAACATAATCTGCCTAATGATCACACCCCAAAGTAACGAATGCGAAAGTTTGAATGATTGCTTTTTTATTCTGACTGTACTGTGATTAGCTGGGTTGATTGTGAAAACTGGGGGCAGCATGAGGCATTAGATTAGTGTCTACAAACTATAGTGCTTGTTGTATTGGTTGTGTCTTTTAGTATTCTCTGATGGAAGCAGAGGCACTCCTAATCTCAGGACCTCAGGGTGTCCTTTCTCATCCAAAGGCCCTTACAAATGCCAGACCTAACTACTGAATAAATCAAATAAATTTTATTGCAGTAATATTTTCGACAAATATAAACAAACAAAACAAAAAGACGAAGCCATATTCAAACAAAAACAACACATTTACACCAGGTTACATGGTCTTGTCCTGGCTGTGTTTCAATTAGTGTCTACAGGTAATAAATGAACAGCTGTTAATAGATATTCAATCAAATATACAACATCAGCCCACATTATGATTTGGGCTGATCATTCTCAGTATAGGCTGATCATTTTCTCCTCGGTTTGGGAATGACGTAGTTACCATTTGTTGCCACAGGAATGAGGAGCTTCCGGGATTCCATTGGGAGATATTTCTCAATCAACACATTCACTGGCATGCTGTCAGTCACAAACCCCTGTCTGGAGAGAAAAAAGATTTAGAGAAAGACGAATACACGCACACACATGACAAGGAGATTATAGTACATACTGTACACTTAAACACCTGACGAACCACAGCTATAAACAAACCTCCGTATCAGCAGCTCTACGTCCTCCACCTCAATGGTCTTCCTCTTGGCGTGAGCAGCAAACATCTCCAAGTCATCAGCTTGTCGGTCAAAGTAGAGCTCCATTCTGGCAAGTAAATGTTACACATGTATTCATCCATCAATACATTATCATTAAGTAAGTCCTCTATTCTGTCACTAATACATATAATTTAACATCAACGATAAAAGAACAGTTGCATTCTGATGTTTTCCTATCTTTAAACAGATTGGTACATCACTAAATCACTCAATGTGCAGGTTAATGAACATAAGCACTTTTCCCTAAAATGGATGTAGATTCTTACATCTCCTTTAGGACAGGGTGGACATCTGTAGACACCTTGGTCTTGGCGAAGTGTTTGAACACGCTCATGATGTAGCTCTTAGAGAGACCAGTATCCTTCTTGGCTGATCCAGCCCGCTTTCCCCTCACCGCTTTGGGCTTCACCGCAGCTGCAGCACCAGACAAAACACTGAGGCCCCAAAAGACAACAGATTAGGTCACAAGCTTGCACACAAACTAGCACACGTATAAACACACAATAATACTACTACTAAAATGACTGCATGTGTTTGTGTGTGACTTGCCTTGGTTGAAGGTCTTTGAGAATAGTGGGTGTGGCCAGGGGGTCAATTGGCAGAGCATTCCTCTTCTTTCTGACAAACGCAGGTGTCTTCATGGACAGCTCTGTAAGAAAGAAGGGGTTAGTCATCACAGAATATACGCACGCGCACACACACCTGAATACAGATTTTGTAGATCTAACCTTCACTCTGGATACCATCCCCCTCTTCCACATCATCCCAGTCCTCCTCATGGTCAGCTGGGCTCTGGGCAGTGATGGGGTGCAGGGATGAGACGCTACTGTGAGGGGCGTTGTTCTCAGGTTCAAAGGTCATCTCTAAAGGAGGCATGGAGTTCTCCATCTCCTCATTTCCAAGGCTGGTGCCTGTTCTACTCAAACCTTCCAGCTCCTGTTCATCTTCCTGGGGCAACGGGGAGGGAGGGGCGCTGCCAAGGGTTACTGTGCGGGTGTGGGCGCTCTCACTAGCTCCCACCTCCGGCCCGCTGTGCCACTCACCAGCAGTGTCCCCCTCTGACCTTCTGCCAGCCCACCCCACAAAACACACACAAAGACATCAATAAAACAGTCTCACAAATACTAAATTAAATAATAGAACAGAAAATTGAATAGACCACTAAGATTATTTTTCAAACTTAAAGACTGAACAGTCTTGTTGACAAGCAGTATTTGAGCTAAGTGGAATACTGTCCACATCGGCCAATGTCACATCTTTCATTATCACATCATGCTCTCATTACCAACCTGACTCACCAGTCTCTGTAGGATGGAGCTCTGCTCCCATGCTCTTGTAGCCCCTCCCTCCTTCAATCACTCCTGCAACCTTGACACCACCCTGAGCAATAAGTTCTCCGACTGATGTGCATCACATTGTGTGCTAAACTCTGTGATGTCAAGCCTTTTTCCTGCCCTTCCACTACCTGTCCCCCTTCATCTGCTAGATCTTCTGTCTGAGATTCATTTATCTCCTCCTCCTCTCCTTCTGTCGGAGACTCGGCTACCTCTCCTTCTGTCGGAGACTCGGCTACCTCTCCTTCTGTCGGAGATTTAGCCAGCTCCTCATCTTCTCCGGTCCGGGAGTCAGCTACCTCTTCTACTTCTTTTGTCTGGGAGTCAGCTACCTCTTCGGTCTGTGATTTGGACTCCTCCAGTCTCACCGAGGCCCCTCTCTGCCCAGCAACAACAGCCAAATCCTCTCCATCTTTGTTGTCTATTTCCATCTTGTCCTCCTTTTTCCCCTACCTCCTCCATATCTTTCTCCTCCTCATTCTTCATTCCTCGCTGGATCTGTGTTCCTGTGATGGTGTCTTTGTCCTGGGTGGCGATAATGAAGGTTGTTGCTGTGTCATCAGGCGGGGCGTAGAGCGCTGTGTTGCTGGTGATGATGTCATGGGTGATGTCAGGAGCGGTGAGGTCACTCAGTCCCAAGGTGAACCCCTCAGAACGAACGGTCTCACTGAGACCCTGCTGAACCTCCCTAACACTCAGCTCTGAAAAACAGGGAGAGGGAGGTGGGAAGAGAAAAAGAGGAGGAAGTACTAGGTTTAAGTTCAACTCTTCACACAAAATGTAGTCTTACATAAGAGTCTCAATCTCATATTGTTCCAGATCATTTAAGTACATATCAAACAATATAATACACTGAACAAAAGAGAAGCAGAGATATAAGGGGGAAGAAATTAGATAGGATGCAGAGGAAAGGGCTTACCAGGGTCTCCACCCATCGCCGCCTGTCGATTCCGTAGGGCCTCGTCAAACTCCTCAAGGCAAATTCTTTTACGATTTGCTACCTTCCTTTGAAATCCCCTTTTCTCAGTCCGAACGTCCACAAAGGGTGTTTTCAGAGAGAAGGTGATAGAGCTAGAAAATATGAGAAAACAGCCTCATTTACATTTCTGACATTCACTACTGAAATTCAATGAGAGAGAGCAGAAATTTTTCCAATTTGCAGCTCTTTACCTTGGAGAGGCAGAAGACAGGGATGAGAGGTCTTTTTCTGTTGCACTGCCACCTTCACCCTCTCCATCTGCAAACAAGGAATCCACAAACATAAAATTCTATCAGAAAATGAATACATCCATCATCAGACTCCTAACCTACAGTCTCCGAGACAGCTTCTACCCCCAAGTCATAATACTGCTAAATATCCATAAGACTACTAAATAGTTAATTAATGGTTACATGGACTATCTGCATTGATCCTTTCTTGCACTGACTCTATGCACTCACAATACTATATACACAGACACACACACATTCACTACATACGCGTGCACACACACATCATATGTTACTCTTATTATTATCTATTATGATGCCTAGTCACTTACCCTGCCTACATGTACATACAGTATCTACTTCAAATTCCTCATACCCCTGCACATTGATCTGGTACTGGTACTCCCTGTATATAGCTCCAGTCTTGTATATTTTATTCCTCTTGTGTTACTATTTTTTTTTATTATTTTAAAACTCTGCATCGTTGGGAAGGGCTCGTAAGCAAACATTTAATGGTAAAGTCTACACCCGTTGTATTTGCCGAAAATACAATTTAATTTAAACTTGAACCCATGAAAAGTGAGATTGTCAGTGGGTCAAAATGAGTGGAACAGAAAATCTCTTCTCATATAGAGCAGTTAGCCAGTATGTTTAATCACACCCTGTAACACGTTCAGAACATGCTCCAGTTACAGATGTCACACAAACTTAACCATGCGCACAGTGCCGACCATGACCTTACCTTCATGTTCAAGCTGCCTGTTGAATGCTGTTATGTTGAGACTCCGACGTGGTCGCTTCCTGCTTAGTCCCTTCACCGTATTTGACAGGTTTACTGTGGTGGTCATGTCAGGGAGATCCAACTCAGACAGCCCTGTACTAGGCGGCACAAACAAAAACAAGGTGTAAACACATCACCACACCAATAATGCAGAGGGCTGTGTGTCCTGAGTGCACCTCTGAGGATATCGTCCTTGTTTGTCAGCATACCTTGGGCGGTTGCTGTGAAGACTGGAGTTTGTGGAGGGCAGCTCTGGCTCCTTCCTGACTGGCCGGTCCTGAACCAGAAGGGATGTTTCCAGCTCTGACCAATCAGAGAGGAGACAGAAGAGAAACAAAAACAAAGATCACTGAACAACGGGCTATAATGTGCCCATGATGAGCATATAATAAAACATACATCTTACCGCTAGTCAATAATAAAAACGCTGACCCACACTCTCACTGTGATATGACAACACTCACCCGTCTGCAGGATCCCCCTGAGTAGGTATCTAGGTGTGATGTCAACGTCATAGAGAAGCGAGGCTGTGGCTGGTGCAAGTGTGTTAATCTTCCTGACTCCCTCTGATACAGCCCGCCTCTTACTGGGTGGCTCTGGCAGGGAAGATCTGGAAGTGCTCTGTAAGAGAAAAGACAAAAATGCTGATGAACTCAACACAAGCCTTGTTTAAAACAGTTCCTCTGCCCAACACAGACAAACGGACAGAAAAACAGATCTTCAAAGTAATGCCGGGCGGACACTACAAAACTTTAAAATCCTAACATCCCTGAGCCTCTCACATTAAATTACCGTCTTTCCTGTAGTTGTCTTACCAGCATAGTGGTGCGCAAACTAAACGATGTAGCACAAACGAGGGGAGGTCAAGCATGACAACATTCTTCACTTGGTCTTGAGGATCTCTATACCATGCTGTCTTGACAAGGATGTGATTACATAGCTAGAACGACCTGTGGCTCAAAGCAGCCTCAAACGTTTTCAGTCAGACATTCATGTTTGCCATACAGAGTTGAAATATCTAGCCAATACATTTTTAATTGAATAACATTGTGTGTAAAGAGCTTGTCAGAGCTGTAATGATTTGACACTTTGGCAAGTACAAACACATACTAGTAGTAGTCATCGCTCCTGCTCGAGAGTACACATTCTGAGTGATGCGATACAACGTCATCATCTCACTGGCTATTGCTGATCGCCATTCTCAAATCTTGTCATTACATATGTCAAACTACAAGAGCATTGCAGATTTTGTGCAGATAAAATCAAACACGTTTAAAAATATTGGGACGTCTGGGACTGCTCAAAGACAGGATCGGTAGCCCTCTGATTACATCTCTGACCCGCTCACATTAAACAAGCATAGCTGATGGCCGCTCACCCAGAGTAGGCAAGGACATGGGGATTTTGTCTCCGACCTCAAAAACTTGTCTGGGACAGCTAGAATTGGGGCCAAAATCACATAGTGTACACCCGGCTTAACCTGACCTCACAAAGCTTATTTTTGATGCTCTGTTTGAGGGCCTCCTGTGGGGTAAGGGCCCCAACATCACTCCTCCTTAGTCTGATACTATGTCTGACTCTGGACCCAGGAGACTGGAACTGAGCCTGGGAGGCACTAGAGAGGACATAACACACATGGCTTATTCCATTAAAATTAAAAAATGTATCTGGAGATATCACAGTTGACAAGAGAGAGCCTGTCAACCTAACAGTAGACAACCGCTAGCCAAAGCAAGTTTAGTTGATCGATATTAGTAGGTACTGTGGGTGACACTTTTCGACAGTGTTGATTTACCTGCGGGTAATTGGGGACCTGGAGGACTCCGTTTGAATTACATTTTGCAGGAGAATTCGAGCAGACACGTTCTCATCTACAGAATCCATGGCATAACGTTCAGTCTGTCGAAACAGAAGAAATCAACGTCTTATCGATATCCCGGGTATAATTGACATGCTGTCAGTTTTAATTAGTTAGCTAGCTCACTACCGGCTTAGTACTTGTTAGCTAACTTTCATGCAAATAAACACATAACTTACTACTTCTGAAAGTAAGTAAGTGGGGCGACTAACGCGTTAAAGTTAACTACGCTAACGTAACAGGTTAACCTAGCTAGCTATCCAAGCTAAGCTAAAGTTAGATATATCATACACTGACTGACAGAATCAAGGAATTCTACCGAGTCGTGTTCACGATACATTAGTTTCTTGTCGCCTCTTTATGTGGAAAAACAACGTTTTGATGTGCTATTTTATGATATTATCTTAAGCTTGCTAGGATACTATGAAAAAAAAATATATACAATAAAAAGCTTGCTAGCTAGTGTTTACCTTTTAGCGGATGGCTCCCGCGTTTAAAATTTAAGTGAAAACTCGCGAGATGAGAATTGGGGGAAGCAGAAAAGCTATTCGGATATGCATTGTGGGACTTGTAGTTTATTTAAGTTCTTAGTTCTGATACACGCTTGCTTGGAAAGCAGTAATAATGGATACAATAGTTAAACATCTATTAACATAATAAACGTCTGAGATATTATACACAGATACGTCTAAAACTATATTAATTGTGCGCAACACTAAACAAAATGTCATATTTTTGGGGCTGCCTGCTTAGGACACAAAACAGGAAGTTGTAAGCATTGTGGGACGTGTAGTTCCGCTTCGAGGCCGATGGGCTTGATAACAACGCGAGGAAGAACGAAACAAAAATAAATTAGATAAAACTTCAATAGAATAACAAGTTTATCAGATTTTCGTTGGAATAAATATGCCTGGATTCACCTGCTGTGTCCCTGGCTGCTACAACAACTCTCATCGGGACAGAGAGCTGCGGTTCTACACATTTCCAAAGGATACCACGCAAAGGGAAATTTGGCTCAAGAACATCTCCCGGGCCGGGGTGAGCGGTTGTTTTAGTACCTTCCAACCCACTACTGGACACCGCGTCTGTAGCGTACACTTTCCCGGTGGCAGAAAGACCTATACCGTTCGAGTACCGACGCTCTTCCCGCTGAGAGGAGTGAATGAACGCAAGAACCGAAGAGGCAGGAACAGGAAAGCGTCTGCGGCGGCTTCTGTTACAGCCCCCAGTCCAGGTAGTATTGTCATCACAAACGTTGTTTCGACAGCCCCAGATGCCGCTGAGACCGCTCAGAGCGATGCAGTCACCGACACAGCTGCTACTGATGGCCCTATCGTGGTGCAGATCGGCCCGGACGGCGAATACCTCGGACCTGTAAATCCAGCCGCGCAGGGTGACGGGTCCTGTTTTACTGCAGTCGTCTCCAGCTCCACTGACCTGGCTGGGGGCGACGACCCCCCTGCAGACGCCGCGGCCGCTGCCCAGCAGCAGACTGTGCAGTACTACAGCGTTGTAAGCAACCCGCTGGACCACGCGTACTCGCTGACAACCGGGACCACCTCGGCCGAACTACTTCGGAAGCTGAACGAGCAGCGGGACATCATCGCACTCATGGAAGTGAAAATGAAGGAGATGAAGGCAACCATCCGCCAGCTGCGCGTGACCGAGGCCAAGCTACAGGAGGAGGTGCGAGAGCGGGACCGTTTGCTCTCGGCAGGAGCAGCCGTAAAGAAAATGTGACCATCATTCCCACCCAAAGGATGGATAGCTAAAGACCGTCGCGACCTAAGACTTTAACGTGAGATGAAGGGGGTCCGTGGAGAACAGCACAAACCCTCTTTTTTACGAAAGCGATGACAATTTATTTTCAATAGAAGAGATACAAACTTTTTGGTCTACTCATGCTATTTTTGGCTATCTAGTTGATAGTAATAATCCCATAGTTGCCTATAAAACATTGCCCAATTTAGTCCACCCGTGTGTTTGCTAAATGCAAGCAGCCTTTTAGGGGATTAGGGGAGTGTAAAAACATTGGCGAATGCGTTCTTGTGGATTGCCTGGCTGCAACTCTGTAGCCTACTTTCTACAGAACAGGGGGATGGGGGAATTATTAGGCCATTTTTTTTGTTGTTGTTGAGCTGTTTGTATGTCAATGTCTGCAGTTGAATTCTCATTGCAGTATATTAAACACCAGCTTTTCAGCTCAGATGTCATCCTCCAAAACAAGGTTGCTTTGTGACTCTAGCTGTGGGAAGATGTGTTGGGCATCATAAAAGTATGTGTGCTTATGAGTTGCCTATTTCCACAAGAGACCTGTCTTGATCCATGGCTCTATCTGGTTGCAAGGCGTTTACACCACCTAAAGGTTCACTGTGTCTCAACCTTCTCCCAAATAGTTTGATACAGTATCTGTAGTTGCCACTCACGTATGGATATTATGTTAACCTCTGACTGTTGAACTTTGACCTGACAGCAATGACTGTTCTTAAACCATAACCATTTGAAGTAAATTTCATTTTGAAATAATATATCCTGAGTTGTTTCTTTATCTGTTTAAATTGATGCATGAGTGTTATTCTTGGATATAGCTCAGTAGGCTGGATAGTGACATTGGTGCAGTGATCATGCAGCTGATGTCTATCATTTCTATTCCCCTTTTCAATTGAAACAGACTTTCTCTTAGAGAAATCCACTTATAGTGAACATCAAAGGGATCTAGAATCATGACTTAATCTTATCTTGATTATTGGCCTGATGTATGGTCAAGTTCTGCAAAAAAATACCTAGTTAAGCTGCATCTGGCCCAGAACAGAGCTGCACGTCTTCCTCTTCACTGTAATCAGAGGGCTAATATTAATACTATGAATGTCAGTCTCTCTTGGCTAAGAGTTGAGGAAAGACTTGACTGCGTCACTTCTTGTTTTTATAAGAAATGCGTTGGACATTCCTAATATTTTGCATAGTCAACTTACACACAGCACTGGCACACACACTTACCCCACCAGACATGCCACTAGGGGTCACAGTCCCCAGGTCCAGAGCAAATTCAAGTAAATGTACAGCATTATACAGAGCCATGAGTGCATGGAACTCCCTTCCATCTTATATAGCGCAAGTGAACAGCAAACCTGTTTCAAAAAACAAATAAAGCAACACCTGATGGCACAATGCCTGTTCCCCATGTGACCTACTTGTGTGTTTGTACTGACATTCATGTGTAACTGATAGATACACACATACACACTACATGTTGTTTTTAAATGTAAATTGTAAAGTCTTTTGTCTGTAATGTATTTTTCGTTAAGTGTCGGACCCCAGTAAGTCTAGCTGTCGCCATTGGCGTCTGCTAATGGGGATCCTAATAAATCAAATTAAATGACTAGCTCACATTAAGGAATATCTGGTATGGGGAGTTCATTTTCAAAATTAAGTTTGAATCCTCTCACCAGACCTGCTGCACTATACAGAGACTGTAGATGGCACTACACTACAGCTTGGACATCAATGTCACTGGACTTTCCCCTCCCCATTCTGTCTGTCTAGTGTGCATCCCTATAGGTCACCTTTTCTCTATCTTTCTGCATCTCCCTTGGCGGATCATGGTCCACTATCTTACCTTCCTCTGTTGTATGGGACCTTATGCATTCTTACCCCTGTCCTTAGCATCAGTAAACTGTACATTTATAAATCTTTGTTACTTTCTATTGTATTATTTTGTTGTAGATTCTATCTATTAGTGAGTGACTTATCTTTAGCAAAGACTAATTCAAATCGATTTATCAGAGTTAAATAAAGGTTCAATAAAAAATGTAAAAATTAAAAGAGCGAGATGTGATTAGCATTGCAACGTAGCAACAGATTTTGGCAACAGATTTGGCAACAGATTTTCATGCGAATATTCTAAAATCCGCATAAAAACTATACGCGCATTTTCCCACCAGAGATGTTTCCATCAAATTAATTTGTCGCTGATTAAAGGCGTTGCGTGATGACGTAATACACGTAAAAATACTTTTTGTGGTTAAATGACCATGCACCAAATAAAGAAGAGAAGTTAAATAGGTTTCCACCGCATTTTCAACTTAACTGATGGTTTTATCACAAACTATGTTGCGTTATATAGCGAGTGTGCACACTCTTGGGACGTGCGCTTTAGCGGTGTTGGTTAGATCTCACGTATAGCCTACATAGTGAGATTATTATTATGGACGAAATAGCGAGATTATTTTTATTTGTCAAATGGCAGCCAAACATCGGTTATCATGTCACCATAACAAGACCCTCGATATTTATTGGAAAGGAGCATCAAGCTCATAACCTTGCACTTTCACCACCCTGTGAAAATCACCATCATTTATTTAATTTGTAGTCTAATAAATTGCATGGTTTCCCAAATCTTAGTTGGAGGACTACACATGTCATCGAGTGACTTCAAGTTTACTTCGATATGATGGTTATTGTATCAATATTCGCGCATAAAAGCGTTTCCATCGACATATCTCGTATGATTAATTTTACTGACACAAAAAGATCCCATTATGTCTAGCGTATTGAATTTTGTCAACATTTGGAATATTTTCATCTGGCTCGTCATGAAATGTTTTATCCTACATCTAGCATAAAAAGGTTTAATGGAAACCTCCTTAATTTGTATGGATTAAAAAGCACTGGATAGTCAAACACACTATGAGGATTGCCAAATTATAACAGTGTAGTTTAAGGAAAGGAGACGAGGAGGCCAAGTAAGAGTATTGATATGCACCCTCAGTCTTCTGACCATACCACTCTGAGGCTCCACTGCTGGTTAGCAAAGGGTTTGTCTGAGGGCTGACCCCTCACATGAAAGCTCAGAGCTGTTTCCCAGGGTAGGTAACCTGTATGTGTGTATGTTTGTTAGATAGTGTGTAAATTGTGTGTGTGTGTGTGTGTGTGTGAATATTCTGTGTACATTGCATTGCTAGTTATTTTGGAGTTTAAAGATCAATGATGTGTGTAAACTGGATGACTCACTATGTAGTTTGTGTATATACAGTGGGGAAAACAAGTATTTGATACACTGCCGATTTTGCAGGTTTTCCTACTTACAAAGCATGTAGAGTTCTGTCATTTATTATCATAGGTACACTTCAACTGTGAGAGACGGAATCTAAAACAAAAATCCAGAAAATCACATTGTATGATTTTTAAGTAATTAATTTGCATTTTATTGCATGACATAAGTATTTGATACATCAGAAAAGCAGAACTTAATATTTGGTACAGAAACCTTTGTTTGCAATTACAGAGATCAAACATTTCCTGTAGTTCTTGACCAGGTTTGCACACACCGCAGCAGGGATTTTGTCCCACTCCTCCATACAGACCTTCTCCAGATCCTTCAGGTTTCGGGGCTGTCGCTGGGCAATACGGACTTTCAGCTCCCTCCAGAAATGTTCAATTGTGTTCAGGTCTAGAGACTGGCTAGGCCACTCCAGGACCTGGAGATGCTTCTTACGGAGCAACTCCTTAGTTTCCCTGGCTGTGTGTTTCGGGTCGTTGTCATGCTGGAAGACCCAGCCACGACCCATCTTCAATGCTCTTACTGAGGGAAGGAGGTTGTTGGCCAAGATCTCGCGATACATGGCCCCATCCATCCTCCCCTCAATACGGTGCAGTCGTCCTGTCCCCTTTGCAGAAAAGCATCCCCAAAGAATGATGTTTCCACCTCCATGCTTCACGGTTGGGATGGTGTTCTTGGGGTTGTACTCATCCTTCTTCTTCCTCCAAACACGGCGAGTGGAGTTTAGACCAAAAATCTCTATTTTTGTCTCATCAGACCACATGACCTTCTCCCATTCCTCCTCTGGATCATCCAGATGGTCATTGGCAAACTTCAGACGGGCCTGGACATGCGCTGGCTTGAGCAGGGGGACCTTGCGTGCGCTGCATGATTTTAATCCATGACGGCGTAGTGTGTTACTAATGGTTTTCTTTGAGACTGTGGTCCCAGCTCTCTTCAGGTCATTGACCAGGGCCTGCCGTGTAGTTCTGGGCTGATCCCTCACCTTCCTCATGATCATTGATGCCCCACGAGGTGAGATCTTGCATGGAGCCCCAGACCGAGGGTGATTGACCGTCATCTTGAACTTCTTCCATTTTCTAATAATTGCGCCAACAGTTGTTGCCTTCTCACCAAGCTGCTTGCCTATTGTCCTGTAGCCCATCCCAGCCTTGTGCAGGTCTACAATTTTTATCCTGATGTCCTTACACAGCTCTCTGGTCTTGGCCATTGTGGAGAGGTTGGAGTCTGTTTGATTGAGTGTGTGGACAGGTGTCTTTTATACAGGTAACGAGTTCAAACAGGTGCAGTTAATACAGGTAATGAGTGGAGAACAGGAGGGCTTCTTAAAGAAAAACTAACAGGTCTGTGAGAGCCGGAATTCTTACTGGTTGGTAGGTGATCAAATACTTATGTCATGCAATAAAATGCAAATTAATTACTTAAAAATCATACAATGTGATTTTATGGATTTTTGTTTTAGATTCTGTCTCTCACAGTTGAAGTGTACCTATGATAAAAATGACAGACCTCTACATGCTTTGTAAGTAGGAAAACCTGCAAAATCGGCAGTGTATCAAATACTTGTTCTCCCCACTGTATGTATATTTGTCATATGTTTGCCACTGAAAGAATGTACCTTTTCAGCTGACATGGGTACAGGAATTATATGTGTGACAGAGAGAGTGAGAGAGAGAGAGAGAGATGAATGGAGAGAGGGAGGTTCCTGATCCTAATCTGGATTTATTCTCTACCCCAGGTCCCAGTAGAGTTATGTAATGACTTAATCTAGGCCTGTCAATCAAATTTACACAACTCTTTCTCCCTTTCCCTATCCCCTCTTTCTCTCTCTCTCCCCCCTCTCTCTCGCTTTCACCACACACAGTATCTGCGAAGCGTAGCCACTCATGTATAATCATTTCACTGTCTCTTCCTTAGTGCCTCTTAATCAAATAATAGGAATCAAATTCCCTAAAACAATGTGCATGACTCCGCTGCCTCTCCTATCATGGTACTTTCAAGAGGAAACCCTATGTCATTAAAGAGTATTACAAGATTAAAGTATAACACTGTGTTTTGTCGTGAATGTCTATGAATTATATATTTTTTACAAAACAAACAATTAATGACATCCTCTATCAACAATCCCATGCCAAAGCTCTCAGTAGTCATCGCGTGACTTGTGTAAGTGACCACACTGCCATGCATCGTTCCAAGTGGATTTGCCTCTATTTGTAAGGATTTACATTTGCTTTTGTGGCACATTTCTTCCTTTGGTTATGTTAAGCCTGTTTAACCTTGTTTGCCCATGTTGATTTCGTTAGCCTGTGTGTACTCTGGTGCTATATATTCTACTGTCCTTGCCTTTCATTGTTAGCAATTGTTCTCCTCTATTCTCTGAACAACCATAGAGATAAAGCCCATACGCTTTATCTGACCATAGTGTTCCTACTTCTTAATCTACCTAAACCGATCCTCAAATCTATATGAAGATGCCATCCATTGAACTGTGGGAGATTAAACAGCAGTGTGACGATTGTGGCTCTCAGCTTCCTGTCATGCCGAGACCCTTATTCTGCAATCAGATAGTCAGGGATATTGTGTATAGGACCTAATCTCAATCCCTGCTTCCAGTTGTCATTTTGATGATAACACACACACACACGCACACGCACACGCACACACGCACACGCACACACACAGAGAGGGGCATAGCAGGTATCTCCAGAGGCAGACAGGCAGTCAGATTATTCAGAAGTTAATGGTTGTATTAAACCGCAGATTACTGTTGAGATATTGTTCATCCCATGTGTGACTGTCTACAGATGTGAAACAGGACTTATCTACTAATGCACCTAGCACCAGCCATCTGGGGGGCATGGAGGGTGGAGCAGGGGGCATACAGTGGGAAGTGGGTTGTTAAAACTGTCTGTAAATGTCTATAATACAAAGGCTCAACCAGGTAGGGCTGTCATTAGACGGTGGGCAGAGGGAAACTCCATATATGATCTGTGTGTGGGTAACTAATGTTGCCTGAACCACCCCCCATCCTCTGGGAGCTGAGTGTCCCAGAGTGTCCCCCTGTGATTTCGAGCTCGTCTCTCCCAGGTGGGCCGGATTCTCTAATCCTCACTGGGATCTCATCCATCTGCCCGCTTCTTCCCAAAAATCGGATTATTTAACCCAGCACAGCCCACCTCACCGCCCTAGAAAAAAAGACATAGCCCCACACAGGCAGAAACTGTCAAAATATACAGTATATGTGTGTGGGGTTGGATAGGACAGATTTACTGAGTAATCTCAATAAACCCAGAATAAATTCCGTTCATTGAGTAATAGTAACTCTAAACATCTGGAATTTATGGGTCTGTGTTAGGGAGTATTTCCCCTCTTTTGTAACAAACTGTTCTGCAAACTAAACTCAGCAAAAAAAGAAACGTCCCTTTTCAGGACCCTGTCTTTCAAAGATAATTTGTAAAAATCCAAATAACTTCACAGATCTTCAAGGGTTTAAACACTGTTTCCCATGCTTGTTCAATGAACCATAAACAATTCATGAACATGAGAGAGAATAAAGTAGACGGCACACGTCAAACGTTTGATTTATGACCCTATGTCCGGATGACGTGTGCATGCCCATATTTGGGCATCCGGTTAGGACATCCTGGCAGGAAGTTATCACGTGCTTATGCCCATATATGGGCATCCTGTTCCTGTTCTCACGCCTTAGAGTGAGTGTGAATTTATGTATATAATGCATCTATTCCTTTGACGTTGTCATGATGATTGATGTCTAGGGACCTCTTTGAACTGGGGGGTGTGGTGTTTGAACATTTCAAAGAGTATGGCCCCCCCACCCCCTGTTTTATTGACCTTAGGGCTGTTGTCTATGAAACAGGAATGTCCTGGGGTATTGGGGTTGGCAGACGTATTATAAATAAAGCCCAGAACAAGACATGCGGCCCCAGAACACTAAACAAGATTTTAAAAATAAAACCCTGAACATTAAACAGAAAATGATGTCTCCTAGGCCAATTCTCGGGGTGCTATGCGTCTCTTGTCATGAACCCAATGACAAAAGCCTCGAGGAAGTTCTGTGTGAGGCCCCAGAATGTTTTAAAGGAGTTTTGGGTACGAGTGAGGGACATTTGTCTTACATATTCCAACCGGAGGATTTTACGGTTAAGATATTCACAGACAGCGGCCCCAAACCCCTTTATCATGCAAAACCCGTGAGTTTTTCTCCTGCTCTGCGGATGAGAGAAATCTTTTTATGAGAAGGAATTACAGAAGGGACAGGTGGGTAAAGACAAAGTCTTTCACGTGGAGGAAATTCTAGATCAAAAGAGAGAAAAGGGTAAAAAATGGGTGCTGGTCCGCTGGAAAAACTGGCCCCAAAAGTTCAACAGTTGGGTATTAGAGCACGATGTGGTGGAGGCATCGGGGGTTAACTTAAACCCTCATGCATGATAAATACACCATCATTCACGTGTACACAGGAGTGCATCATGGAACACAGCGGCTTCTACCTGACTCTCCCCAGTAATGCGTCTGCACATATATATCGTAATAATCAGAGTTTGAATTATACAACCAATTTTCCAAAGCCTATAGAGTTATCAGAGGCCTGGGAAGTAGGTCTCAGCGAGATTACATACCCCCATAGTTGGTATAATATCAAAGATAAGGACCGTGATTTTTATTGCAAACGGATATCGGAACCTGCAAAACTTATTAAGCTTAAAAAAGGGTTCTATAGAACCGTCGACAGGATCGTCTCAGAGTTGAATGAACTCCTAACCCTGAACAATATGGAAATACTCCTGATCTACAACCCTATACATAAACGTGTACAAATCTCAGGGGATGCTGACGGGGATATAAAGACCAGCGGTAATTTAGCCTACATGTTGGGGATGGGTCCCAATAAATGGACGTATGTGAAAGATAAATTATTCCCATTCCCTGCGGATATGCAGTACATGCAGGATTTTACAACATATTTGTGTATACCGACATCATATCCTAACAAAGGGTCGGGAACAGCTGTGTGCCCCTCCTGAGAACAGTTCATATAGACGGAAAGGACGGGGACATAGTCACTGTCACCTACGACAAGCCACACTACCTACCTGTAAGAAATAAATATATTGAAAACATTCTGGTTGAGCTTAAAACAGATCAGAACGAAAACATAGAATTTACTTATGGTAAAACGATTGTAAAACTCCACTTTAGACCCACCAAAACCTCTCTACATATATAATATTAGTATTATTTATTTTTATAAACATAATACAAATAAATTAAAAAGGGTTATGGACCACCAACATCTCGACCCTAACCGCTATGTCTCATACTATGTTGCTCAAGTGGGTAATGGGTTACCCGGCTATTATGGATCCCCGACCATGTAAGGTTCGGGGATAGGAGGTATATTTCGTAACCTCTTTAGGATGGTTTTACCGTTTATGAAGAGAGGCCTCAGCATAGCCAAACCACATTTAAAATCAGCGGCTAAAAATATATTAAGTGAGGTTGTGGCCAATGCTATGACCAGAAGGGCATCACCAGATGCCGAGCATCAAGAAGGCTCGGGGCTTATGATATTGTCTCGAAGACCAAAAAAGAGACCTCCGGGTATAAGGCGCAGGCTTGCTCCTAAAAAGCGGAGGTTAACAGTTAAAAGAAACTCAGTAAGTCAAAGACGTGGTAAAGTGAGGAGGTCTGGACCAGAAACGACAAAAAGAATACTCTGAAGTATTTTCTAAAAGAACAAGCAACCTGGCTCTTTTACACCGCATGTCCTCTGAAGCTTTAAAGACAGAGCTCGATCTTTTCACAGCCCCCTTAACTCAACATTCAATAGAGGTCCAGTTATGTGGAGATAGCCCCACTCTCTGCCATTACCGACAACGGTCCTATAGAATTTTTCATACCAGGCCACGGTGACAACTATCTGGACCTCAACAACACCTTGGTGCATTTGCATCTAAAAGTGACCAAAAGAGATGGTACTAATATTGCAGGCGATGCCAAAGTGAGTCTCATTAATTACCCAGTGGCCACCATCTTCTCCCAAGTGGACGTGACTTTGGGTGAACGCCTAATCAGTCAAAGCAGTGCCACATACCCTTATAAGTGTAACGGTCGTCTTTCGGTGAGTGAGTAGACCAAGGCGCAGCGGGTGATGAATACATAATGTTTTATTGACAAGACGGAAAAACACGAAAACGAAATACACTTGAAATATTTAACAAAATAACAAAACGAACTAGACAGACCTAAACTATGAATTTACATGAAACGAGGAACACATAAACGAACGAGACGAGACAGTACCGTGTGGTGCAAAATACACAGACACAGCGACAATCACCCACAAACAAACAGTGAGAACAACCTACCTTAATATGACTCTCAATTAGAGGAAAACGCAAAACACCTGCCTCTAATTAAGAGCCATACCAGGCAACCCAAAACCAACATAGAAACAGAAAACATAGACTGCCCACCCAAAACTCACGCCCTGACCATCACACACATACAAAACAACAGAAAACAGGTCAGGAACGACAATAAGGCCATCATGGAGTGTTTACTCAACTACTCCGAAGACACTCAAGACACAATTCAGCGCCGGGCTGTTTAGCAAGGATACTGCAGGAATCTCTATGGAATCGACAGACCCTTCCACCGGTGCAAACAAAGGACTGGAGGCACGTGCTCTCTACTGTGCCGAATCTTGAGAGTTTCATTTGCTAGGGCCTATACACTGTGACATTTTCTTTCAAGAACTTTTACTCTTAAATTTGGTTGATTTAAGACTAAAATTAACCAGGGCCAAGGATGAGTTTTGCCTGATGTCTGCCCAGGACGGGGACTTTAGTTTAAAAGTGTTGGGGGCAACGCTTTTTATTAAAAAAGTGTCTGTATCTCCGGCAGTTCGTCTGGGTCACTCACAGGCTTTGATGAAAGGAAATGCCCTTTACCCTCTCCAAAGAATTACCATGAAAACCTTTAGCATACCTGTGGACAATAGAATCTGCAGTCAAGAAAACCTATTTCTAGGCCCTTTACCTCGATACGTGGTTATAGGTCTGGTTGATCAAGCCTCTAATACGGGCAGCTTAGATTTAAAAAAACTTTAATTTTCAACACTTCAATGCAGAGTATATAGTTCTCTGTCAGGAAGGACGTCAGGTCCCTTCTAAGGCTTTCCAACCGCAATTTAAGAACCACATATTTGTGTGAGAATTCTACAATCTATTCCTGGCTACAGGGAGGCATCTAAAAGATCTCTCTTTACCTATTGACAGAAATGATTTTGCAGAGGGTTACACATTGTATGCTTTCAATTTATCACCTGATGATGACACCTCAGGAAATCTGTCTGTGGTGTCCCAAGGTAACCTCAGGCTGGAAATGCGTTTCCATACACCTTTAGCCTGTACAGTTAGCATGATTGTTTATGCATGCTCTGATTCAATCTTGGAAGTGAATGCCCGAAGACAGGTCTTAGTGGATTATTATTAAGGATCGTTGAGCAAAGACATGAATACCCAAGAGTTGGAAGGGCTCATGAGCCGATTGATTGGAAAATAATTTTGTGGAGTGTTGGCTTGTGATGAATTACCTATTGAGAAATGGCCGTAGCGGCCTGCCATGTTTATTGTCAATACCCATCCTAAACACATGCCGGGTGAACATTGGCTAGCTGTGACATTAGAAGAGGAAGGAGGAAGAAAAATCTCAACTTTTTTTGATTCCTACGGCTTTCACATTTCCCCTAATCTATTAAAGAATTTTTGACCAAAAAATGGATCAAAGATATACTACAGCATAAAACAAGTGCAAGATAACCTTTCCACTACATGCGGTCAACACTGTGTATTCTACCTATGCCAAAGAGCCCGGGGAGTTTTTTTTGAAGATGTTATGTCTCTTTTTAAGGATGATTTAAGAAGTAATGATAACGTTGTAGCTTTTTTTGTTAGAAAATCTCAAAAGTGTTCAAATATGTGTCCTTTAAGACCGTGTAATCAAGGCGTATGCTCACGTCAAATGTTTTAAGAATGCCACAAATGTTAAATTGCTTAATTTTTCAAATAAAATGTATTGAATTTAATCATCGTCATTCAATAGTCTGACCACCCAGAGATCGGGATTAGGAAAAGGTCCGGAGACGTTCAGGGGGGTAAATGAGTTATCATCATCCCTTTCATAGGGGGGCGGGGTTGTTGGGGTATCTTTAGGGGTGCTGTATCTCGTTGAAGGTTTTTGTTTTAAAGCTTGAATCTGTTGACAAAGCTTATAGTTGGGTACCCACGAGAGGGGAATGTTGAGGATTGCCAGGGCCTTAAGAAACTGACGCCACCCGGGAGGTCTTCTGTCATCAGCAACCTTGTGGGCAGCCGTGGTACTTTTAAGCAAGTCAAGCATATGTGAACCCCTGACAACAGCGCCCTGAAGGATAAACTCTCCTTTGTCATTCCAAGTAGCGGTTCCCTTTGAGTCTTTTATCTTGTTCATAATGTATCTAACATTATCATCTTTTAAAGGGTCCGGTAGGGAAAGCGTTAAATGGTTGGTCTCTCTCTCCCCTTGTTTTACCAAGGCCAAATACCTTTGCAATAGGTTTGTGTATTTTTTGACCTTATCATAGGGGTTCAATCCTTTTCGGTTCAAAATATCCTTCATGGCCGTATCCAAATCATTTTCCGCTGTTTGTCTAATATTTTCAGGACCCTGCATTTGTTTTTTTAAGTCTATCCAACTCTTGTTGTGGCACCAAATACATTTTTTTGGCCATCACACTCGGGGTTCAACCCCCACGTCTGGCAGCGATAAGGCTGGTGATGAAGGGCACGGCTATACTTAGTAAAGGTAGAAGAAAACCCCCAGACTGTTGTATGCTATGTCTTTTCTTTTGAAGACTGGCAAAGAGTTTGATCGCGGTCTTTTGTCTCTTTAATTTTTTCAATTGGGTCAGGGTGAGTGGAATGCGTCCTTTGAGAAGATTCAAAGCGATCTCACATAGGGATCATATGAGATCTGAAGAACAGTGACCCAAGATGGCCTTCCGTTCTTTAGCTGTAGACCCAACTAGGCTTCTTAAGAGGGGCAGGTTTCTTTTTAAACGCAAAGACATAGCTGTAACTTTTTAGGAATGTACGCAGCCGGCCACTCCCATGGGAACAGACCGGTTCGTAGCCTCAGGTGTTCTGGAGTATTTGCTTTTAAATCCACGATTGAAATAAGAAAATGGCGCTTTGGTAGCGTCCTCATAGCTCTCCATAAAGTAGGATTTCCTTCCCGGGTACATCTGCTGAGCTAGAGTGTTCATTTGTAGTTTGTCTCTAGGATTTTTGAACAAAACCATGTAATTGGCGTTCAAACTAATGGTACGGCTATTTTTACCTTGGTGAAACACATTCTGCACCAAGTAAAGCACGGACAGGTTTCTATGATGAGTATATTGGGTAAAAGCTTGTGCAATTTCGGGATGTTCGCTACCTGCAAATAGCATATCGTCCAAAACCAGCAGATTGTTTTTAGGGAGAAGTTCATCATCAGAGAGGGATTCAAGTATTCCTTCAACAAACTTGATTTTTATTTTCTTCAATAATTCATCATACATAGGTTGATAACACGAATAACACCACACAATATTATCAGGCTTTTGAGATAACACATGTTCAGAATTCTCTAAAATACTTTTTACAAAACACGTTTTACCAATATTTGATGGGCCTGCGATTAAGGCCAAAAATGGTAGTTGCAACCGGGGTCAAAACCTTCTACAGCAGTCATTATATCTTAAGCTTTAAGACACACTGGGGGGCTTGTAGCATAAGTCAGTAGCCAAAGGGCAATGTGGTCCCGTCAGGCAATAGCAGTCTCTTGTCATAGACTACCCTGAATATTTTAGTAAGTGGGGCGTTCCTTAGATCGAAGCCCTTTTTATTCATAACAATTTCTTTGTAGGAGCTCAAAATCTCCAAGTCACTATTCCTGTCGTTTATGAACCCCTCGACCAAGCATGTGATTGATTCCAAGTTTACACGCGGAGCATTTTCATAGTTTTGAGTCACGCCTTTGGCTTTCAACACCACGTGATTGTCTTTAGTCCTAAAAGCATAGCTTTTGGGACCACAGGAGGACCATTCTGTGATATGGTCACCCTCTTCGAGTTCACTCGTTAAACCACCCAGATAGTTGCTAAGTGGGGGGTTCCAATCACCCTGTTTGCTTACATAGACCACAGAGTCTGTGTCGTGGTAAAGAACCCGCCTCTAAAGCTGTTCCATGAGGGTGTACAGTTCAAGTCAGCCATAGGCCGTGGTAAATGCTGCAAGAAACACATTTACATTACCCGGGGGTAGAACCCACTTCTTGTTACGCCTCCATAGCACCAGGGCAATGTCTTCACTCAAGAATGAAAAATGTGAAATTTCGTATTGGTCCGAAAAAACTCATTCCAAAAATTCTTCGGGGTCTTTAATGATCGACGTTGTTAGCATATTGCATCTCTGCGATAATTTGCCCCAAAGTGAGTTCAAGTACAATTTCGACACATTTCTTTTGGTTTTGTTGACCTCTATTCTGTCAGGGTCAAGAAGTATACCTTCTCTGTCATGATAGTCTTGAATGTACTTGTCTTTGCTCTCTTGATCTGTGACCGATGCAGGATAGCCTGAAGCAAATTGCTTGCATCTCAAGAAGGTCTTGATGTACTCTTTAAAAAGAGTGTCTGATTTCCTGGAAAAGTTCCACACTTCAAAGATTTTGGCCACACGATACCCCATCTCTAGAGCCTTAGAGAATTCAACTGAGTCCCATACACCTGTCAGGGCTCTTTCTTGATCTGAGTGATCACAAGGGTTTTCCTGGTTGTTGTTTTCACTGCAGGTGCGACAAAGGGGAAAGAAACGTTTTCCTTGAGGTCCCTTGTAAGGCAACACTGGTATTAACAAACCCCTAGGAGGGTAGACAGTTGCTTTGATCAGACCAAAATAGTTTCGGTGTAAGTCAAAGTTGCGGTGAATAATTTCCGGATGCCCCATAGGATAGCATGAGGAACTCATTACATGAGGATAAAGGAATGTAAAATCTACATATCATATTGTCTCGTCGGGTTGCGCTACATACCGCAATGTCAAAGCATTGGTACGGCCTCCATACAAGGCCTGTCGTGGTTCCAGGGGTTCTGGTGGGTCATAGCTGGAAAGGAAGGCTCGAACATGAGGATCAGACTTTTTGAGGGCGGTCCATTCATGCTCCCACACCACCTCCACTTTTAACCCGTAAGTAGCCTGTAAAGAATCCAATTGTCTTGAAACTCTTGGTACATTTCCCCAAAAGTCTTTTGGGTTAGGACACACATGGCCTGGGGCACAAAGCAACATTTACAACCGTGGAAGAAACAACCGTTGTACTCATACACGGTCTCAACCCCGTCAATCTGTGTGTATCCATCTACATGGTAAGAGTCAAATGCCTTCTCCCCCCGATTCAAAGCATGTTGAATAAAAATGTCTTTATCCTGGGCCAAGTACTCCAACCATTGAATGGACCCACTAGAGTATGACTTGAATTTGCGTCGGTAGTTGTCAGACGAGGGGATAGCTATAGATGCTGTAGGTAGAAAGTGTGTACGATAGGTTTTCATGCATGCCGATGCAATAGTTGTACAACTCCAGGGGTCAATGCCGGCATCTTTGATTACCTCTTCTCTGAATCTGAGGCATCCTTCACGAAGTATAACCACATCATTGTCACAGTATGATTCCATCTCTTTATGGAAATCAAAGGGGCCATGTCTTACTGTCTCGTACCACGTCATGAATCTCTCACGCTCTTTGGGAGACATTTGATCACACCCGTACATTTCGGGGCTGGGATAAGATCCAATATAATGTAGATTCTCCTCAGATATGAAGAAGTGGGGGAACCAGCCTTTCACAGAGTTTTCAAAACCCAAGGCCTCTGGCATTTGAGCCAATTTCATGGGTAAGAAGCTTAAACCGTCAATGTATCTCTGGTTGAAGGCGGGGTCTACAAAACACAAGATTTTACTACCTTGAGCTATGACACTGGGTGCAACGCCTTGCTGTATCAAGGGGTTCAGAAGAAGGTAGGAGTCATAGGCTCTAGCATCGTGCGCTATAAACGTGAAGTTTCTGTACTGGGGTTTTCTAAAGTGTTTTAGAAAGAACAGTGCACAATTGGGCCCCTTGACAGACCACTTTTCACCCTTGAAAGTCATGGTAGATACTAAAATAGGCAAATTAACCCCTGTTTGCTGATTTGTCTCAAAATCATAGAACACGTATTTCTCTGAAAGTTCATCTTCAGCCAAGGGCTGAATATAACATTCGTGTGGCACTTCTTGAACCACTCTGCTTTTCAAAGGCCCTTTACAGATTGGACAATGTATGATTCCACACACATGCGGTTTTAGGGCTATCTATTTTAAGGTTGTAATTGCAATGGCATTTTGGACATTTCTAGTTAATGTCCAACTGCTTACAGATTTACAGGCCTTGGGGTGCCATGTTTCAATTTTGTGTTTTTCGTAACAGTAGGCCGAACGACATGTGCGGTGGCAATCCTCACAGGGTGTCAAGTTTAAGGGTTGCATAGGACAATTTTCATCCAGACATACTGAACAGTTATAACGGCATGAGTGCCCCCCCCCCCCCATTCGGGTGTAGCCGGTATGGCACGATGGACAGACATATGGTGCGCCTAAAAACGCTGTGATGTTAGTAACGGCATAGTAATGTTTGTTTTACACATAAAAGTACAGAATCTGAGGATGAGGTTGGAGGTTGTTTTGGAATTTCAAGAGAGCTGCATTAGCTCTACTGTGGTACAAAACCACAATCTTGATATTCAGAAAGTTTTCAAATTTGACTATGTCAGAGAAAGCCACAGCATCCTGCATACCTAGACCCACAGCAGTTTGGAGCTCTCTAGCCGTTTGTAACGCCGCTAGATCAGTACATCCAGAATTGAGTAAATGGGATAGACCTATTGCAAAGCATAGCTTATTACCAGGATTGTAAACGTTTATGAGGTAGGCCCTTTTATTGCTTATGATTTCTGATTGCATTAGGCTATCTAGCTTCCTTCTCTGACCCCACAACCCTGGGGTTGACATATTATTTGCACTACAAGCTCGAGGGTCCTTTCGGCTATGACGGATAAATTTGACTGAACAAGTCGTTCTAGCAGGGCGATAAATTGTTCAAGATCTGCTTCGCCATTGAGTAAAATAAGAGATACTGTCACGATCGTCGTATGGTGAAAGAGAGGAGGACCAAGGCGCAGCGTGATAATGATACATCTTCTTTTATTCAAGACGAACACGAAACGAAAGATACTATACAAACTAAACAAAACAACAAACCGACGAACGTGAAGCTATATAAACAATAAGTGCAGACACAAGCAACTTACACATAGACAATCACCCACAACCTACCTAATGACTATGGCTGCCTAAATATGGCTCCCAATCAGAGACAACGATAGACAGCTGTCTCTAATTGAGAACCAATCTAGGCAACCATAGACTTACATAAACACCTACAATGAACACAACCCCATGAACTCTACAAACACCCCCTGGACAATACAAACACCCTAGACGAGACAAAAACACACAAACATCCCCCATGTCACACCCTGACCTAACTAAAATAATAAAGAAAACAAAGATAACTAAGGCCAGGGCGTGACAGTACCCCCCCCCCCCCACCCCCCTCCCCCCAAAGGTGCGGACTCCGGCCGCAAAACCTGACACAGAAGGGGAGGGTCCGGGTGGGCCTTCCTACGGCGGTGGCTCGGGTGCCGGACGTGGACCCCACTCCACCATAGTCAATACCCGCTTAGGTGGCTTCCCAGGAACGAGGACCCTTGCAGCGAGTCCCGGACTGAAGACCATCGTAGAGGGCGCCACTGGACGGAGGGGCAGCTCCGGACTGAGTGGTAGCTCCGGACTGAGGGGCAAGTCCGGACTGAGGGGCAGCTCCGGACAGAGGGGCAGCTCATGACTGAAGGGCAGCTCATGACTGAAGGGCAGCTCATGACTGAAGGGCAGCTCATGACTGGAGGGCAGCTCATGACTGGAGGGCAGCTCATGACTGGAGGGCAGCTCATGACTGGAGGGCGGCTCATGACTGGAGGACAGCTCATGACTGGAGGACAGCTCATGACTGGAGGGCGGCTCATGGCGGGCGGCTCTGGCAGCTCCTGACTGGCGGGCGGCTCTGGCAGCTCCTGACTGGCGGGCGGCTCTGGCAGCTCCTGACTGACGGATGGCTCTAGCGGCTCGGGACAGACGGGCGGCTCTGACGGCTCGGGACAGACGGGCGGCTCTGACGGCTCGGGACAGACGGATGGCTCAGATGGCGCTGGGCAGGCGGGCAGCTCAGATGGCGCTGGGCAGGCAGGCAGCTCAGATGGCACTGGGCAGACGGACAGCGCAGATGGCGCTGGGCAGACTCTGGCCGGCTGAGGCGCACAGTAGGCCTGGTGCGTGGTGCCGGAACTGGTGGTACCGGGCTAAGGACATGCACCTCAAGGCTAGTGCGGGGAGCAGCAACAGGACGCACAGGGCTCTGGAGACACTGCTGCCTCCTCATACCACCGCCTCTCGGCTCTAGGTGCCTCCAGCTCCTCACGAGGGCGGCGATACTCTCCAGCTTGAACCCAAGGTCCCTTACTGTCCAGTATTTCTTCCCAAGTCCATGAATCCTGTGTTCGCTGCTCCTGCTGCTGCTGCCGCTTACCACGCTGCTTGGTCCGATTGTGGTGGGTGATTCTGTCACGATCGTCGTATGGTGAAAGAGAGGAGGACCAAGGCGCAGCGTGATAATGATACATCTTCTTTTATTGAAGACGAACACGAAACGAAAGATACTATACAAACTAAACAAAACAACAAACCGACGAACGTGAAGCTATATAAACAATAAGTGCAGACACAAGCAACTTACACATAGACAATCACCCACAACCTACCTAATGACTATGGCTGCCTAAATATGGCTCCCAATCAGAGACAACGATAGACAGCTGTCTCTAATTGAGAACCAATCTAGGCAACCATAGACTTACATAAACACCTACAATGAACACAACCCCATGAACTCTACAAACACCCCCTGGACAATACAAACACCCTAGACGAGACAAAAACACACAAACATCCCCCATGTCACACCCTGACCTAACTAAAATAATAAAGAAAACAAAGTTAACTAAGGCCAGGGCATGACAGATACCGTGTTATGCAGGCTATCTCCACAAATTTCCAACTGTAAGACATCACGTGGTTCGCCATAATCTCTTGCCCTGTCTAAGAGTTCGTTCAGTGTCCAATATCATTACGTAAAACACAGCATAGTCAAGATTCTGATTCACCCATGTGAAATTGAAAAACTGTCGAATCTCTGTATTGTTGAATTTATTTCGGTACACAACCCGAACACTTCTATCAATACCGTCTCCATCCTGATTTATTAGACAATTTTTCAATTCCTCAAAAATGTCGTATTGCGTTTCAGACTCTTCTGACAAGGGCGTTAATGGCTGGTTTTGTGGGGTGTGCGGTGCAGAAGTAGATCTCAGGCTCTCGTTCATCTGGGTAATTATCGATATGAGGGCTCCGGGAATCTGTGATAACAGGTTTTCATCGGTCAGCCCTGACTCATTCATTTGATTAATAATTTCTATGAGTTCGGCTGGAATCTGTGATAATATGCTTTCATCTATCGGTATTGTGTCTGCTACCCCCGCCTCATTCATATGGTTAATTATAGCTTGGGGTTCTGGCGGTATCTGTGATAACAGGTTTTCAACTGTCTCACCTATGTCTGTTGGCTCAGCCATTTGGATAATTAATGATGTGTGTTCTTGGGTTATTCTGGAAGGATCCGTGTTACACATATGATTTTAGGGCCTGTATTTGCGTTTTTTAATCGGATTGCTATTTAACATACGTGGAATTGCTCTATGCCAGAAGGATAGATTCTGACGGTATTGTCGCTCGAGTAAAACACCCATTCGTTTGTGTAGCAAAACCTTTCGGGATTTTAGAGCCCTGGAAAAGTCTGTGAAAAATCTAGCTTGTTCTATTTCAGATCCGGGTGTTGCCACCAAAGAATTTGCTGGATCAAGAAGGTTGGCCGCATCCCATAATAACCGGTCAACTGCCTCTGAAATGTAATTTAAAACGTTGAAATCCTCCGGTTTGGTTGTTTCATTGGGAATGTTCAGTGAGCCGGAATCCTCCACGTGCTCTAGATGTGTGAGGTCTTCTGTGCCGTTATACACCGGGGAGGAGTCTGAAAGAAAATAATACATACATAATAGGATATTAAACATAAAAATATGTTAGATTAAAAAAAAAGTCAAATATATTTCAGGTATAATACTATATATTAACAATACATAATTAAAATACCTCGGCTTTTTTGACGAGGGCTGTTCTGACGAATCGCGGAAACCGGGGGGGCTTGACTTTTTTCATCAAGCATTCCCGATTCTGCCGGGACTGTCTCGTTAGAGCCTGAAAAAAACATTATTTGTCCTTGTTTTAACATATTCAAGCCTAAAAATGTATAAATAATAAAATATGTATAACTAATAATATACACAGTATATACACTGCTCAAAAAAATAAAGGGAACACTTAAACAACACAATGTAACTCCAAGTCAATCACACTTCTGTGAAATCAAACTGTCCACTTAGGAAGCAACACTGATTGACAATACATTTCACATGCTGTTGTGCAAATGGAATAGACAAAAGGTGGAAATTATAGGCAATTAGCAAGACACCCCCAATAAAGGAGTGGATCTGCAGGTGGTGACCACAGACCACTTCTCAGTTCCTATGCTTCCTGGCTGATGTTTTGGTCACTTTTGAATGCTGGCGGTGCTTTCACTCTAGTGGTAGCATGAGACGGAGTCTACAACCCACACAAGTGGCTCAGGTAGTGCAGCTCATCCAGGATGGCACATCAATGCGAGCTGTGGCAAGAAGGTTTGCTGTGTCTGTCAGCGTAATGTCCAGAGCATGGAGGCGCTACCAGGAGCCAGGCCAGTACATCAGGAGACGTGGAGGAGGCCGTAGGAGGGCAACAACCCAGCTGCAGGACCGCTACCTCCAACCTTTGTGCTAGGAGGAGCAGTTGTAGCACTGCCAGAGCCCTGCAAAATGACCTCCAGCAGGCCACAAATGTGCATGTGTCTGCTCAAACGGTCAGAAACAGACTCCATGAGGGTGGTATGAGGGCCCGACGTCCACAGGTGGGGGTTGTGCTTACAGCACAACACCGTGCAGGACGTTTGGCATTTGCCAGAGAACACCAAGATTGGCAAATTCGCCACTGGCTTCCTGTGCTCTTCACAGATGAAAGCAGGTTCACACTGAGCACATGAGCACATGTGACAGACGTGACAGAGTCTGGAGACGCCGTGGAGAACGTTCTACTGCCTGCAACATCCTCCAGCATGACCGGTTTGGCGGTGGGTCAGTCATGGTGTGGGGTGGCATTTCTTTGGGGGACCGCACAGCCTTCCATGTGCTCGCTAGAGGTAGCCTGACTGCCATTAGGTACCGAGATGAGATCCTCAGACCCCTTGTGAGACCATATGCTGGTGCGGTTGGCCCTGGGTTCCTCCTAATGCAAGACAATGCTAGACCTCATGTGGCTGGAGTGTGTCAGCAGTTCCTGCAAGAGGAAGGCATTGATGCTAGGGACTGGCCCGCCCGTTCCCCAGACATGAATCCAATTGAGCACATCTGGGACATCATGTCTCGCTCCATCCACCAACGCCACGTTGCACCACAGACTGTCCAGGAGTTGGCGGATGCTTTAGTCCAGGTCTGGGAGGAGATCCCTCAGGAGACCATCCGCCACCTCATCAGGAGCAGGCCCAGGCGTTGCAGGGAGGTCATACAGGCACGTGGAGGCCACACACACTACTGAGCCTCATTTTGACTTGTTTTAAGGACATTACATCAAAGTTAGATCAGCCTGTAGTGTGGTTTTCCACTTTAATTTTGAGTGTGACTCCAAATCCAGACCTCCATGGGTTGATCAATTTGATTTACATTGATCATTTTTGTGTGATTTTGTTGTTAGCACATTCAACTATGTAAAGAAAAAAGTATTTAATAAGAATATTTCATTCATTCAGATCTAGGATGTGTTATTTTAGTGTTCCCTTTATTTTTTTGAGCAGTGTATATAATGGCTTCATACCGTGTCCATGGAGCGCCGTCTCGTGAAGCCCTGTCCAGTAGTCATTTTCAGGAGGGGATGATTCTGAGCAATGTACTAGAGCGCGTGTTGTGCGTTGCTTGTTTGGGTCAGGAACATGGAGCAAGCGGGTGAAGGTTCCCGGGGGAGTTGACGGGGGACGTTTAAATCCTCTGTTCTCGGTGTGTTTGAGAAAACGTTCGTACAGAACGGGAGATTTGCGTCTGTGTCATCTGATGTGTCATCTGCTCCGCCAAAGCCGTTCAGGGTCCATAAGGAGCCCGTTATCCTTCTTGGCTGTATGTCAGCTGTAAACACAAAAATAGCTTTTAATATTTTTATTTTTTTAATGTATAAATATTCTTGTGTATGTGATTATTGGACTTATGTCTACAATAATGTGACGGGGATTGGCTGCATGCGTTTTGCTCCTGAGAATCGGCGTCTAACGCTGTCTGTTCCAGATCATTTAACCCTCTGAGCAGCGACGTAAAGGATGGAGAACCTACAAACGTTAGATAATATTAACGTTAGATAATATTAACATTTTATATATCCGATATACATTTTTAACTTATACGAATACGTGCATTGCCCCCCGTTTAAAACACATATAACTCATGTTTAATATTACAATAATATCAATAATATTCAAACAATTCCCCGCCTCCAAATCTAATATATATTTTTTCACTAACTCACCTTCAAAAATCACCATTAGGATGGATTCACAGATTATCTTTTAACTGTTCGGTCTGATAACTCGTCTGGGCTGTTGGCCTGTGGGGTTTGTAGTTGCGCTAAAGTCGTGCGAACAGATTGGAAAGTATCTGTTTCACTAGACTCATTCTGCGGTCGTGTCCTTAACGAGAGATAGTACGGAATGAGTTTACAGAGCAGGGGTGACGTTTTTTTCCCGGGCGATATCCTGTATGCTAAAAATGGTCCTGGAGTACCAGGAGGGGGTGTTGAGACATTCTGTCTGCCGGTATTGCATTTATGCTTCATAGCAGCTTGGGGGGTGTCCGATGTAAATTTATAGACCGGGGTGACGGCACCGTTAGTATATGCGCTGATTAGAAATAACAATGTTTTGAGGGGGGACAAAATGGCGCCGTAGAGAGAACACTGTGTTTCAGCGAACTCCCGTGGCATTCGTGAATGTATATTTTTTCATTAATCTCCTAGCTTGAAAAAGTGGCACAATTGGCTAAATAAGTTATCCTACAATGAGTCTTGACGGTTATTTCTCAAAAATCTCTGACAAAATGCCCAACAGAACTACTAAGAACTTGACCAAAACCACCATCCCTGTAGATGTGCAGGAGGAGCTAGCTTACGTTAGCGAAGCTAACACCATTGCGGATCCAGGCACAATGGACCTGGTGATTCAAAAGATGACGGATAACATTACTAAAGTGATCGATGTTAAGATAAGAACGGTCTTGGAAGCAATAGCAGGCCATTCAGCTGAACTACAGAGGGTTGTCAAACGTGTTAATGAGGCGGAAGGAAGAATTGCTACAGTGGAAGCTTCAACTACATCTATGGACACTAAGAGAAAAGCACTTGAGAAACAGGTGCGCGAAATGGCGGAGCACATTGACGACTTGGATAATCGAGGACGCAGATGCAATATTCGTGTTGTGGGACTCCCGGAAATTTCTGAAGGGACACATTCAGTACATTTTTTTGAGGAATGGATCCCTGACTACCTACAAATGGACACTAAGGCTGGTCTTGTGAAGCTGGACAAAGCCCATCGCTCTCATGCACCGATACCCGGTCCCAACCAGCGCCCACGGCCAGTGGTTATAAAGTTCCTCAACTTCACCGACAAGCAGCAAGTCATGGATGCGGCTAGAAACATCGGTTCTGACGGTAGTCAACGTAAAGGTCCAAAGGTCTCATTCTTCAATGATTATTCCACAGCGGTTGTACGAAGACGCAAAGGGTTTGATGAGGCGAAGGCTCGACTCAAGAGAATGAAGATGGACTACGCACTGCTATCCGGCCACATTGAAGATTATGGTCAACGGATCGCCTAAGAAACTCTACACACCTTAAGAGGCTGCTGCGTTTATTGACTTTCTCGGGTAAATAACTTTAAGCTGCACCTCCACAGCATTGGATAACTTTTTTATTTTATTTGAATCTGATCATGAAACAGTGGTGTGAGTTCTCACATGCTCCGGTTCAGTAATATTCGTATTTTTATTATTTTTCTTGCTAAAGTAACTGCCGCTAAAGCTCAGGCTGAGATATGGGTGAATCTATATTGGTGCCCAGGCTTGGTTTTAGGTGGAAGAGCCTCAATCTCCTATTGATTTTCATTTACATATATATAAAGGATGAGGCTATTGAGTGGCAATGCAGACTTAAGAGTCTACATTGGAAAGTTGAAATCCCCTGCATGGTAGCTAGTGGGAAAACCCCCTTTTGGATCTTTACATGTTTAATTTTTGGGTTTAGTATAGTTCGAATTCAGGGTTTATATATCGTTTGTTTATGCTCGGTGAGATAGAAGAGAGTTCAACACATGGAAAAAGGTACCAACCCACTTTTACAGTAGGATTCAGTCTGGATATTGAATGGTCAAGGTGCATTGGCAGGTAACAGAGTCAGACTGTGTGTATGTACATGGAACATTAGAGGGAGCCATAACCCCATTAAAAGGAAGAAGGTACTGTCTTTTTTGAAAAAAGAAAATATTGATATTGCCCTATTGCAAGAAACTAATTTGGATGATAAGGAACATCTGAAATTACAACAAGGGGGGTTTGGGTTAGGGTTAGGGTTAGTGTTAATAAGTGTTTTTCTCATCATTTACATCCAGAAATAGAGGTGTAGCAATTCTTGTGAAAAATAACTTACCACTTAAGGTCTTGAATTGTGTGAAAGATAAATTTGGTCGCTTTGTTATAATTAATGGTACTTTACAAGGGCAGAACATCTCCATAATGAATATTTACTTCCCCACTGCCCACCCCCCTGATTTCCTCACTAAGGTTTTTCTAGACATTTCAGAATTAAACTCAGACACTGCAGTGGTTGGAGGAGATTTTAATTGTTTGTTGAACCCCCTTATTGATAAGTTTCCCAGTGGGAACTTTTCACCCCTCCAACAGAGAGTTCACTTTTTTTCTCTGCACCTCATGGATGTCAGACTAGAATAGATTACTTTTTAATGCCCAGGATGTCTTTGCAGTCTGTTTTATCCGCTAGGATAGGAAGCATAGTCATATCTGATCATGCAGAGGTGATCCTGGACATAAAACTCAACGGGGCATTCAATCTGTCAAGACATTGGAAGTTGAATACAACCATCCTTAAAGACCATACATTCACATCATATTTTATTACAGAGTTTAAAGCATTTTTCTCTATTAACTCTCAATCAACAGATAACCCCTCGCTCATTTGGGAAACCTGTAAAGCGTACGCCAGGGGTCTGATTATGTCATACACAGCCACTAAGAGGCGGAAAAAGCGTGAAAAGCAAAAAACGTTAGAGGGTGAATTAGGAACTAAAGAGAAGGACTATATTAAAACTCCCACTCCTGCTCTATCAAAGGAAATACCAGTTCTTAGATCAGCGTTGGACTCTCTCCTAACACAGGACGCTGAAAAGAAAATGAGATTTGTCAGGCAAAAGCTATATGAACATGGCGATAAGCCAGGAAAGTACTTGGCGTACCTAGCTAAAAAGAGAGTTGACTCACAGTCAATTGCTACTATTACTGATTCTGATGGCAATCATTTATATGAAAATAAATTGATAAATGACTCATTTAAGACATTTTATGCAAATCTTTATGCCTCAGAACTGCCAAATGATGCACCCAAATTAATGGAGAACTTATTTTCTAAGATTGAGCTCCCTACTATCTCTGAAGAACAGAGGTCCCTCCTTAAATGCCCCTATTACCGAGGAAGAGATAATGTTCGCAATTAAGAATCTGCAAAATGGTAAGGCCCCAGGACCAGATGGGTTTTGTAGTGAGTTCTATAAAGAGTTCCATGGCCTGATACTTGAGCCATTGCGTGATATGTTTAACCACTCATTTTCAAATGACCAGCTCCCTCAAACGCTGAGAGAAGCCAACATATCAATTATTCTCAAAAAGGGAAAATGTCCAGAGTCTTGTTCCTCGTACAGACCAATTTCCCTTCTGAATGTGGATAGAAAATTGCTTTCTAAAACTCTAGCCACAAGATTAGAGGACTCACTGCCACTAATTGTGAAAGGAGACCAAACTGGCTTCATTAAGGGCCGTAAGTCATGCAACAATGTCAGGCGGCTTCTTAATGTAATTCAAGCATACCAACAAAGTGCTAGGGATGGTCTTGTGCTCTCCCTAGATGCCGAGAAAGCATTTGATCGTGTGGAGTGGTCTTACCTATTCTTTGCTCTAAATACATTTGGTCTAGGGGACAACTTTATAAAATGGGTGAAAGTTTTATATGATGATCCTCAGGCTGCTGTCCTTACTAATGGGCTAAGGTCAAATAGCTTATCTATATACAGAGGTACCAGACAGGGCTGTCCTTTGTCCCCTCTCCTATTTGCACTCGTTATGGAACCACTGGCCGAGGCCATCAGGGTAACGCCTGCTATACAGGGGCTGCTCATTGGTGATGTTCACCATAAAATAAGCTTGTATGCTGATGATGTCCTGATATTCATCTCTAGTCCCGAGACTTCAACTACATCTCTTATCAATATTATTGAATTATTCAGCAAATTCTCAGGCTACAAGATTAACTTAACTAAATCAGAGGCTATGCCACTTGGTAACCTTCACTCTGTACCTAATACTTCTCCCCCCTTCCCTTTTAAATGGTCTCCCTCAGGTTTTACGTATCTGGGTATATTTGTTCCAGCAAATGTACCAAGCCAATTTTGTTCCCTTGTTTGATACAATAAGACAGGATCTGGAGCGCTGGAACTCTCTCCCGATTTCTTGGTTGGGTAGAATATCCCTCTTGAAAATGAACATTTTACCTAGACTACTTTACCCAATCCAAATGATCCCAGTATTACTCTCCAATAAGGTAATAAAGGATGTAAATGGATGACTAAGTTAATTTATATGGAGTAAACGCACGCCAAGACTTAAGATGGCAATATTGTAGCTGCCAAGTTCTATGGGTGGCTTGGATCTGCCCAATATCAGGATATTTCAGTGGTGTGCCCATCTATGTTATATTTCTGATTGTGTCCGGTCCCGGGTCGCCCGGGTGGCGCAGTGGTCTAGGGCACTGCATCGCAGTGCTAGCTGCGCCACCAGAGTCTCTGGGTTCGCGCCCAGGCTGGGCTGGGTTCGCGCCCAGGCTCTGTCGCAGCCGGCCGCAACCGGGAGGTCCGTGGGGCGACGCACAATTGGTATAGCGTTGTCCGGGTTAGGGGTTAGGGAGAGTTTGGCCGGTAGGGATATCCTTGTCTCAGTATGTAAAAATGTAATAAAATGTATGCACTCTACTGTAAGTCGCTCTGGATAAGAGCGTCTGCTAAATGACTAAAATGTAAATGTAAAAAAAATGATTGGATCACAAACGATGACTCCTCTATTTGGTTAGACATTGAGACTTCTCTTTAAAAATTCTGGGGCCTCACACAGAACTTCCTCGAGGCTTTTGTCATTGGGTTCATGACAAGAGACGCATAGCACCCCGAGAATTGGCCTAGGAGACATCATTTTCTGTTTAATGTTCAGGGTTTTATTTTTAAAATCTTGTTTAGTGTTCTGGGGCCGCATGTCTTGTTCTGGGCTTTATTTATAATACGTCTGCCAACCCCAATACCCCAGGACATTCCTGTTTCATAGACAACAGCCCTAAGGTCAATAAAACAGGGGGTGGGGGGGCCATACTCTTTGAAAAGTTCAAACACCCCCCCCCCAGTTCAAAGAGGTCCCTAGACATCAATCATCATGACAACGTCAAAGGAATAGATGCATTATATACATAAATTCACACTCACTCTAAGGCGTGAGAACAGGAACAGGATGCCCAGATATGGGCATAAGCACGTGATAACTTCCTGCCAGGATGTCCTAACCGGATGCCCAACTATGGGCATGCACACGTCATCCGGACATAGGGTCATAAATCAAACGTTTGACGTGTGCCGTCTACTTTATTCTCTCTAACATGCACCTGTGGAACGGTCGTTAAGACACTAACAGCTTACAGACGGTAGGCAATTAAGGTCACAGTTATGAAAACTTAGGACACTAAAGAAGCCTTTCTACTGACTCTGAAAAACCCCAAAAGAAAGATGCCCAGGGTCCCTGCTCACCTGCGTGAACGTGCCTTAGTCATGCTGCAAGGAGGCATGAGGACTGCAGATGTGGCCAGGGCAATAAATTGCAATGTCCGTACTGTGAGACGCCTAACATGCTGACCAGACCGGACACGTCGCATGCGCGAGCGGCGCAAAATAAATGTAGAAATCCATGTTATTCAATTATTGCACCCACACTGCTCGTGCGTGCCAACGAGCTTCTGCGATGCCTAGGGCTAAAATAGAACTCCTTTCTATTTCTGACACAGATCGTGCTGAAAGTCCTTCCTCTCCCATCTCGTCATTGGCTTATAGAAGCAGGTACCCACGTGCCATCTCTTCACTGGTTATACCCACGTGGGTGATTGAAAGACGAACTGTTTTGCCGGTGGTCGTGGTAATACTATGAAAGTTTAGATGCCGATCACCATATAAGTTCAAAGATGAAAAAGCCTGGAAGGAGGAGATTACTAGAAACAATTCGGTTGGCCGTTTTATGTGTGGATTAATTGTCGGAGTAGAGGACCTTGTGCATTTCAGGTAAAACAACAACTCAGTGTTTATATCCCAGGACAAATTAGCTAGCAACAGCAAGCTAGCTAAATAGGACAAATTAGCTAGCAAGTGCAAACTAATTAGCTAAATTGCCATACATGTTTAATGCTTTTCGACCTGTCCTCAAATGAAGGACATTGGTTCAGAGTTTGTTTTGATATTTTAACCTGCGTGTCATGATCGCGTTTGGTGTAGGGGGACAAAATACATTTATGCACAATAGCACACGATGGCTCGTGCGCGCAGCAGGTTTGGGTTCCGTGTAAGACAGCGCTACAGGACGGACAGGACGGACAGCTGATCGTCCTCGCAGTGGTAAACCACGTGTAACAACACCTGCACAGGATTGGTACATCTGAACATCACACCGGCGGGACAGGTACAGGATGGAAACAACAACTGCCCGAGTTACACCAGGAATGCACAATCTCCATCAGTGCTCAGACTGTCCGCAATAGGCTGAGAGAGGCTGGACTGAGGGCTTGTAGGCCTGTTGTAAGGCAGGTCCTCACCAGACATCACCGGCAACAATGTCGCCTATGGGCACAAACCCACTGTCGCTGGACCAGACAGGACTGGCAAAAAGTGCTCTTCACTGACGAGTCACGGTTTTGTCTCACCAGGGATGATGGTTGCATTCTCGTTTATCGTGGAAGGAATGAGCGTTACACCGAGGCCTGTACTCTGGTGCGGGATCGATTTGGAGGTGGAGGGTCCGTCATGGTCTGGGGGCGGTGTGTCACAGCATCATCGGAATGAGCTTGTTGTCATTGCAGGCAATCTCAACGCTGTGCGTTACAGGGAAGACATCCTCCTCCCTCATGTGATACCCTTCCTGCAGGCTCACCGTGACATGCCTGACATGAGACATGACAATGCCACCAGCCATACTGCTCGTTCTGTGGGTGATTTCCTGCAAGACAGGATTATCAGTGTTCTGCCATGGCCAGCGAAGAGCCCGGATCTCAATCGAATTGAGCACGTCTGGGACCTGTTGGATAGGAGCGTGAGGGCTAGGGCCATTCCCCCCAGAAATGTCCAGGAACTTGCAGGTGCCTTGATGGAAGAGTGGGGTAACATCTCACAGCAAGAACTGGCAAATCTGGTGCAGTCCATGAGGAGGAGATGCACTGCAGTACTTAATGCAGCTGGTGGCCACACCAGATACTGACTGTTACTTTTGATTTTGACCTCCCCTGTCACGACTTCCACCGAAGGTGGCTCCTCTCCTTGTTCGGGCGGGGCTCGGCGGTCGGCGTCGCCGGCCTACTAGCCATCACCGATCCATGTTTCCTTTTCCGTTTGTTTTGTCTTTGGTTCTGTCACACCTGGTTTTCATTTGTTTTGATTTCTGTGGGTATATTTACCCTGTTTCCCCGCTTAGGTTTGTGCGGGATTATTTTTTATTGTTGTTTGTGGAGGCTTTCCTCAGTGTATCTTTTGCGTGTAGTGATTTTAGTAATGTGCGTTGTGGTTCTACGCCTTACGGGTGAACTGTTTGTTCCCATTGGGTTTTGGGTATTTGTACTGGACTGTGTTTGTTTTGGACTTGCCCTGATTAAAAATTACACGCTACACTGACATTTCTGCTCTCCTGCGTTTGACTCCTCACTTACCTTCAGTGCGCTCGCAACACCCCTTTTGTTCAGGGACACATTATTCCATTTCTGTTAGTCACATGTCTGTGGAACTTGTTCAGTTTATGTCTCAGTTGTTGAATCTTGTTATGTTCATACAAATATTTGCACATGTTAAGTTTGCTGAAAATTAACACAGTTGACAGTGAGAGAACGTTTATTTTTTTGCTGAGTTTATATAAAGCCCATATTTCTCAGGAGCTCCGCTTTCTCTTCTATCTCTCTACCAAACTATTGACAAACACACTGCATTGTGAGTTTGTGCTATGTGCTATTTTACCTCCACTAAATGCCCTTAATACTGAGATTGGAAATGAGAATGCTCTAATCCAGTGTGCTATGATGTGACGTCCCTGGTCCAAGCTTTCCACAGCTTGCCCTCCACCCCTCCCCTACACACACATCCACTGGATGCAGCACGTCGACCCTTTGCTCTGTTAATCCAGTGAACACTCACTACGATCTGCATGTATGCTCTGCTCTACTCTTGAGCTCTGATGATCCAACAAATTAATGACAGGACACCTCACTCTGAGAAGACACCAAAATTCTGTCCAGGATTATAACACTGCTGTGAACGTCATCAGATCAGAGCTCATTAATTGTGTGCTGGGGCTCCACTGGACTCAGTTGGGCCAGTTGAGTATGAGGTCCCATGCCTGCACCGTGACTTTCCTCCTGCCTGTTGCTCTTTACCTCTGTAAGGATGCCTTTCCCTTATCTATTTATGTATTGTATGTCTGTGTGTCTCTGTCTGTGTGTGTTGTAGTGATGTTACTTTAGTGTGGTGAGCGTAGTTTGATGCTTCAAAGGCAGCTTTTATCTCACTCTGCTCTTACTAGTTTCCTGTATTTTTTCTGTTCAACTGTTTTTGTTTGTTAGAATATTTGAAACTGAAGGGATGGCATAAGTAGCAGAGCAGGAGTGATGATTTGGTATGGGGTGATGGTAAGTTGGTAAGGAGAAGAGAGCAATGGTATGGGTGAAAAGGTATTTCTTTCTGAATCCATTTGGATATGAAGGAGAGAGGTTTTACGAAGCACTTATCCTAATGAAATACATGCTGTTCTATCTTGTTCCGAACAGCGCAGTGTGTGTGTGTGTTTATGTGTGTGTGTGCCTCCCACTGTCGTCTCTCAGGGAGTTGTGGGACAGCTGGAGAATACTATCCCACTGAGGTTAGTGCTGAGGATAGGGGCGGTACCTCCTGTAGTCTACGGAGTTGACTAAAGGCCATAAGAATGTTACGTTGAGAGAGAGACATAATGCATGTTGTGCTAGGACACCAGAGCAAGAGATTCATTTGTAGAGTGTGTTGCATTCACCCCAACCTTCTCCCTGTGGTGATGCTCATCTTCATGTTCCTTCTCCACCCTCTCTCAGGGCTAATGTGTGTGTGTGTGTTTGTGTGTGATTATGTGGTTGTTTGTTTGCATGTTTGCCAATGTGTGTGTACATGTAGTTTACACACACACACACACACACACACACACACACACACACACACACACACACACACACACACACACACACACACACACACACACACACACACACACACACACACACACACACACACAGAGAGAGGGGCATAGCAGGTATCTCCAGAGGCAGACAGGCTGATGAATTATCTTACTCCGATGCTAAAACCCCAGACGTAAATAAACAAATGAAAAGTAATCTATTAATAGCACTGGACAAAAGAGCTTATGTATCTACTGTAATTCACATTCATACTCTTCACTCCCTTCCCTCCCTCAGATCTGGCCCCTGTGTGTTGGGCTGCTGCACTCCCTAGCTCCTGTGGCGTCATCTACAAGAGCTTTGCTCAGTGTCTCCTCACTCTGGGGGACAGTCTGGGTGACACACAGAAAGAGCAGAGCGCACAGGACATTGACACAGTCTGCAGGTGAGTCTCTGTCTCCCACTCCAACTTGACACCTACTCTGAATCAATCCAGCTCTCTTTTTCTCCTTGCATATTCTCCCATCTCCTCACACACATAAGTGTTGTAAATGTTCATTTTCAGACCAAGTCACTCCTACAGAATCAGACTGTAACCCAACATATGCTCCAACACTTGTAAACACACACATGTCCTACGTCCCTCATTCACAACCTTCAGATTTCCTTGGTGTATTCCTTTCACATACTTTCAAAAAACACACTCCCTCACAAACCACACTCTCATGTTGTCATACAGTATTTGCCCCCTTACAGATCATGGGATGCGTTCCATGTGTGTGCGAATGCGGCACTTGCCGGTTGTCCTGGAGACGCAGCGGCTGTGTGGGAGTCTCTGAGGCAAGAGTCTAGGAAGACACAGTTTTCTGGAAACCTCTATGACATGTGTGCCAGCCGCACCACACTGGCACCCAATACAGTGCCCATGCCACCCTCCCAGAGGCCACCAACATCAGACCAGACCAATCAAGAAACTCTAAAAGGGTACACGCATCACCTTGGACCCGCCTACACCACGCTTTTGCTCTCAGCATGCATCTCTCTACTGCTCCTGCTCAGGATGTAGCCCTAGCCTCCCTCAGACTGCTATAGGTTATCTGTGAGCCTTGTGTTTTACTGGACTGAGCATAAAATGAACCAACACACACCTGTAAAAACCCCTCACTCCAACACACACGCAAGCACACATCCCCTCACTCCAAAATGCATACCTCCTCCAACACGCATACACACACAGGCATGTACATGTACACACACAAACACACACACAGAGTAACGCAAGAAAACACTCCCAAGCGTTATGGACGTCACTATTATGCATATTATGTAAAATAACGTTTCCATGTCAACCTCTCTGTGCAATTTTCTGTATACCACCTATCATTGATAATAGGGAAGTACTGACATTACTGATAGAGTTGCTCTATAATCTACACGTTATGTGAACTCTGTTTTTATATGTGACATGTGTAGTGGGGCAATATTTGATACATGTATGTATGCATACATTATTATTACCTCACATGCAACTTGTAAATAAGACTAAGCAATTAGCCCATTAAATGAATTATCTGACTTCATAAGATAAATAACAATATGCAAGAGACTGTAGTTATACTATGTGCAATCAAGTATTATGCTGACTAATATCAAGGAATTGTCACGAGAAGCAAATATCAAAGCAAGTATTACTTAAAAACTTTATAAAATGAATGGATTCACATACAAGACATAAAGCTTAAGTTACAAAGCATTAACAAGCATTATACTAGGCATGGTCAGAGAGAGAGACAAAGAAACCATAGCTTGAGCCATGGCACTTAGCTCACGGTGAGAAAGTAAGAAAGAAACACAGGAACAAAAAATAGAAAGAACGAATCTAAGACCTTTTATAACATCTGAGTTGTTTGGATTCAGAATCTGAGTTGTTGACCAATAGTATTACTGTAAAATTAGATATCAGATCTACAGAACCCCTACACCTGTATACACTTTTGTGTTTTTATATGAGCTATGAAAGAGTTCACCTGTAAAATGTATTTTACTCAGCCACCAACTGACTAAATCCCTATATTCCCCAATCATTGATTCTTGCATTGCCTGTGTGGGCACTGGGAATGGAATAGCCACCACACACAGTGTGCCTGTAGACTTATTATGTAAAGAGTCATCATAATGTAAAAATGGTATCGGAAGCTGCACTTCACTTAGATACATGTTTGTTTTCAGTTTCATGTGAGATTGCTCAGAGCTGTTGTTTTAAGGGGTGCATGCTTTGTTTCATTGAATTGTAAGATGTGAAATCAGACACACAGTTGATTAATCCAGACAGTTAGATTTGATAATTCATGCATTCATTTGTAATAAAATATATTTACAAGGATATGTATGGTGTAGCATGTAACGTGCAATGTGTGTGTATCCTGTATGTGTGTGTGTGTTTGTAATCTTTGCTCTTAAATCCTTTCATAACAGAAGGTCACGAGCAGATCAATCTAATCTGTCTTTGTTCCTGCCCAGCAGCCCTCGATGCACCCTGACAGCCCAGGATACACTGCACATCTTAGCCATGTGTCAGAGTAGGGGAGGGAGGAGGGTGAGAGGGAGGAGGAAACATGAAGAGATGGTGAATTACGATGTGAACATGGTCATGAACAGAAACAAAGATTTAGAGAACAGTAGACAATACCATTTGTGCATGCGTGTGGCTATGACAAGAGAGATGAGGAGACAGGTGGATATATTTTTTGTTAATCCTCTTTTTGGTATCTTTATTTAAAGACCCAATCTACTAAAATCTATTCTCTAGTCTCCCTGTGACCAGTATTTGACCTGGGCACCGGGCCATGTTATCTTTCAGGGAGCCCTGAAATCTCACCCTCAGTCCCGGGTATATTAAATGATACAGAAGAGATTCCATGTGTTTTTGCATTAGCAGGTCTGTAATAATACTACTGCTAAAACACGCAAAGACTTTGACAAAATAACTGCTCTTTAGGTTCACATTTATGCATGATCATCATCATCATTACTCTATTTTCTAAACTTGTTTTTGTTGTTTGTTGTTTTTTACGTTTTATTTTCTGTAATAATGAGCCAGTGTATTGCACATCTGAGGTGCATATTTGGTACTTAAGGGCCACCTAGTGGTATATTTTAAGTGTTTGAGTAACAAGCACTGAGACAAATTCCCCATACTGTACTATAAAGTTTTATTTTATGAGCCCTGGCTATAATCTGCCTGGGATTATCTTGGAATGGACTTGAATGCAGTTCATGAACACTTAATTCAGAACACTGAGCCTGAGAATACAGAATATAAAGTATAACCAGTAATAGAACAGCTACGAAAAACTAACAAAAACAACAACATTGTTTTGAGCGGAAAATGTGTTGGGTGTAAACCCGTGGCTGCAAAATAGCTCCATAGCAGCTCTCTGTGCTTACATTGTACCTGTCTTCAGCAAAACAAGGCTTTCCCAGATTTAACACCTAAACCTAGTGTTGTTAATGCTATCACAGCCTTCTGCAGGGTTAGTCCAGCTCCTCAATGAGACAACCTGGTTTGCTGGCTTCAGGGCTCTGCCTCTGTCTGGGTTCTCCCTCAGGTTCTGATATCACCAGCTCTGGGGCATCCCCCGCCTCTGGGTCCAATGCTACTAGGTGATTGGTGGGCGATTTGTTTGACGTTTTGTCACAGACCCTGAACAGTGAAGATGAGCATGGACCTGGGGTAGGTGTGGTCTCTGTGGTCCACACTGTCCCACTCTGATGTATGATTGGATCTACATCGTTGTTGTCTCCTGAAACGATCTCTATCATTGGCCGGAATACTCGCTGGAAACACAGGTGGTCAATTCAGACATAACACAGCTGACCCAAATGAAATACACTCTGTGCTGATTTAAATGCTGTGTTGACCTCATAAAATATTAGCATGTGAGTAATTTAGAGACTAATTGTGTGTATTTGGAATATGCCTGCTGACTATTGTACAATAAATGCTAAAGGTATTATATTCTTTCTTTTGGGTATTAAAAGTTACAGCCTAGTCTATGGTATGTAATGTACCTGAGAGGAGAAGATGCAGATGCTGTCTGGATCTTCAACATCCACATCCTCCAGGTCAGGGAGATCCTGTGGAGTCAGGTGACCATTAGTCAGGGGACAAGGCTTTCGTGCTCTAAATGAAGGTTAGAGTCAAGAGCTAAATGATAAAGAGTCTGAGGCAGTCTGTGCTTTTGGTTAAGATGCTGATGGAGAGGGACTAGATAACAACAATAAAACATTATTACAGTGTGATAATCACTCTATTATAGTGATAGTGATTGGTAATGCTTGGCTGTGGTGGTCAGTCTGACTCACGTCAATACGAAGTGGTGGGCGTGGCCCCAGGTGGATGGTCTCCAGGTCCTCTGTCTCCTCTACCTCAGTCACCATTGGTCCAGGACCGTGCTCTACAATTCTCCCAGCTGTCTGAGACTGTGGCTGGCCACATACTGACTGTTCTCTCTCTAACTTCTCTCTCTTTGGCTGCCTTCTTTGTAGTTGTTCTCTCCTTGACTGGTTTAACTCTAACAGTTCTTCCTTTAAGCTTTCTTCTGTTGCTTGCTCTCCATCTGGCTGATCTCCCTCTTGGTGCTCTCCATCTGGCTGATCTCCCTCTTGGTACTCTCCATCTGGCTGATCTCCCTCTTGGTGCTCTCTCTCTAGCTGATCTCCCTCTTGGTGCTCTCTCTCTAGCTGATCTCCCTCTTGGTGCTCTCTCTCTAGCTGATCTCCCTCTTGGTGCTCTCTCTCTAGCTGATCTCCCTCTTGGTGCTCTCTCTCTAGCTGATCTCCCTCTTGGTGCTCTCTCTCTAGCTGATCTCCCTCTTGGTGCTCTCTCTCTAGCTGATCTCCCTCTTGGTGCTCTCTCTCTAGCTGATCTCCCTCTTGGTGCTCTCTCTCTAGCCGATATCCCTCCGGATCCTCTCTTTCTAGTTGTTCTCTATCTAGCTGCTTCTTCAGTGGCTGTTCAATCCCTGGCTTTTCCTTTTCTGGCTGTTCTCTCTGTGTCTGTAGGAACTCTTCATGGGCCTCCAGACTGTCCTCCACAAACGCCTGGATCCTCTCCTCCCTGCCCGGGCTCTGATTCTGCCTCTGGTTCTTTTCACTGGGGCTCTCAATTTCTGGAGTTGTAGTGGTCTCATACTCCCCTAGAAAAGGTCAACACACCCTTATCAAACTTCTCTATGTCGTGTGTGTGTAAGGAGGTTCCAAGTGTGTGTGTGTGTGTGGATATGAGTGCGTGTGTGCGTACCTCTCTCTTGCAGCTCTCTGAGTCGCAGTTTCTCCATGGCTTGGTCTCTGATGGTTGCCATGGCGTCCAGACTGTCCTGGATCTTCCTTCTCTCTCGTGTTTGCCATGATTCCCTCTCCCTGCGCTCCCCCTCCGGACCCGCTGTCCCCCACGCCTCCGCACACGCCCTTCATACCGCAACCACATGATAATCATACAGCAACTAAGGACCAACATCACAGACCACACAATGACTCAAGCATAAGTATGACATGCACAGGCAAACAGAGACAAACTGGTAATGCACCTGTCCTTTGGGAACACAGGTCGGTCATCCAGGTACGTGAGCTGTTTGAGACGTATGATCATAGTCTTCCTGTAGTATGGGATTTTCTTTATCACTTCATTTCCCATCAGGTTCAGCACGCGCTGAGGAGGAGGGAACAACAAGGGTGTAATCACACACACACACAGGCTTGGGTATATTATCAGCATGAAGCAAGAGTATTTGCATTTTATAGTCAGTGTGTCATGCGCATGGGCATACTAATGAATAAAGATGATATGATCTATATTGCATAAAGTACTGTTTATCTGTGTGAGCCTGTTGTGAGCATGTCTTCTCACCAGTTCCGGCATTCTCTCCAGCACAGTGAGGATGTCTGGGTCATCCAGCAGGTTGTGGGACATGTCCAGTACACTGAGGGAGAGGCACTGACTCAGATGCTCCACGTCTCCCACTGTCTGCAGCTTATTATGGGCTATCTGCAGAGTGCCCAGATCAGGCAGGCAGGCTGGGAAAATACTAGATAGATGGAGTCACACACACACACACTGAGATAGGTGGGGTACGTAGAGTGAGGACAGACTCACCAATGTTTTCGATGGTGTGTATGTAGTTGTTGCAGACATTGAGGGTGCAGAGCTTGCTGAGTGGTTCTAAGTTCTCCAGATTGTGTATGAGGTTCTGGTGGAGGAAGAGGCAGCGTAGGTCCGTTTGGGCCTGCAGGTTCTGGATGCGCTGCAGTCCGTTGCACTCCAGCCAGAGACACTTCAGCCCTGTGTACTCCTCTAGATTCTCTATGGTGGAGAAGCCTAAGAGAGGAAAACATAAAACAAATAACATTAGAATACTAAAAGAACTCTAACAGTGCAGTTGTATTCCACCTACAATTCTATATAGACCCCACAAAGCTTATGATTTTAATTTCTATAAATGATTCACGCAACAATATATCTAACCCGTCCATAAACAACAATTCCACACACACCTTTGAAGTGCAAATACAGTGTGTCATTCAATCGAGGTGTCATGTAGAGTTTATTTTGCTTGCAGTGGTTCTTCAGAAATGTCTTTGTCATTCTGAGGAACATAAAGCGTCACTAGTTAGAATGCTAGACAGAACGAACAATAATGCTAGAAGACTACTGACAGCTAATTCCTAGCTTTTAAGATGACCTTGGACCCGAGTCCTTTTCCTTTTTCTCTTGTCGTTGGGCTTGTATGAGTTTGTCGAATTCTGTATGTGAGGACACACAACAGTCTCCTTCGATAACCACGTTCGGCAGGGGGCTGCAGTTCATCGGGTGGGGCTCCTCTGAAGTGAGAGAGGAGGATAACTTTAGACATGGCTAGACTCATGCGATTATTTAACATGTTGCCATGTGGTGACTATTATGCTAAATTATAGTGAACTGTCTAACCTAGTTTACTGGAAGGTGTTAACATCGCGTTCAGCAATATTTCTGCATCTCCAGCTTGCAGGGTCATACTGGATTCCTCGCCACTCTCTTCTTCCCCCTCACCGGATTCGAGGGGTTTAGGATGCATCGTCGATAGTTTTAATTGATTACTACTTCTATATACTATTTACTTGTTTAGTTAACAGTTTGTGTTAACGTATTAGCCAGTTGTAATAACTTGTCATAAACTCCCTGTCAGCTATTTCCTGGTAAAGCTTTTCTGTGTTTCCGTAGCAACGGTGAATCATCAGACGACGACCGCCCTCCTCTCATGATTGGTTGTGCAAGCCAGAGTCATATTTAATTTAAACGTTATTTTATCAGGGAGTCATACTGACACCAATGTCTCTTTTACAGATGAGCCTTGAATTACACAAATCAAAGGAAATACATTATTAAAAAAACTACGAAATTCGTCAGTATTAATGTGCGGATTCGATTATGCTAAACCGCAGGGCACCGTGGTATGGCCCGTTACGTCATCGGGCGAAATCGGGGAGGAGCACACTTCTCAAATCGAACAGTAATCTGCGGCGCTCGGTCATTTTGTCAACCAACGCTGCATGGTTCATCGTCCAGAAACATACAATATATCTTTTTCAGAAAATAAATGTTCGAATTTTCTAACTATTTTTTATTGGGAAGGCAGATAAACCGTTATAATAAAAAGCAATCCCGTTAACATGGGAAAACACAGAATACTTGTAATTATTACATGTGCTTAATTAAGTCACTTTTGTTTTGAGCCGACTTCGCCATGGACTTTGAACTGGGAGCCTGGCTCACGACCAGGAGGCAGCCCGATTCCAAATCGAATTACAATCAACTTTCAGCCGACGCAAAACACGTTTACACGGGGGTCCGGTCCCGGGCGGGATTAATCGAGCCCCCACTATGGCTCTGATATAAACTATTGTATCCGAGCCGTCTTTACGCTTAAACATTTTCATTGGTCAAAAGGACTGACATTCAATCTATTTTTCCCCGGAGCTAAAAATATGAATATTTACACAGCATACAGCGATTCCAAAATAAAACGTGTATGTAATCAATGTAGCCTATTCTGAATAATAAATGTATTGTCGACCACAAAAAGGCAGCGATCCTATAAATCTATTTTTATTTCTAGTTATGTAATTCTATGCACTTATTTGAACTAACTCTTACAGTAGGCCTATGCAAGGATACGATGGTTGCTTCATCCATTGTTGGACTTCTGAATTAATGAAATGTACCCATTGATTCTTTTTTATTTTATTTATTTTTATTTCACCTTTATTTAACCAGGTAGGCCAGTTGAGAACAAGTTCTAATTTACAACTGCGACCTGGCCAAGATAAAGCAACGCAGTGCGACAAAAACAACATAAACAGTTACACATAAACAAACGTAGAGTCAATAACACAATAGAAAAATATATGTACAGTGTGTGCAAATGTAGAAGAGTAGGGAGGTAGGCAATAAAAAGGCCATGGAGGTGAAATAATTACAATTTTGCATTAACACTGGAGTGATAGATGTGCCGATGCTGATGTGCAAGTAGAAATACTGGGGTGCAAAAGATCAAGAGGATAAATAACAATATGGGGATGAGGTAGTTGGGTGTGCTATTTACAGATTGGCTGTGTACAGGTACAGTGATCGGTACGCTGCTCTTACAGCTGATGCTTAAAGTTAGAGAGGGTATAAGACCCCAGCTTCAGTGATTTTTGAAATTCGTTCCAGTCATTGGCAGCAGAAAACTGGAAGGAAAGGCGGCTAAAGGAAGTGTTGGCTTTGGGGGTATACCTGTTGGAGCGCGTGCTACAGGTGGGTGTTTCTATGGTGACCTGTGAGCTGAGATAAGGCGGGGCTTTACCTAGCATAGACTTATAGATGACCTGGAGCCAGTGGGTTTGGCGACGAATATGTAGTGATGGCCAGCCAACGAGAGCATAGAGGTCGCAGTGTTGGGTAGTATATGGGGCTTTGCTGACAAAACGGATGGCACTGTGATAGACTGCATCCAGTTTGCTGAGTAGAGTGTTGGAGGCTATTTTGTAAATGACATCGCCAAAGTCAAGGATCGGTAGGATAGTCAGTTTTACGAGGGTATGTTTGGCAGCATGACTGAAGACGGCTTTGTTGCGAAATAGAAAGCCGATTCTAGATTTAATTTTGGATTGGAGATGCTTAATGTGAGTCTGGAAGGAGAGTTTACAGTCTAACCAGACACCTAGGTATTTGTAGTTGTCCACATATTTTAAGTCAGAACCGTCCAGAGTAGTGATGCTAGTCGGGTGGGAGGGTGCGGGCAGCAATAGGTTGAAGAGCATGCACTTAGTTTTACTTGCATTTAAAAGCAGCTGGAGGCCTCGGATGGAGTGTTGTATGGCATTGAAGCTCGTTTGGAGGTTTGTTAGCACAGTGTCCAAAGAAGGGCCAGGTGTATACAGAATGGTGTCGTCTGCGTAGAGGTGGATCAGAGAATCACCAGCAGCAAGAGCGACATCATTGATATATACAGAAAAAAGAGTCGGCCCAAGAATTGGACCCTGTGGCACCCCCATAGAGACTGTCAGAGGTCCGGACAACAGGCCCTCCGATTTGACACACTGAAGTCTATCTGAGAAGTAGTTGGTGAACCAGGCGAGGCAGTCATTTGAGAAGCCAAGGCTATTGAGTCTGCCAATAAGAATGCGGTAATTGACAAGAGTCGAAAGCCTTGACCAGGTCTATGAAGACGGCTGCACAGTACTGTCTTTTATCGATGGCGGTTATGATATCATTTAGGACCTTGAGCGTGACTGAGGTGCACCCATGACCAGCTCGGAAACCAGATTGCATTCTTGAAGAAGATAACTTAGGAATGCTGCATGAGTTTAGTTCAACTGTCATACCCCATGAAAACTCAAAATGCAAGCTTGTTTCAATCCAATGTTTGTAAACAAAGTAAATGTAAACAAACACTATATAGCCTATAAACATGTTTAGAACTATAATGTTGACATCATGGATGCTCAGTCCTTGATTCCATAGCTCTGTCTACAAATGTGACAGAGGTTACATTTCTCCAGCCCTATCCCACAGCTTTTTACTGAAACAGGAATGGGGATGACGGTTTGTTATTGTTTGAACTGCTGATTGCCGCTTTAAAGGTTCAATATGCAGAAATCGCTCCGCAATTTGCTTGTTGCTAAAATTCTAATAGTTTGCTTAATTTTAAACAAGCTGTATAGTGTAGAGAATCATTGTACTGTCTAAACTGACGTGGTCTTCCTGTCTGGGTTGGCGCCCCCCCTGGGGTTGTGCCGTGGGGGAGATCTTTGTGGGCTATACTCGGCCTTGTCTCAGGATGGTAAGTTGGTGGTTGAAGGTATCCCTCTAGTGGTGTGGTGGGGTGGGGGGGGGGGGGGGGGGGGGGGGGTGCTTTGGCAAAGTGGGTGGGGTTATATCCTGCCTGTTTGGCCCTGTCTGAGGGTATCATCGGATGGGGCCACAGTGTCTCCTGACCCCTCTTGTCTCAGCGTCCAGTATTTATGCTGCAGTAGTTTATGTGTCGGGGGGCTAGGGTCAGTCTGTTATATCTGGAGTATTTCTCCTGTCTTATCCGGTGTCCTGTGTGAATTTACGTATGCTCTCTCTAATTCTCTCTCTCGGAGGACCTGAACCCTAGGACCATGCCTCAGGACTACCTGGCATGATGACTCCTTGTTGTCCCCAGTCCACCTGGCCGTGCTGCTGCTCCAGTTTCAACTGTTCTGCCTACGGCTATGGAACCCTGACCTGCTCACTGCGATTATTATTATTTAACCTTGCTGGTCATTTATGAACATTTGAACATCTTGGCCATGTTCTGTTATAATCTCCACCCGGCACAGCCAGAAGAGGACTGGCCACCCCTCATAGCCTGGTTCCTCTCTAGGTTTCTTCCTAGGTTTTGGCCTTTCTAGGGGGTTTTTCCTAGCCACTGTGCTTCTACACCTGCATTGCTTGCTGTTTGGGGTTTTAGGCTGGGTTACTGTACAGCACTTTGATATATCACCTGATGCAAGAAGGGCTAAATAAATACATTTGATTTGATTTAATTTAAACTACATTTATTGTAGGCTAAAATAGTCAGCAGGAAATATGCTTTTTTTTAAACGCTTGAACACACAACGTTTGTAACAGAATCAACTCAACTTTTTTTTAGAACTGACATCATAAGCTACATAGTGTGAGTTGTGTGAACCTTTTAAATTGAGAGGTCTATTTTAAAAGCTTAGCTTTCTATGAAGACACCTATATCAAGGCTTACTGTTGCAACCCGTTGTTCCACGCTAGTTCAGTGACTTGAGCAAGACAGAAGGGGGCAACACGAGCATGTGGGCGAGAAGCTTCACTCAAAGGGCGCTTGTCGAAGTGTCCGGTTCCTTTTATTTCCAGCACATGTTACCGGAGGAAAATCAAATGCATTGATATGAAACATAAAATATCCGCCTAGGCCTACATAATTGCACCACATTGCATTATTCTCATCTGATATGAGTTGCAGTAAACATGGGAAAGTCAGTACCTTAGCCTTACCACTGTGCCAAAAAGGTCAAAGGCTGTAGGCAAAATGAACAGATGCTGGTCTATTGCCCCTCTCTAAAGACATGGCCAAATACAAAACGCAATGTAAAAGGGAGCACATTTCCAACAAAGGTCTATGAGATTGGATGAAATTGTATTTGTCACATGCACCGAATACAACCTTACGTAGACCATACCGTGAAAGGCTTACTTACAAGCTCTTAACCAACAATGTAGTTCAAGAAATAGAGTTAAATATTTACCAAATAAAGAAAAAAATTATGGACAAAATAAAATTACATAACAATAACGAGGCTATATACAGGGGTACGGGTACCGAGTCAATGTGTGGGGGTACAGGTTAGTCGAGGTAATTTGTACATGTAGGTATTCCGGGTGGCCAGTTGATTAATTGTTCAGCATTCTTAAAGCTTCGGGATAGAAGCTGTTAAGGAGCCTTTTGGACCTACACTTGGTGCTCCAGTACCGCTTGCCGTGCAGTAGCAGAGAGAACAGTCTATGACCTGGGTGACTGGAGTCTTTGACAATTTTTTGGGCCTTCCTCTGACATCGCCTAGTATATAGGTCCTGAATGGGAGGAAGCTTGGGCCCAGTGATATATTGGGCCATACACACAACTAGAGGTCGACCGATTAATCGGAATGGCCGATTGATTTGGGCCGATTTCAAGTTTTCATAACAATCGGTAATCTGCATTTTTGGCCACCGATCACTGCCGATTACACTGCACTCCACGAGGAGACTGCGTGGCAGGCTGACTACCTGTTATGCGAGTGCATCAAGGAGCCAAGGTAAGGTGCTAGCTAGCATTAAAGGTATCTTATAAAAACAATCAATCTTAACATAATCACTAGTTAACTACACTATATTACTAGTTTATCTAGCTTGACCTGCGTTGCATATAATCGATGCGGAGCCTGTTAATTTATCATTGAATCATAGCCTACTTCACCAAATGGTTATTTAACAAGCGCATTCGCAAAAAAAGCACTGTCGTTGCACCAATGTGTACCTAACCATAAACATCAACGCCTTTCTTAAAATCAATACACAAGTATATATTTTAAACCTGGATATTTAGTTAATATTGCCTGCTAACATGAATTTATTTTAACTAGGGAAATTGTGTCACTTCTCTTGTGTTCTGTGCAACAGAGTCAGGCTATATGCAGCAGTTTGGGCCGCCTGGCTCGTTGCGAACTGTGTGAAGACCAACTTCGCCAAACCTGGGATGACTTAACAAAAGCACGTTTGCGAAAAAAGCACAATCGTTGCACGAATGTACCTAACCATAAACATCAACACCTTTCTTAAAATCAATACACAGAGGTATATTTTTTTAAACCTGTATATTTAGTTAAAAGAAGGTTAGCAGGCAATATTAAACTAGGGAAATTGGGTCACTTCTCTTGCGTTAATTGCACGCAGAGTCAGGGTATATGCAACAGTTTGGGCCGCCTGGCTCGTAGCAAACAAATTTGCCAGAATTTTACGTAATTATGACATAACATTGAAGGTTGTGCAATGTAACAGGAATATTTAGACTTATGGATGCCACCCGTTAGATAAAATACGGAACGGTTCCGTATTTCACTGAAAGAATAAACCTTTTGTTTTCGAGATGATAGTTTCCGGATTCGACCATATTAATGACCTAAGGCTCGTACTTCTGTGTGTTATTATGTTATAATTAAGTCTATGATTTGATAGAGCAGTCTGACTGAGCGATGGTAGGCACCAGCAGGCTCGTAAGCATTCATTCAAACAGTACTTTCTTGCGTTTTGTCAGCAGCTCTTCCCTGTGCTTCAAGCATTGAGCTGTTTATGACTTCAAGCCTATCAACTCCCGAGATTAGGCCGATTAGTAACCGATGTGAAATGGCTAGCTAGTTAGCGGGGTGCTAATAGCGTTTCAATCAGTGACGTAACTCGCTCTGAGACCTTGAAGTAGTTGTTCCCCTTGCTCTGCAAGGGCCGCGGCTTTTGTGGAGCGATGGGTAACAATGCTTCGAGGGTGGCTGTTGTCGATGTGTTCCTGGTTTGAGCCCAGGTAGGGGCGAGGAGAGGGACGGAAGCTATACGGTTACACTGGCAATACTAAAGTGCCTATAAGAACATCCAACAGTCAAAGGTATATGAAATACAAGGGCAGTGTCCAGGTGGGAAAGGGCAGTGTAGAGTGCGATTGAGATTGCCTCATCTGTGGATCTGTTGGGGCAGTATGCGAATTGGAGTGGGTCTAGGGTATCTGGGATGATGGTATTGATGTGAACCATGACCAGCCTTTCAAAGCCCTTCATGGCTACCGACATGAGTGCTACGTGGCGGTAGTCATCTAGGGAGATTACATCTGGGGCAGGTCTTGTTTTGAACCAGTACTCCTGTAGTTAAGCTATATGGCACTCCTCCTCTAAAATATGCTTCCAGGGACGCTACTACCTCCAATAATGGCATTAGCCAACTGTTGATCACAGTTTTTTTGTATACACAGAGTGAGGAGCAAGGAAGGGTTTATGATGCAGTGTTCCATCTCAGGGAGGGGTATGAGCCCAAAGTGTCACGTGACGACAAGGCTGTGAACCTTACACAGAACATTAATAAGGAGGTAAGTACTTACAAAGCTTCTTCTCTGGGCCATAATCTTTCTGAAGATGTCCCTTCATTTTTGCCAGTCCGCTTAGAAGTCTTACTGCCCATTATTGATGTCAATGATTGATTAAGCATTTTGTCCTGCTGCATCAGGAAAGGGGTAGGCGGGTGCCTGTCCTCTAATCGTCTATGTAAGGCTGGCATGTGACAATCCCCTGGAGGCTCCCTACAGGAAGAACACACGCGTGCAGATGGTGAACAAGGGGTTCTCCGATCCCGAGGGACCTGTCTCCCATTGGAGACAGAAATGGAAGAGTTGAATGAAAAATGCAAACCTTAATAAAAGATGCAAAGTGAAACTTTATGCACTGTAGGATATACAGTGGGGAGAACAAGTATTTGAAACACTGCCGATTTTGCAGGTTTTCCTACTTACAAAGCATGTAGAGGTCTGTAATTTTTTATCATAGGTACACTTCAACTGTGAGAGACGGAATCTAAAACAAAAATCCAGAAAATCACATTGTATGATTTTTAAGTAATTCATTTGCATTTTATTGCATGACATAAGTATTTGATACATCAGAAAAGCAGAACTTAATATTTGGTACAGAAACCTTTGTTTGCAATTACAGAGATCATACGTTTCCTGTAGTTCTTGACCAGGTTTGCACACACTGCAGCAGGGATTTTGGCCCACTCCTCCAAACAGACCTTCTCCAGATCCTTCAGGTTTCGGGGCTGTCGCTGGGCAATACGGACTTTCAGCTCCCTCCAAAGATTTTCTATTGGGTTCAGGTCTAGAGACTGGCTAGGCCACTCCAGGACCTTGAGATGTTTCGGGCCGTTGTCATGCTGGAAGACCCAGCCACGACCCATCTTCAATGCTCTTACTGAGGGAAGGAGGTTGTTGGCCAAGATCTCACGATACATGGCCCCATCCATCCTCCCCTCAATACGGTGCAGTCGTCCTGTCCCCTTTGCAGAAAAGCAACCCCAAAGAATGATGTTTCCACCTCCATGCTTCACGGTTGGGATGGTGTTCTTGGGGTTGTACTCATCCTTCTTCTTCCTCCAAACACAGCGAGTTAAGTTTAGACCAAAAGCTCTATTTTTGTCTCATCAGACCACATGACCTTCTCCCATTCCTCCTCTGGATCATCCAGATGGTCATTGGCAAACTTCAGACGGGCCTGGACATGCGCTGGCTTGAGCATGGGGACCTTGCGTGCGCTGCAGGATTTTAATCCATGACGGCGTAGTGTGTTACTAATGGTTTTCTGTGGTCCCAGCTCTCTTCAGGTCATTGACCAGGTCCTGCCGTGTAGTTCTGGGTTGATCCCTCACCTTCCTCATGATCATTGATGCCCCACGAGGTGAGATCTTGCATGGAGCCCCAGACCGAGGGTGATTGACCGTCATCTTGAACTTCTTCCATTTTCTAATAATTGCGCCAACAGTTGTTGCCTTCTCACCAAGCTGCTTGCCTATTGTCCTGCAGCCCATCCCAGCCATGTGCAGGTCTACAATTTCAACCCTGATGTCCTTACACAGCTCTCTGGTCTTGGCCATTGTGGAGAGGTTGGAGTCTGTTTGATTGAGTGTGTGGACAGGTGTCTTTTATACAGGTAACGAGTTCAAACAGGTGCAGTTAATACAGGTAATGAGTGGAGAACAGGAGGGCTTCTTAAAGAAAAACTAACAGGTCTGTGAGAGCCGGAATTCTTACTGGTTGGTAGGTGATCAAATACTTATGTCATGCAATAAAATGCAAATTAATTACTTAAAAATCATACAATGTGATTTTCTGGATTTTTGTTTTAGATTCTGTCTCTCACAGTTGAAGTGTACCTATGATAAAAATGACAGACCTCTACATGCTTTGTAAGTAGGAAAACCTGCAAAATCGGCAGTGTGTCAAATACTTGTTCTCCCCACTGTATATGCCACACACACACACACACCACACACACACACACACACACACACACACACACACACACACACACACACACAAATATATATACATTTGCATCCAGAAAGAGAGGATCTGGACAGAGATCAGCTAGAGAGCTAGCAACAAGAGGGTGAGAGATCAGCCAGAGGGAGAACAAGCACAGCAGCAGAATAAAGTAATGATACTGCGAAATAACGACATTTAAGTCCTTCTCCTACTTAACCAGAGTCAGATGAACTCATAGATACAATTTTTGTGTCTCTGCATGCAGTATGAAGAGCAGGTAGTTTCGCAAGTCAGTGTGAGCACAATGACTGGAAGTCTACAGGTATGGTAGCATTGCGAAAGAAATCAACTACAAAAAAGGGAGAAGTTAGAGAGAGTGGTCAGTATGTGGCCAGCCAAAATCTGACAGCTGAGGTGATCATAGATCAGGGCTGGAGAGTAACTGATTACATGTAATCTCATTTACATTATCAGCAAAAAGAATGTCTCTCTCCATCAGTGTCTTATCCAAAAGCACAGACTGCCCCAGACTCATATAATTTTGATCTTGATTCTAACCTTAATTTAGAGCACTAAAGCCTTGTCCCTTGACTAAAGGTCACTTGACTCTCCACATGATCTTCCTGACTTGGACGATGTAGATGTTGAAGCTCCAGACAGTGTAACGGATGTGAAATGGCTAGCTAGTTAGCGGGTACGCGCTAGTAGCATTTCAATCAGTTACGTCACTTGCTCTGAGACTTAAGTAGTGTTGCCCCTTGCTTTGCAAGGGCCGTGGCTTTTGTGGAGCGATGGGTAACGCTGCTTCGTGGGTGACTGTTGTCGATGTGTGCAGAGGGTCCCTGGTTCGCGCCCGTGTCGGGGCGAGGGGACGGTTTAAAGTTATACTGTTACATTGATGCTGTTGACCCGGATCACTGGTTGCTGCGGAAAAGGAGGAGGTTGAAAGGGGGGTGAGTGTAACGGATGTGAAATGGCTAGCTAGTTAGCGGGTACGCGCTAGTAGCATTTCAATCAGTTACGTCACTTGCTCTGAGACTTAAGTAGTGTTGCCCCTTGCTTTGCAAGGGCCGTGGCTTTTGTGGAGCGATGGGTAACGCTGCTTCGTGGGTGACTGTTGTCGATGTGTGCAGAGGGTCCCTGGTTCGCGCCCGGGTCGGGGCGAGGGGACGGTTTAAAGTTATACTGTTACAACAGCACCTGCATCTACTCCTCTCAGGTACATTGCAAGCCACACAAAATGAAAGAGGAGAACCTGAGAGAATGTATTCTCTATTGTCCGACAGCCCTCTGCTGCATGCTATTTGTGAGCTGCACCTGAGAGTTGACACTCGGACCTGCTCTTGATCCTAAAGTTTACATTACAAACAAGGAGGGTTTTCTATCTGTCAAAACGTACAACTTGTACTTGTAAATCACAAACTTTTACCTGCTGATCATACAATTAATTTCATTTTGTAAGGATGGCAACAGGATACTAGATCATCCAAATAAGCCACATTAAACCATGCAGTTGTCAGGTGTGCTGTCAGCATGCGTCACACGGCCCGTTATCCTATGTGCTCCTGTGATACTGTTTGCTGTTGGCACCAGTCATTCTTACGCTGAATTCCTTTGAGTATATTCTACCCTCAGTGGGCCTCTGTGTAGTCAGAGTCAATCAGAATTCTAGACGAATTTCACTAGTATCACTTTTACGCACATGCACCTTTATGTACCGCGCTCTTCTGTTCCTATACTAGCGGCTGCCTGTCACCGTTCTTCATATAACTGGACAATGAGCTGATAACCACAAAACAGGCACCCGATACAATTGCAATCAGTTTATATAATCGACAACTATCATTAGAAATCAAGCGATATGAATCAGAGTGGGGCACCGCCTGACCAACTAGTTGGTCAGAAGGTTCAAATCAATGTTTCATATCGTGGGGTAGATGTAGGCCTACTGTAGATCGAATTGCACTCAATAAATGTTCTTCCCTACTATGGGTCATATTAGCTGGCCATCCCGGGGTAAAAACACTTTAAAAAATCAATTACGTACTTTTGACAAAGGGACATCAGAAGATCTTCTAGTTTCAGTTACAGCACAATAAAAATGATCATTACCGCCTACTCGGAAATAACGATATGAAACGTTGATTTGAACCTTCTGACCAACTAGTGGGTCAATGGCGCCCCACTGTCTGATTCATATCGCGTGATTTCTGATGATTGTTCTCGATTATATTGACTGATTGGTTCTGTATGGGGTGAAACAGGACATATTATCCCAATGGACAAACACTAGTTGAATCAACGTTGGTTCCACGTCATTTAAATTAAATTATGTTTAACAAACGTGGAATATTTGTTGAATTTAAGTATGTACCCAGTGGGATTACAGGTGTCCCAGTCACACACACACACACACACACACACACACACACACACACACACACACACACACACACACACACACACACACACACACACAGTAACCGTCGCAGCCTGGTGTCATATTTGTCACCTCAGAGTGAAATGTGTTAGCTATTTTATTCCACCTCGGATTCTCTGTTGTAATCATGGCGACCACCTAGGGTAGGCCTATATATACAGTATATATAGCACAAATGTATGAACGCCTACTTTTTCTTTCTGAAGCCATAACGCTGAGGACTCGATGGGACTGGAAACTTCAGCGACATTTCATTTAAATTAATATCCTCACACTCTATTGCTATTTGAGGCACAAGGCGGGCTTGAAGGCAGAAGCGCTTTGGAGCGCAACAGTAACATCTGCCATCCCGACTCCAGGAAACTGTACTGCAAAGACGGACAAGGACCATGACCTGTGTGGCCAAACATGGAATAACTTGCCCGCGAGAGTATTAGCCTGTTGGCAAGATCTTTGTCGCACGCGGATCCCCCACGGCTTGGTTCGTTCGGTGCCATCTTCATCATACTCAAATCTGCCCTCGGCGCGGGACTGCTTAACTTCCCGTGGGCTTTCGAGAAGGCGGTAGGAGTCAAAAAAGCCATCAGCGTTGAAATGGTGAGCGCAATCAAAAATCAATAACCAAAATAGTGGGATTGTTCTAAAAAAAAAGAGTAAAGTAATAAAACAGAAAACCATTTTTTGGGGTCCACACAATCATGAAATGTGCTGTAACTTGGTGTCAATTCAATCAAACATGCACTATGGGAAATCTGTGGAAGTCATAGCACCCTTGCACCTTGTTGCACCCTTCATTAAAGTCAAAATTAGTTTACTTCATCCTGTTAATACTTACATGTTCTCATATTCGTTTGTGTGTGTCACATTGGCAGACTGGCCATCTGGCATATTGGGCAAATGCCAGATGGTCTTGTCTATTTTTAGCCCACTGGGTCTGTTTTACAAAATTATCATTAACTGGCTAATAATGGGTGCCTCGAGGAAAAAAATAGGCTGGTGTGGAGGCCTCAAAGAAAATAATGGTCCGGTGGTTAGAGCGTTGGACTAGTAACCGAAAGGTTGCAAGATTGAATCCCAGAGCTGACAAGGTAAAAATCTGTCGTTCTGCCTCTGAACAAGGCAGTTAACCCACTGTTCCTAGGCCGTCATTGAAAATAAGAATTTGTTCTTAACTGACTTGCCTAGTTAAACACAGGTAAAAAAATAAAAATCAAATGCCAGGACTGATTTCTGGTCCCAGTCTACCCCTGTGTGTGTGTGTTTGCCTGTGTGAGGCTGCATACACCCATGGCCTAGGCCTGCTTTGTTGAATTTCCTCTCCTTGGTGTGAATGAGATGCATCTTTTCACATGCTAACTCTAATGAAGGGCTCATGGGTCAGGAGTCGGGCAGGCACTCATGCATGTATACTGTAATAGCAGCAGTACCCACCACGAAGGCCTGCCTGTGTGTGTGCGTTTGTGTGCATATGTGCTTGTGTATGTGTGCTTCTTTCTGTATGTGTTTGATGGATGGATGATTTACTCCATCAGGGCTATGACACACTATTAGTCTAGTGGTTTCCATCTCACTGTATCATTTATGGGGAACATGGTTTGCATTTAAATTGCCAAGTGTGAGCTCCCTGTCAAAGTTCTATCACTTATCCAAACAATTTTAGGGATTCAATTCAGGGAGGAAGGGAGAATAACACTGGAACCATTTATGTGCTCAGACATAATGATATCTGTACTGCAAAACACTCTCCTTCAACCCGATCCCACCCCCAGGTATCACTGGTGTTCCTGATCAGTGGATTGATCATCCTGGGCTATGCTTCGTCCATCAGCAGAAAGAATACCTATCAGGACGTAGTGCGAGAGGTGTGTGGGGGGGCCATCGGCCAGCTGTGTGAGGTCTGCTTCTGCTTCAACCTCTTCATGATCTCTGTGGCCTTCCTGGTGGTGGTGCAGGACCAGCTAGACAAACGTGAGTGATAACGTCCCGGCCTGCGTTGGCATGGCATCACGCTATTCCCACAATGGCCCTGTAGCCACAGTTATAAATGGATGCTGTTATCTGATATACCGATAGAATCACCAACGTCCTAAATATGTTTTAACGTGTATCTATGAGTGTTTTCTGTATGTGTTCAAGTGTGTGTGTCTCTGTACGAGATGGTGACAGTGTACTTTTAGGGCGAGATGCCATACCACTGGTACACGGACCAACGCTTCCACCTCTTCATCATGTGCCTCATCTTCATCCTCTCTCTCCATCCCCAAAGAGATTGGCATCCAGAAATACACCAGGTGTGTCATTTGGAGCGGGGGTGCTTGCCTGTGTAATATGTGTTGTGCATATCTGTGTGTGTTTGAAATTGGGTCACTACATGCTTATTCAGACTCCCTATTTCCCTTCTATTTCTTTGACTCTGTCTCTCTCTGTATCACTCAGTGTGCTGGGCACTCTGGCTGCTACATACAGTTGAAGTCGGAAGTTTACATACACCTTAGCCAAATACATTTAAACTCAGTTTTCACAATTCCTGACATTTAATCTGAGTAAAAATTCCCTGTTTTAGGTCAGTTAGGATCACCACTTTATTTTAAGACTGTGAAATGTCAGAATAATAGTAGAGAGAATGATTCATTTCAGCTTTTATTTCTTTCATCACATTCCCAGTGGGTCAGAAGTTTACATACACTCAATTAGTATTTGCTAGCATTGCCTTTAAATTGTTTAACTTGGGTCAAACGTTTCAGGTAGCCTTCCACAAGCTTCCCACAATAAGTTGGGGGAATTTTGGCCCATTCTTCCTGACAGAGCTGGTGTAACTGAGTCAGGTTTGTAGGCCTCCTTGCTCACACACGCTTTTTCAGTTCTGCCCACCAATTTTCTATAGGATTGAGGTCTGTGCTTTGTGATAGCCACTCCAATACCTTGACTTTGTTGTCCTTAAGCCATTTTGCCACAACTTTGGAAGTATGCTTGGGGTCATTGTCCATTTGTAAGACCCATTTGCAACCAAGCTTTAACTTCCTGACTGATGTCTTGAGATGTTGCTTCAATATATCCACATAATTTTCCTGCCTCATGATGCCATCTATTTTGTGAAGTGCACCAGTCCCTGCTGCAGAAAAGCACCCTCACAACATGATGCTGCCACCCCCGTGCTTCACAGTTGGGATGGTGTTCTTCTGCTTGCAAGCCTCCCCCTTTTTCCTCCAAACATAACGATGTTCATTATGGCCAAACAGTTCCATTTTTGTTTCAGCAGACCAGAGGACATTTCTCTGGCTTCTTCTTTGCTGAGCGGCCTTTCAGGTTACGTCGATATGGGACTTGTTTTACTGTGGATATAGATACTTTTGTACCTGTTTCCTCCAGCATCTTCACATGGTCCTTTGCTGCTGTTCTGGGATTGATTTGCACTTTTCGCACCAAAGTACGTTCATCTCTAGGAGACAGAACGCGTCTCCTTCCTGAGCGGTATGACGGCTGCATGGTCCCATGGTGTTAATACTTGCGTACTACTGTTTGTACAGATGAACGTGGTACCTTCAGGCCTTTGGAAATTGCTCCCAAGGATGAACCAGACTTGTGGAGGTCTACAATGTTTTTCTTAGGTCTTGACTGATTTCTTTTGATTTTCCCATGATGTCAAGCAAAGAGGCACTGAGTTTGAAAGTAGGCCTTGAAATACATCCACAGGTACACCTCCAATTGACTTAAATTATGTCAATTAGCCTATCAGAAGCTTCTAATGCCATGACACCATTTTCTGGAATTTTCCAAGCTGTTTAAAGGCACAGTCAACTTTGTGTATGTAAACTTCTGACCCACTGGATTTGTTAAACAGTGAATTATAAGTGAAATAATCTGTCTGTAAACAATTGTTGGAAAAATGTCATGCACAAGTAGATGTCCTAACTGACTTGCCAAAACCATAGTTCGTTAACAAGAAATGTGTGGAGTAGTCGAAAAACGAGTTTTAATGACTCCAACCTAAGTGTATGTAAACTTCCGACTTCAACTGTATCTCTGTGTGGCTGTCATCGTCAAATACTACATGATGGACGAACATTCAGCCGTCGTTACCCCAGAGCACAGTGAAGGGTCAGTGAGTGTGTGAGTTTGTTTGGGTGAGTGTGTGTATGTATACGCATGTGTGTTTGTGTGCACGTGTTTCTTTGGCAAGTACATTTATGAGTATACTTGTGCATATGTTGTGTGTGCTAATCTGTTATTCTCTGTCTTCTATGTTTTCTAGAATAGATTCATTGGCATCAATGTTCAGCGTCATCCCCACCATCTGTTTAGGCTTCCAGGTACAGAACAAGCTTTTAACTGTTTGAAGTCTGGAGACAGTATCTGTACTATAGGGTTAGGCATTTTGCTTGTGTGTGTTACACTGCCACAACACCTATACTCTGTTTGTGTATTATTAGAATGTATATGAATGTGTGTTGCAGTGCCATGAGGCCTGTATAGCCATCTACAGCAGCATGGAGAACAAGAAGCTCTCCCATTGGGTGATCATGTCTGTGATCTCTATGTTCTTCTGCCTGCTCATCTACATGCTTACAGATGAGCTGGCCTGTCAATCATGGAAGGATCCCTCCTTCCTTGAAGTAATCACTGATCAAAGTGGTTGATTGGTGAAGTTGGATGGTTTTAGCGTTGAGCAGTGAATACCAACAAGGAAACAAGGATGGATTTAAGGATACAAGGAAGTATTCAAACAGGACCTGATGTCCAGCTGTTGTAGGAGCTATTGTGGGAGCTGTCAGGCAAGACAGGCTGTCAGTCATATCCCTTTCTCTGTTGGCCATACAGTGGCGGCTGATATTCTAATGTCATATCCTGGAAATGATGTGGTCATGATCATTGCCAGACTGCTATTTGGAATATCAATCATCACCATCTATCCAATTATACTTCCGTTGGGAAGGTAGGGCCCCACTTGAACAGCACAAGAGGTTGTTTCTGTGTGTTACCATGTAACTGAGTCTGTGTGTGTAAATTTATGTTCATTGCACAGGTCTGTTATTCTGGACCTGATGTTGCAAATTCGTCGCCGTCAGCACGGTGGGTTCACACACTCGTTTGAGAACCGCTGCAGAGTGAATTTGACTGTCATCTGGATCACAGTCACCCTCCTCATCGCCATGTTCGTCCCTGACATGAGTGAGGTCATCAGTGTTATCGGAGGAATCAGTGCCTTCTTCATCTTTATCTTTCCTGGTATGAAACAAAGTGTGTGTGTGTGTGTGTGTGTGTGTGTGTGTGTGTGTGTGTGTGTGTGTGTGTGTGTGTGTGTGTGTGTGTGTGTGTGTGTGTGTGTGTGTGTGTGTGTGTGTGTGTGTGTGTAGGCATGTGTCTGAGGTTGTTTGTGACTCAAGCATTCCTGTGTTGAGCTGATCCTGTGTTTGTGTAAAACTTGTGTCAACTAACATTGAGATATGTGTTGCAGTGCTTTGCCTGGTATTCACTATGCAGTCAGAGCCTGTGTCGCCCAGAGCCAGGTGAGTTGAGGTGTTTGAAGTTATGAGATCACCTGTTGGTGTTGAATTTAATCACAAACTGCCCATAAAACATAAGTTAACTGAAGGTTTGGTCCAATAAATTGCATAATATTGCGTTACTATTGTAAACATTCATGAATGTCCCTGATTGCACCCATTTCTTTCTCCTTTGTCCCTCTGTCTCTCTATCTCTCTCGCTCCCTGTCTGCAGGGTGGTGTGCACTGTGTGGGATGTGATTACTGTAATTGTTGGAGTCTTCATTTTTGGACAGAGCACTACCATATGGAGATCGTCCACAAATTCTGATAACCATCACCATCAGAACCACCAAAATCACCAGCACTGTCATCACTCATTATCAATAAAACAATATCATTATGATTGTACCCGGGTTCTGTTTGAGGTTCATCATGTTTTTAAAGTTGAGGTTTATGGGAGTCAGAAGTCTAGAATATGATATTGATGTAGTGCTGCTATATCAACACTGCAGACGAGGCACATAACCAAATTATATTTTATTTGCTTGTATCTCAAACGTATTCAGTATGGAGCATATATGACCTTGTTAATCAGATTTGTTGTTTTCTGAAATAGTTTGAGATGTACTTCACTCATCCAAAAGCACAAAATGAATGTATCTATAGTATGTTCGGATGGGAAAGTTGATCTATGTATTTATGTATGCATGGGCATGTATGTGCATTCATAAATGATTCTTCCTTTGTGGCCATCACAACTAATCACACCAGATATGCAGCTACAGTCCAGTCAGTGTGCAGTGTGTCATGTTGCAGAGCTGTGGCAGGGGGCAGTGTTTCATAGGGACGAAGGCAGTAAGACTGAATGAGTTCTTCTACAATGAGACATTGTAAATTAAGACTGCTCCTCTGAATGACAGAACATATGGAAACACTTACGTTTTCTGTCCCTTTGTACTGTATTTCTTTTTTTGTTGCTCCGCATCTCTTCTTCTCTCCCGCTCTCCCTCCCCACTGACCTCCCTCTATCCCAGCTGTGAGTACTGGTATATCAGTGATGGTGCAGTGTAGATCCTGACAGCGGAGATGCTGAATAAGACTGTTTTAGTGTTAACCAACATCAGACTCAGGAGTTATAGCAGAGTGTGAAGCATGTGTGTGAGTAGGTGTGAGTCGGTGTGTGAATGAGTTATGTGACAGAGTGGGGAAATGAGGGATGTACTGTATCTATGCATAGAGAGACATAGGCCAAAACCACAGACCAGGCTGCTGACAACACACACGCACACAGCCTTTAAACCGTATACACATTCACAACAGTGGAACATCATTACATCTGCCTCCTAATTTGCCCTAGGCAAATTAAATTCCTTAAATTCTATAAAGTGGCACTATTTGAAGACATTTGAGTAATTACTGGACACTATTATGTAAATTAAACAGGAAGACAATGGAACAGACCGTCAAGCGTTTAATCAATGTGACAGTGGCAGCACAAGATCACGTACACACACACGCACAGCTCTGATAGCTCGCAAGCTGACGGTAGAATATGTTAATGATTACTGTGGCTCAAACGGAAGGAGAGGAGATTGAAGTTGGTACGTTTTTCCCCCCAGATCTTTACTGGCAGGGAGTGACTGAGAGGAAAACACTGCTCAGATAATCAATCAGAAACACTTTTAATCCTCTTAGTCACACATCATTTGCTTTGTTATCTTGCTGTCAGACTGTGTGAGAATACTTGAGACGTATGTGTCTACGTGAGTCTGCATGTGAGTGTGGGTGTGTATGTGTATTGAAGTTTGTGTGATTTGAAGATTGTACGGGTGTTTCAAATACACAATAATTCTGTTACTAGTCGCTGACAGATTGCCCTGTGATCCAAGCACAAGCAGGCTATCATAACCTACACTGCATTGCTCTATACTGTCTGAGGTATCTAAAACACACATCAGAGCTCGAATAAAGTACATTTTCAAAACATGACTGTACCGCAGATGAAGAGATTGATTATGCAATAGAAGACACCATCAAGGAGCAACTCTCTGCTTCTATTTCTAGGTGTTTTTCTTTTTGAAGGCTGTATGTTAATAGGTTAATTTAGAGAAAAAATGCTAACGCTGTAATCTGTGGCAGATATTGCAATTATCGTCTCACTGCTGCTCCGTCCATCATTGGTAATGAGAGGGATTGCTGTCCCTGCGGGAAGCTCATCAGTGTTTCTCTAAGAGTTATGGAATAACTGGAAGCTGGGATAACAGGAGGTAAACACAAAATACATCATCTACAGTATGTGCATGAAATACAGTGAGTATACCAAACATTAGGAACACCTTCCTAATATTGAGATCCACCCCCCATCAGAACAGCCTCAATTCGTCGAGGGGTGGACTCTACAAGGTGTCGAAAGTGTGTCGGAATGTCCTTTGGGTGGTGGACCATTGTTGATACACACAGGAAACTGTTGAGCGTGAAAGATCCAGCAGTGTTGCAGTTCTTGACACAAAAGCCTGGCATCTACTACCATACCCTGTTCAAAGGCACTTAAATTGTTCACCCTCTGAATGGCACACATACACAATCCATGTCTCAGTTGTCTCAACACTAAGAAATCCTTCTTTAACCTGTCTCCTCCCCTTCATCTACACTGATTGAAGTGGATTTAACAAGTGACATCAATAAGGGATCATAACTTTCACCTGGATTCACCTGGTCAGTCTATTTCATGTAGAGAGCCGGTGTTCCTAATGTGTTGTATACTCAGTGTACATGTATTCACAGCACATGAATACATACAAGCGCTCATATGCACAAACACACACACATAGCCTCCAGTACTTTCTGCATCCGAGCCAAAATTCTCACCTAATGGGGATGTGTGACACACACCAATGAGCCCAGCTGGGCCCCAACTACATTACAGCACATTGCGGACATCACACACAACCAGTGTGTACTTGAACTACTCAAGAATATTGCAGTGTTTTCATCTGGCACTCCCCTCTCCACCATTCTCTCCCTCTGTTTCTGCCTCTCTCAGGCTGTTATTCAGTATTTGAGTTGACAGTTAGAGGACACTTAAAACTCGGAGCTTCCTAATCAGATGTAATCGGATGTTCACAATCATCGGGGGAAAGAAAACTGCCGAGCAGAAGGAAGGTGTGTTTGTCTCTTGCTGCCACTACATTAAAATACACCATATATACAAAAGTATGTGGACACCCCTTCAAATTTGTGGATTTGGTTATTTCAGCCACACTCTTTGCTGACAGGTATAAAACTGAAAAGCTCAGTGACTTTCAACATGACACCGTCATAGGATGCCTTCTTTCCAACAAGTCAGTTAGTCAAATTTCTGCCCTGCTAGAGCTGCCCCGGTCAACTGTAAGTGCTGTTATTGTGAAGTGGAAATGTTAAGGAGTAACAACGGCTCAGCCGTGAAGTGGTAGGTCACACAAGCTCAAAGAATGGGACAGTAAAAATCGTCTGTCCTCGGTTGCAACACTCACTACCGAGTCCCAAACTGTCTCTGGAAGCAAAGTCGGCACAATAACTGTTCGTCAGGAGCTTAATGAAATGGGTTTCCATGGCCGAACAGCCGCACACAGCCTAAGATCACCAGGTACAATGCCAAGTGTTGGATGGAGTGGTGTAAAGTTCGCCGCCATTGGACTCTGGAGACCTGTTCTCTGGAGTGATGAATTATATTTCACCAAAGCTACCTGCCCCAATGCATAGTGCCAACTGTACAGTTTGGTGGAGGAGGAATAATGGTCTGGGGCTGTTTGTCATGGTTTGGGCCCCTTGGTTCCAGTGAAGGGAAATCTTAATGCTACAGCATACAATGACATTCTAGACAATTCTGTGCTTCCAACTTTGTGGCAACAGTTTGGGGAAGGCCCTTTCCTGTTTCAGCATGACAATGCCCCCATGCACAAAGCGTGGTCCAAACAGAAATGGTAAGTCGAGATTGGTGTGGAAGAACTTGACTGGCCTGCACAGAGCTCTGACCTCAACCCCATTGAACACCCTTGTAATTAATTGGAACGCTGACTGCGAGCCAGGCCTAATTATCCAAAATCAGTGCCCGACCTCACTAATGCTTTTGTGGTTGAATGGAAGCAATTTCCCGTGGCAATGTTCCATCATCTAGTGGAAAGTCTTCCCAAAATAATTGAGGCTGTTATAGCAGCAAAGGGGGACCAACTCCATATTAATGCCCATGATTTTGGAATGAGATGTTCGACGAGCAGGTGTCCACATACTTTTGGTCATGTAGTGTATGACGGCATTAAAAGTTCCGCCCTGTTCCCAGCATTCAGCAGCAGTGTCTCTGTTGTCGTGTGTTACAGTACCAACACACTGCTCCCTCTAACACACACACACACATACACAAAAAATGATAAAGACATCAAGAAGAGACATCGATATCACTGACATAGACAACTACAAACACATTGTTATAGAGAAAGAGTGAAGCATCTCTCTAGAGAGGGAAACACAATAAAGCAAGAAAAATAGAAAGTGGCAGGCAAATAACTTGTTAGCAGGTCTACTTTGGCAATAAATCAATTTCGCACAAATCATTTTGTGTTTACTTTTCTAAAATGGTCTGAATTGGAGAACGGCATCTTCAAGTGTGACGAAAAGGCTGAAACTACCTCAAGCTAAAGCATGTCACAAATAAACAATATAATTTTGGTAAGTGAATAAACATTTTTAAATGTACAATAATTCCAACTCTTTCGACCCCATTGTGGCATTACTGGCATAAGTGTTGCTAAAGGTAGTAATTTCTAAGATGTCTAACTCTTATCACAGTTACAGCAGTAGTAATATGGGAACATAGTGAGAGACAGAGCACAGATGTACACGCCTCAGGGCAGTATGGGTAGAATGCACACAGTTCTCATGTTGTTCTCTCAGACTAATAAACGAACCATTATCATGTCAAATTAAGGCCATTACATCACCCGCAGCTCCACTCTTCAGGCTGAGACATTGGGGGATGGGGGTGAAGTTGTGGATGCTGGTTTCCCAATGGTTCGGTACAGTCAGAGAAGGACTTAGGTCAGACTTCACTTAATTGGTTCTGGATAAGTTCTATTTAGTATGGGATTTCCCTATTGGCCCCATTGCCAGTGCTTAACTCTGGCCCAAGCTCACAGGAACTGTACTGGCACCTCAAATGTTCTACAGCTTGAGTTCCGACACCTTAAATATTGGCTTAAAGTTCCAATACCTAAATAAAACAGTACCGGGACCCAAAAATAGTACCGACACCTATTTCAGACCAAGTCAAGCACCGCCCATTGCCAACCAGGCAGCCTAAGGTCGTCGTCATCCAATCTTTTCAAAATGTTATGTTGCAAACATGGATTAAAACTATAGGTTTTGTGTGGGTGTTTGTCTGGATGAGGTTCACAGACTGGATTTATTGGTTATAAAATGCACAAAATACAGATAAATCTGGTGGAAAAGCAAAAAGTGATAAGATGTAAACTTAGATATAGCCTAATAATGGGAGAACGACTATGACGGGGGAAGAAGAGCCCTAAAATGGGAAGTGGTCGATTAGGAGGAAGACGGTGGAAGTGGATGCCAGGTTTGAATCAAGCAGTGCGTTGAGCAAAATTGGTGAAGATGAATGGACAACAGTAGTGTCAAAGAATGTAACAAAAAGGAAATGATCTGAAGTTGGAGTGGAGGATAGATATTTGTGTATGTTAAGGTTGCATACAACCTTAAGTGCTAATATTCTGATTAATTGGATTTCTGTAGAACAGAGTAAGATTGCAGTAATTCTCAAAATAATCCATACAACAGAAGTATCGTGCTGTGAACTTCAGAGCAGAGAGCCCGTTAAGGGAGTCATGTAAATGAGTCATCTCAGGGGTGATGATGGATGTTAAAATTGAATACATGAAGAGAATTCCTGGTGTAGTTGGTGTCCGGCGCCTTACCCGTTCGTGAATGGAAAAAAATAAGAAAGTCTGTCGTCCTGTTTAATTTATTTATAAAGAGCACCTACCTACGAATGTGAAACTTGGTTATGTAAGATTCACTGTAAGAGCTTTCTTCCCCAAACCATTGCAGTGTAAAAATTGCAAAGAATTTGGCCATGTTTCAAGTTTGTGCAGATGGATGGAGTATATTGAAGAATGGTGTGTAGAAGGACAGTGGTGTTGCAATTGTGGTGGGGATCATGATCCCGAGTTCCTGGAGTGTCCTGTATGGGTGAAAGAGATTGAGGTGGCAAAAGTTAGAGCGGTCAATCGAATCTCCTATGTGGAGGCAATTAAAAGAGTTGAGAAAACAAGTGATGCTTGTGAATATATGGTAGTGGATGCACCACAGCTTGTCGTAAATGTTTGCTGCCATTCAAAAGATACCCTGTGTGTTATAAAGGTGGATTTTGTGGCGTTCATCGCTACAGTTATAAACTTTATGGCTCAAGTGTCAAAGAAGTCAAAGAAACTTATGGCTGCAGCAGAAATGTTTTTGAGACTTCAGGTGTTTACATCAGAAGACTTGAAGAGGCACTGGCGCCGGAAGACGGCTCGCCCTCCTAGGCTCCCCTTGAGCCTGTGTAGGGATCAGATCTGTTTAATTTTGAACAGAAAAGATTCTGGCCCAGTGAGACTGAGATTTTTAAAGAGAATGGATCTTTGCCTTCTGGAAGATCCATATGTGGTGAAAGGTTGGGCGGAGAAAAGGTTGGGGTCTGTTGTTGGGTGAAAGTAACTTGAAGTGGACTCATGATGATTTTTTTGTTTCTACCACCCAAAGGGAATGGGGGCTTCTTCCCAAGCGCCTAGGTAGAAGTACTGGGACTTTCTTTACTCCCCGGAGCAGGGCGCTGTTGAAAGGAGTGATAACTGGGTAAGTAAGGTAAGTTGGTATTGCAATTTTTCTACGAGGTGTAATGAACTCACACTCCAGAACAGTAGGTGGAAACACAGAGCTAGATAAGAGGAATAGATGAATAGGGAGGCCTTGAATGGCTTCACACTCCAGTACAGTAGGTGGCGGTGTATGCACATCACGGTTGCAATCCGCCAATACACATTTAAAGTAGAAGAAGAACAATGTTCGTTTTCAAGCAGTTAACTGATTATGTGTCAGTGTATGCGGCCGAGTTGATGGCCTTGATTATAGGTTTGAAATGGGTGGAGGAGGTGAAACATTCAGAGTGGTGATCTGCTCTGATTTGGTTGCAGTGTTGAGTAGTGTGAAGAGGTCAGATAGGGGAGACTTGCTTGTGGAGATGATGTTGCTGTTAATGGGATTGGAGAGGATGGGAGTGGTGGTAAGCTTTTGCTGGGTTCTCACCCATGTGCATATGGAGGGTAATGAGAAGGATGATGTGTTGACTAAGAGTGCTGTGAGGCGAGAGGGGGTATATATTCAGGTCCCGCTGGGCCGCAGGGAATTCAAGTCCTTGATCCGAGCAAAAGGGCTCAATTTTTGGCAAAGGAAGTGGGATGCTAGTAGTAAGGGGAGCCAATTTTATCACGTGCAACGATCAGTAAAGGAAGAAGTAGGGAGTATGGGATGTAGGTGAGAGGAAGTTGTGTGGAGTAGACTACGGTTTGGGGATACAGGTTTGAATGCCACATTGTGAAAGGGCGACATGAAACAGGTCTGTTTGATGACTGTTTGGTGGAGGAAACGGTGGAGCATGTGTTGATATTTTGGGAATTATATATCGTAGATAGGGAGAGATTGTGTGAAAGGGTTAGAGAGGCTGGACAGGGTTGGGGTTTGGGTGGTGTAGTGGGGGGAGGGAAGTGGTGTTTAGGGCTCTATTTCACTTTCTTAGAGGAACAGGACTAAGGAACAATTTTGTGTAGTTAGGCTGTGCTTGGCCTCACCCTACACTACAGTAGGTGAAGGTGTATGCACCTTAAAAGTCAGATGCGATTCACCAACCCAATCCCTAAGAAGAAGAATCTGAAATCAATTAAAGGTAACCTGTAGTGGACTTGTGAAATTTGTTTGTTATTTATGACCAGAGTGAAAAGGTGCTTCGTGTCACGTAACTTGGGTCAAAATCTGTTTCTTGCTTTGCTCTTAGGAATAGGGCACCATTGAAAGGAGTGATTTATGTGGTAGTGTTAAGTGTGAAGGTGTAGCAATTGAAGTTGAACATTCCTGGTGTTTGTGATGCCTGCTGTTTGGTGCCACGCACACCCAGTGGGGAGCATGGTGAAACAGAGTCAGTCCTTTTGAGTCAGTCTCTACCAGACAAAGTCATGTTAGGATATATCAGTTATCCTGTTAGAGCTTTTGTGCAGAATCTACTGCGCTATTTCAGGAGCAACGTTTATGGTCATGTTGCCCCAGTGTGTAAGAGGGAGACTCATGTGACAGAGGATTGTGAAGATTTGGTGGATAAAGTTGTTTGTCAATTGTAGGGGTGCTCATGTCGCTGGGGATCGGGCGTCTCCGGTGCTAGAGAGGCAGGTTGAGGTGGCCAGGGTCAGAGTAGTGCAGAGGGTGTCATATGCTGAAGCAATGAAGAAAGTGGAGGAGGATGGGTCAAGGGTGAGGGATCCTGAGAGGATCCCAGTGAGTAGTAGATTTGTGCCAGTACAGAGGGATAGGCCAATCAGTGAGTTATACTTCAGTAAGGTTAGCTTCTTAGCATTCATAGTAATGGTTATCAACTGTACCGCAGAAATGGGAAGTAAATCACAGAAAATATATGTTGTGGTGGCAACTGCAGAGAAGTATTTGGGTATAGGAGATTTAACTTCAGAAGAGTTACAGGGTGTGTTGAGGGGCAATTTCCCATCTTCCCAGGCTGTTGGCCTGAGGTAGGATCAGAGAGGGTTAAAGTAGTGGAATAGGGTGATGGGTTTTAATGAGTATAAAGTTAGTTGATGGGATGGTGCCACAGTGTCTCCTGACCCCCCCTGTCTCAGCCTCCAGTATTTATGATGCAGTAGTTTGTGTCGGGGGGCTAGGGTCAGTTTGTTATATCTGGAGTACTTCTCCTGTCTTATCCGGTGTCCTGTGTGAATTTAAGTATGCTCTCTCTAATTCTCTCTTTCTTTCTCTCTCGGAGGACCTGAGCCCTAGGACGTTGCCTCAGGACTACCTGGCATGATGACTCCTTGCTGTCCCCAGTCCACCTGGCCGTGCTGCTGCTCCAGTTTCAACTGTTCTGCCTGCGGCTATGGAACCCTGACCTGTTCACCGGACGTGCTACCTGTCCCAGACCTGCTGTTTTCAACTCTCTAGAGAGCAGGAGCAGTAGAGATACTCTTAATGATCGGCTATGAAAAGCCAACTGACATTTACTCCTGAGGTGCTGACTTGCTGCACCCTCGACAACTACTGTGATTATTATTATTTGACCATGCTGGTCATTTATGAACATTTGAACATCTTGGCCATGGTTATAATCTCCACCCGGCACAGCCAGAGGAGGACTGGCCACCCCTCATAACCTGGTTCCTCTCTAGGTTTCTTCCTAGGTTTTGGCCTTTCTAGGGAGTTTTCCCTAGCCACCGTGCTTCTACACCTGCATTGCTTGCTGTTTGGGGTTTTAGGCTGGGTTTCTGTACAGCACTTTGAGATATCAGCTGATGTAAGAAGGGCTATAGAAATACATTTGATTTGATAGGGTAATAAAAAATAAATGTGTTTTTATTTTTTTCTGATTCCCCTTTCAATCTAGTATCCTAAAGTGTAATGGATCTATAGTTAATTTGGGGGCGGTAATGCAACATATTGGATGCCAACCGCCGTTAAACCTCACCGAATGAGAATAATAACATTTTTCTTTCTTCGGGGGGGTACATCTGTCTCACTCTCGGAACAAACCACACACAGCTGCAATGAAGTGTCTGCTGAGAAGCCAGCTGTGCTGAGCCAAAGAGGATGTTAGCTGATTTATCATTTGCTAGGTAGTAGTCAGAGTTGTGTAGTTTACGACCATGGAACAAAGTTAGTATTATTACCGGCGGTAAACTTATTAAAGTTACAAACAAAAGATAACGACCGTAAGCGTTGTAATCGTGTGCCTGTTATGGAAGTGTTTGTACAGTAAACAAGCAAGGTATAGTAGCTAGTTAATGTTATTCAGAGATGGAGATGTTCCTTGACGCTAGAGAAACTAGCGTAGCTATCTAACAAAATTTGTTTAGCACTAAAAGGCGACCCGTAGTTTCCTGTTTAGCAACCTGGACTATGTCGCTGCATCTGCAAGGAGAGGGACACGTGTGCTGTTAGCAACTCACAGAATCATGTCCCGGCCCGTGTGATGTGTCACCACGAGGGGTGTGTGACCATTTAAGCAATTTGCTAAGTTATGTATCCCTTACATAACTTAACAATTTAAATAAATTATTTTGCTTACTTGTTTTGCCTTTAGGCACATTGTATGAAATGCCTAACGTTTAGCTAGCTTTATTTAATAGGAGGTTAGCTAGTTAGTCAGGTGTAGCAAGCTGACCTGCCTGCTTGTTGTGGGTGCGTTCGTAAATTTGCTCTGACTATCTACTCCGATTTCAGAGCACTCTCGTCAGAGTATGCAAGAGCTTTATGAAGTTACGAATGCTCAACACCCGTTGAATATGGGCGTCGGCAAAAAAACGTGATTAAATTGTTGCCAGCAGCACAGTTAGTCACCAAAACTCTGAATAATATGAAAACAGCCTATGGCGAGTAAAATGGTCAGAGTAAGGTGTTCTCTTATTTGTGTCTGGAAGTAGCTAGCCAACGTTAGCCAGTTCGCTTGGGTGATTGACTGCGGTTGTGAGGTCAAAACGCTCAGATCAACCTTACTCTTTGGCCGGAACGCTCCAAGAGTGAAACGCTCTGAATTTACAAACGCCCAGAGCGTGGCACTCCAGATTGAATTTACAAACCCTGTTGCTTCAGATTTTTTAAAACCTTTAACTAGGCAAGGCAGTTAAGAACAAATTCTTATTTACAATGACTGCCTAGGAACAGTGGGATAATTGCCTTATTCAGGGGCAGAACAACAAATTTGCACCTTGTCAGCTCAGGGATTTGATCCACCAACCTTTCTGTTACTGGCCCAATGCCCAATGCTCTAACCACTAGGCTACCTGCAGCCCCAGAAATTGATTAATGTACACTGCCAAAATGTCCATTTAACATAAGGCAAGGCCTACTTTTCCAACATAGTTAAATCACATTAACAACAATGTAGCTAGACATATGAATCAGTAATCAACCACTGCCCATGCATATATAGAGTGACGGCAGTAGTTACACAGAGCTGGGACCGGGCATTAATGCATATAAACTAAAAAGTCATAATAAAAATAAAAATCCTGATATAATCTACATTATGCAGGGCACGCATGCATGCATTGCATAGTGTTGTGGATGTCATCATGTCACATTGTTTTTTTGCTGCAGGGCGTCCAGTGAAGAGGATGAGTTGGTGCCGGGGAGCGAGGAGGAAAGCTGGCAGCCAGCAGCCCACCGATGTGGAAGCCTTTGACCCGGAAGTGGTTGCGGAGGTCAGAGAACTCTTCAATAAAGTCAGGACATATGTCAAACCGGCCAATGAGGAGTGGTGTATCCCTGACCCCAGTGAAGCACTGAGACACTCGGCCCAGGACCACGTCCTCCTGCAGACCCTGAAGACGTCACTAAATGAGGTGAAGAACCAACTTAGCGATAAGGATCAGGAAGTCTGGCACCAGCATACCAATTCCACCAACCATGCCGGGAAGGTCATTGGTACTGTGTGAGCCGCCGCCAATGCCGAGATCTGCACTCAGGCCTGGTGCAAGTTCTATGAGATCCTAGGCACCTTCAACCTTCTGCCAGAGGAGGCGTTGCAGAGCAGGGAGCTGAACACTGTTCACCTGTGTGAGGCTCCAGGGGCTTTCATTGCCGCTCTGAACCACTACCTCAAAACTAGCGAGCACACGCGCTACTGTGACTGGAGTTGGGCAGCCAACACACTCAACCCCTATCACAAGGCCAACGGAGGGGGCACCACCATCACAGACGACCGCCTCATTGCCAACACGCTGCCCTGGTGGTTCTTTGGCTCGGACAACACAGGAGACATCATGAGCCAGAGGCACCTGCTGGATCTGCAGAGCTTTGTGAATAACATGCGCAGTATTGATGTGGTGACGGCGGACGGGAGCTTTGACTGCCAAGGGAACCCTGACGAGCAGGAGGCCCTGGTGGCGTCGTTGCACTACTGCGAGGCTGCGGCCGCACTCTTCCTTCTGGGCCCATGCGGCTCATTTGTACTGAAGATGTTCACTCTGTACGAGCACTCCTCCATCTGCCTGCTCTACCTGTTAAACTGCTGCTTCCGCTCCGTCAGCGTCATTATAAAGTGCTAGGATAATAATTATCTTCAATTTCAGAATAATTTGATGAGTATAATATGAGATATTCAGTGACTGATGGCCACATCCTGGATTTCATTTTGGTGGATCTGTCATTTATTATCAGTGAATTGTTTAATACAAACTTCTGCATAAAAATTTCAAGCCAGGCTTGAGCTGTTCTTCCTATTCCTGTGTGTAGGTGAGTTCTCTGCCGCGGGCCCGCTGGTTGTCTTGTAACAGTGGCCCCAGCTTGTTGCAGCGTTATGGGTCGGAGGCCCCTGGGCCAGAAGAATCAGATGGGGTCCTTTAACCAGCGGAGGGAGCTGCAGGCCCTGGTCTGGAAGGAGCGTGTTAGGAAGGGCCGCAACGCTGCCTGGGTGGAAGGGCACGGGCACGGGGGCATGCTGTATGCTGGCAGGGCCGCTGGCAGAATGTCATATGGACACCTAGTTTGTGATAGTGGGGGCGGGCGGCCCTCCCTGTAGTCAGGAATTCACCATTCTGTGATGGGGGTTTATTGAACCACCTCAATTAAGTATTGGAGCAGGCATGCCCTAGGCTCAGGCATGGACAGGTCAGCTGCCTGGACTCTGGTCCTTCCCTGTAGCTCCTGCCCAATGGTTTGTACCACCTCCATCCTCTCTGAGGTGGCAGCCCTATGTGACATCACTCCCTGCAATGGCAAGGGAAACAGAAAGTGCCTAGTCTTTGGCAGAGCATCGTGTTGGGGGGATTTTGAGGAGCAGGCTGGGGGGTTGGCGCTGGAGTTCCGTTCTGAGCCCTCGTTACCACCTACGGCCCACACCACTCTGCTTGACGGGGAGCCACAATATCAGAGAGACCTGCTGGGCGGCGTCCTGCTCTCCCTGCACCGCATGGTACCCGGCGACGCCCTCCTCCTGCCCCTCCTCTCTGCCTTTACCCGCGTAACCACGGCAACCGTCCTTTGCCTCCACCTGCCCTCCCGCTCCATCACCTTCAGGTGTCCTTCTCCTCCAGGTGCTGGGGCGGTGCTGGTATGTGTGGGGTTCTGTCCAGAGGCTGCCGCTCGACTCCTTCCCCACCTCGGTGACCTGCAGGAGCGTATGGGCTGCCTGGCCAGGGGGGAGGAGGACACTGACAGTCTGCCTTCTGTTGGCCAGAGACAGGTACTGCAGTTTGTTCCCATGGAGGAGCTGCCCAAAGGAGAGCAGTGTTCCTGTGGACCATGAACTCAGCCATCGCCCATCAACGGCTGCACCTGCTCATGCAGGCTTAGCTGGGGTCAACAGAGGGGCTCTGGGTGTCTCGGGTGGATTGTACCATATGTAACCGATGTGAAATGGCTAGCTAGTTAGCGGTGGTGTGCGCTAATAGCGTTTCAATTGGTGACGTCACTTACTCTGAGACCTTGAAGGAGTTGTTCCCCTTGCTCTGCAAGGGCCGTGGCTTTTGTGGCGCGATGGGTAATGATGCTTCGTGGGTGACTGTTGTCTGTGTGCAGAGGGTCCCTGGTTCGAGCCCAGGTACAGGTAGGGGCGAAAAGAGGGACGGAAGCAATACATAACCTGGCCTGAAGACAAGCACTGACTAGCTAATTTCTCTAGCCCCTACAGTGTTGACAGATGTGAAGGAAGTGGATGGGTGGAAACTCCCCCTAAACTTAATCCCATCTGGTCCCTTCAGATCTGTATCACAGAAGTGGGATGGGGTTGTTTTTGGACCTTGCAACTTTCATTATTTAATAAGGGCACATTTGGTCCCTGTTTTGATGAAAATTAGAGGCAAGCAATGCGGTGAAGTACATTTATTTGATATCTTTTGATTGGGGCTGCGATTATTCTTTTTAATGATTGTCAACAGTTAATCTGTTTGAATTAGGACAACATTTGGTCACATTTCCCTGGGTCTCTGATCTAATGTATTTTTAGGACAGCACAATAACTCATGTACTACTGATTCAAGTTATTTGAAGTAAAAAATACTTTTCATGTTAGTTTCACTATTAAATAAAAACATTATCATGCAGTTTGTTAGGAGTTAAAAAGCCTTTTTTGTGTAATTTTCCTGACACTGTCTAACCAGAAGTGACTAAATACAGTAGATTGTGTGACTGTGTTATTACCTGGGGACTGCTGTGAAGGCTAGCAGTGCATACGCTGTTTCACTCTGCAGGGTTTTGAAGAAAATGTAGTCTTGCCTCTACGGCATCTATACTTAGACCCCATTTACACCTGATGTTAAACTAAAAATGAATACCTGATTATGTAGGATCTGATAATGTCCACGGCACAACTGGCCTTGAAATGTCTCATATCAGTCTAACCTGCATTTTTGTGTTTTCTTTGGAATGATGCATCTAGTAGAACAGGTATCCTATGTGGTCAGATACTTTATTGAAGAAAATGGTTGGACCGAAATGTTGTGCTTTGGGTTTTGGGAATGTGCTGTGCAAGCCAATGTGTCCACGAAATGTGTTTTATATATACTTTTGTATTGGTTTTGTACATGTTTTGTTTGCCTTTGAAAAATACTATTTAATTTTTTATATTTATGTTCTGTTGAATATTTCAAGTGATTATATTTTTTTGGTGCAGGTGGTATTCCCTCAAAAAAATATTAACTTCACTGAATTCTTACCTCGTTTTGCCTTACTTTAGTCTTCTTTAGTGAACAGAAACGGAGGAGAGTTCGATTATTTATTTTCAAGATATTCACAACAAAGTGCCTGGAACACAGCCATTTGTGAATACCAAGAAAAGTCTTCATTAGCAGAAGCTGTCAATCCTGGTGTCTACTTCGGGAAGAGGGTTTTCAAAGGTTTACCAAAGCGAGTGAGAACTCCCAGGGGTGCTCTGTAATGAACACAAGCTGCTGAAATCAGGGTAAAGAAAGATACTGGGAGATGAGTCCTCTTTCTCTTTGTTATGCTCTGAATTAGTTTTTATAAAACCATCCAAAAGCACAATAAAGCAAACTTCTGAGCTACAGCCCCGAGCCTTGTTTATACAGTACCAATGTACTGTCAGTACATGTTATAGGTAGATAATGTTCAACACATTCAGTTTGTCATTTTCACATTCTTCCTCTATCTCTCTCACGCTCTCTCTCTGTTCCCCCTTCTCTTTCTCAGCCCTCCTCCACTACAAACTCATCTCTGTTGATTTCCATAGCTGTGGAGTGGAGGGCTTCAGTGAGTGTAGTGCGATCTAATGAATCGTTTTAATGGAACCATTGAATGATTCCGAGTAGAATCCCTGCTTTCGCTATGATTAACCAAATCCACTCACCATCTGTGAGTGAGGGTAGAGATGGGGTTTGGAAAGGGGGGAGAGTAGCCGAGTCGGCAGCTTTATGTAATATTTGAACAACTAGCATCTCCCCTGGCAAAATTCACATGCCAGCGACTACTAATGAAGGACTGAGCAGATGTCTGGATGAACAGAAAAGGAGAGGGAAACAAGCCACCCCTCTGCAGGTTCACTCAGATCAGAATGTGCGTGTGCGTGTGAGAGAGTGTTGAGGCAACAGCAGAACAGACTAGTGTTTGTCTTTTTCTATGTCTGGTTTATCAGAATCTTGCTGTGTAGATGAGGCTAAATGGTGAACCATATGATGGATGGCTAATGTTCTACAGGGTCACACACACACATTCTCACACTTTAAGCACTGACGTGGTATAAGGTCATTACCCACACATTGCCTTTGCTGAATAAATCACAGTTTGAATCACACAAATGTGTACATGCATGCACACAGACACGCAGACACACTAACAATAGCTTGGAGAGTTTCAAAGGCATCAACTGAACATGGAAAAGCAATGTCCATTTGAATACATTATGTCTGTGTGACAGTGTGAGTTTACTGATTAACTTCTGTCTGTGTAACATACTATAGATTAATTTATGTCACAGAGAGTGAAATAGAGAGTGTGTGTGGGTAAGCGAGATAGATGACAATGAGTTATGATAGGCTTAAATTGGTGATAGAGATTGGTCAGGTGATTGGGCGACATTTACTGTAATTGTAATCCCTTTTCAGTGCTCCCAATTTGTTACTCTGTCACTGCTCTGTTCAATCCCAATCTGTACAAACACACACACACATACACATATACTCGTTCATGACACACACATATCACAACTGCTGCTACCAGACTCTTAATTACCATTGTTAATAATGCACAATTTAAAAACTTTCCCCCCAATCCCCCCTTCCCTGATACGCACATGTGTACATATTGGACTATAAATTGTGCCTTACTGTATTATACTTATGCTAAAAGGTTTATTCTGTTCTACTGAGCCATTTACTTTATGTTCATATTCTTCTATTTTATTCCTTCTTATTGTTGTTGCATTGTCAAGAAGGAACCTGCAAGTAAGCATTTTGTTGAACGGTGTGTACAATATGTATCCTGTACATACGACTAATAAAACGCTAAACTTGAAACACACACACATACTGGATGTTCTCTATGAACCCTGCCTCTTACACACTGAATGGATGAACCCCTTCCCCTGCCCCCTCTTCTGTGGATGGATGGTCTACACTGCTGGCATGATTCCAGCTACATCACAATCTGTGGAAAGCTTCTCCTTCCATATGTCCCTCCATCCATCCAGGAGTGAATCCAAATAGGGATCAGGGATGTAATTACAACACCAGAGAGAAAGGCCAAAGGTGAAGTGAATGGAGTGGAAAGGCCGTTCTCTTATAATAATTATAATTAATAATTATGGGGGGAACATGTTGCATTGAAGATGTAGGGGCTTGTGTGGGAAATTACACTCTGCAAATCCCACCCTATGCCCCAGTGACGTTGTCCACCATGCCCCACGTCTGCCGCCCAGGTTATACTTGTGTGTCGATGTCAGCCATTGTGTGAAAGGGGGTATTTACTTTCTATGGAATGTCTCCAACCCTGGCTATAATAACAGACTGACATTGACATGTCATAGTGACAGTGTGTCAGACATAAATGGTTTACAGTGTCAGGGTTTTTTAATTATAACAGTATCAGCGTGTTTGGGTTTTTGGAATGATACATGTGTCACAGTGTGTTTCTGTTTGGAAATGATGGATTGGTGAAGTGATGATTGGTGAAAATGATGGATTGGTGAAAATTTGGGAATGATGGCGTGTGGGGATGACAGCTCCATTCTGTGGCTGGTATCCCCTGAGACAAACTATCACACTGAGACACATTGGGATGCAGAGACTTGATATAAACACCAAAGAAAAGCACAGTGAAAAGCTGTTATCTGTTGCAGCAACACAACAACAGGACAGAGAGGCAGTCACCCTCCCCTAGATGCAGCCAAACCCTCCTTGTTCCTACACTTGCTCAGTTAAGAGACTGAGGGGAAGGAAGAGAGGAAAGAGAGAGAGGGAGTACGGAGACAGGAAAACGAAGGAAGATGAAAGTAGGGGAGATGCAGGAAGAGAGGTAGAGAGAGAGTTTAAAGAAAGGGAGGCGTGTGAATAGGTTTGAGAGACGCAGTTGTTCTGCTGAGTCCATTCTGTTTTCTCCCCAGATGCTTGCTACAGGCAGAGCCTTCTGAAAGAGAACTGTGAGAGGAGCTGGGACACTGTACTGTTCGCTCTACAATAAACATGCACATAGGAATAAATATAAAATATAATAGAAATCATCAATGGCAAAGACTGGTAATCAAGTCAGGCCACGAACTGCAGTAATTAAAAAGCCGATGCTCAGTGGGGGCTTTAGTCTTTAATGAGGTATCTTCCAGTATGTGATTAACCAAGACGAGCTTGTTGGGTAAATGAGGAGTAGGTGCCCCTGTTATGTCATTGATTAACGAAGGAGTTCTGTCCAGCCTCACAAAGTTGCTATGGTAATAAACATAAAGGGGGTGAGTGGGAGAGGGGGGGTCTCCAGCCAAATCAAAGACTGACCAATCAGATGAGAAGGTGAAGGGGTGTGAGGACATGGAGGGGTCACAAATCTCTATGGATGGCTGGTGTTTTCCATCAATAAACAACAACAACAAATTAACCACTGACGCCTAGTCTGGATTGGAATATCCATCTTTGTCGTTACTTGAAAATATTTAATTCTGCCCCCCAGTTAAACGGCTGGTTTTATGGACTGAGTATGTACATCATGCTAGACTGTCTATGTATTGCTGACTCCAGATGATTTATGCTTTTGTGTTCTTTAAAGTGTTCTTCATCAATGCTGTCTTTCTTCATGTATTTACATTCTGTCTTTCATTTGCTGTATGGAACAAATGAGGCCTGTGTGTTTTCATGTTTCCTAAAGATTTGAATTAAGCGTTTACTGATTTAATTAACATTTCTCCCCTAATCTGTGCTGATGTGATGAGTTGTCTGTCTGTGTTTGTGTGTGTTTTTGTGAGAGAGAGAGAAAGAGTGTGTGTGTGTGTGTGCACTTGAAAGTGTGCATGTGCAACTGTGTGTGTATGTGTGACTGGGTATGTGCATGCATGCATGGTGGTACACAGAGCAGTCCCATAACACACACAGTGCCTTAGGTGAACTTCTGTACTGGTCGTATTTGGGAAGAGAGCCAAAATTTGGGAATTCAATTCAAACACTCTTAACAACCAAGTGGAGCCTGCATAGTTGTAACGGCAGCCTTCCTCCTCTTCACGAGAAGAGAAGGTGTAGCAGGGATCGGACCAAGACGCAGCGTAGTTTGTGCTCAACATATTTAATAATGACGATAAACGTGAACACTTAACAATTACAAAATAACAAAATGTGGCAAACCGATACAGTCCTAGCTGGTGCAGAGAAAACACAAAGACAGGAAACAACCACCCACAATCCCCAACACAAAACAAGCCACCTAAATATGATTACTAATCAGAGACAACACAAAACACCTGCCTCTGATTGGGAACCATATTAGGCCAAACATAGAAACAGACAAACTAGACACACAACATAGAATGCCCAACCAGCTCACGTCCTGACCAACACTAAAACAAGCAAAACACACAAGAACTATGGTCAGAACGTGACAATAGTCTGACACTCTAATACTCTACTACTGCACTCATCCCTCTAAAGCTGTCACCCATCAACATAATGGAGATGCTTCAGTGTTTGTGTATATGATTAGATGAGGAATGGTACTAGTGGGACTGGTCTGAGGTCAGTTTTCTGTATTTATGATTTCTGTGCTGTGAGCTGGAGAAACTGACGCAAACACCCCTTTCAGTTTTATTGCAGTCTCGCTCCTCCTTCTTACATGACAATTTACTGTCATAACTCAGTGTCAGTGTGTGATAAATGGATGAATGTGCGATGATGTTTCTGTAAATTCCACATCTTCCTTTCCCCAACCTGTGTTGTGTGTGTTCATTGTGTTGTTATATCGCTGGATTGTATTTCCATTTATCTTGGTAAGTGGAGGCCTTACGCTCCCCTTGCAGTAAGGGTTGTGATTGTATACGCCCCAGCCCAGCTCAGAGTGAGGGTGTGTGGGTCGGGGCCATCAAGTGGCTTTTCTCTTCCTGTCACTGTAAAGTGTAAACTAATGCCATGAAGCTTCTCTCATGCATTACAGTATGGCCATTAGTGCACTTATTGACCCCATGCGAGGGGTCTTTTATTCATGCTTTTAATACTTTTAAGAGCTCCAATTGTGCTCCATTAATTGACACTACTTCAGTTTCCATGGAGACACAAGACGTTTTAATTTCCTTGCATTTATACACCCACTCGTTTACTTCTCGCCCTTTTCTATAAGCGCACGTGACAATGAGAAATCGTTACCATTTATGCAGAGGCACCTATTTATAGAGAGGGTATTTTCTGATCCAAAAATGGTTTGGGGTGAGTAATCCCCTTTGATGTGAGGCCTTGCTCACACTGGCTCAGATCAAAGCGCTAAAAAGTCCTATGCGTAAAGTTCCCTATAGCCTATGCTTTATGGCCTACTAAGCAAATCACTTGTGCTAAATTCTTGAATATATACTCTGAAAGGTGGTTGGTTATTTCATGACAGGAATATGACTAATCTAATTGCACAAGCCATATGACTAATAAGTATTCAGACCCCTTGACTTTTTCCACATTTTGTTACGTTACAGCCTAATTCTAAAATTTATTAAATTACACACAATATCCCATAATGACAAAGTGAAAACAGAAATGTTTGCAAATGTATTACAAATAAAAACAGAAATACCAAATTTACATAAGTATTCAGACCCTTTGCTATGAGACTCGAAATTGAGATCAGGTGCATCCTGTTTCTATTGATCATCCTTGAGATGTTTCTACAACTCGATTGGAGTCCACCTGTGGTAGATTCAATTGATTGGACATGATTTGGAAAGCACAAAACATTGTCAAAGACTCCAGTCACCCAAGTCATAGGCTGTTCTCTCTGCTACTGCACAACAAGCGGTACCAGAGCACCAAGTCTAGGACCAAAAGGCTCCTTAACAGCTTCTACCCCCAAGCAATGAGACTGCTGAACAATTAATAAAATGGCCACCCGGACTATTTACATTGACCCCCCCCCCCTCCATGTCTATGCATAGTCACCTCACCCCTGCCTACATGTACAAATTACCTCGACTAACCTGTACTCCCGCACATTGACTCGGTACCGGTACCCCCTGTATATAGCCTCGTTATTGTTATTTTATTGTGTTACTTTTTATAATTTTTTACTTTAGTTTATTTGGTAAATATTTTATTAACTCTTTCTTGAACTGCACTGTTGGCTAAGGGCTTGTAAGCGTTTCACGGTAAGGTCTACTACACCTGTTGTATGTGACAAATAAAGTTTGATTTGATTTGAAACAAGATTCTCTGGTCTGATGAAACCAAGATTGAACTCTTTAGCCTGAAAGCCAAGCGTCATGTCTGGAGGAAACCTGGTACCATCCCTACGGTGAAGCATTGTGGTGGCAGCATCATGCTGTGGGGATGTTTTTCTGCGGCAGGGACTGGGAGACTGGTCAGGATCGAGGGAAACGTGAATGGAGCAAAGTACCTAGAGATCCTTAATGAAAACCTGCTCCAGAGGGCTCAGGAGCTCAGGCTGGGGTGAAGGTTCATCTTCCAACAGGACAATGACCCTAAGCACACAGACAAGACAATGCAGGTGTGGCTTTGGGACAAATCTCTGAAAGTCCTTGAGTGGCCCAGCCAGAGCTCGGATTTGAACCCAATCGAACATTTGTCATATTTCAGTTGTTTATTTTTAATAAATTAGGCAAAATGTCTAAAAAACAGTTGTTGCTTTGTCATTATGGGGTATTGTGTTTAGATTGATGAGGGAAAAAAGTATTTAATTAATTGTAGAATAAGGCTGTGTCGTGTCTTTGGCATCATTAAAACTGAAGACTTATTTATCAGATTCCAAGAACACAGGATGAGATGTTACTATCCTTTGTGCAAGCACTTCCAAGAGTTCATGAACAGTGAGACTGGTGAAATTTGGGGAGCGCATCGTCAGTAGTGTACCTTTGGTTCCTAGGGTGTTTCGGCCTTTCACACTATACACCCTCCCCAAAGGCGGCCAGCGACAGGATGATCAATCCTACGCTTGCGTCCCATTCCCAATTAGTCATAGGAGTTGCCTTGTTGTTGTTAGGCAACATCCCATGGGACTATGCATGGCAGGGGCGTCTTCCTCCCTGAGTCAAGCATTGTTGACCGCATACCTCCTGGCCCTCTCACTTTGGGGTCCAGCTGGGGTCTTTCCTCTTCATCCAGAGCCATTGACTGCTGCCTTCTGCCGCCTCTGATACAGATTTGATTGCCGAACGCTGGCTCTGGCCCTTAATTCCCAGGTCTCTAAGCAGTCTGGTTGTAGATGTTGCCACAAAACCTCTGCAGCCCACCTCCACTGGTCGGACTTCTTTGTTCCAGCCATGATGCCGCGCTTCGGCAGCTAGATCGGCATAGCGCAGATGTTTTCGCTCATAAGCCTGATCTACTGAGTCCTCCCAGGGTACTGTGAGCTCAATGATGAAGACCTTCTTGCGCGAACGGGACCAGAGCACCATGTCAGGTCTTAGGGTGGGGGTTGCGATCTCCGGAGGAAACACAAGTTGCCGGCCAATGTCAGCTAGCATTTTCCAGTCGCGGGCCAAGCGCAGCTGGTCTCGCTCTAATGGTGTAGAGCCGCTCTTCGGTGGTTTAGCCCCTTCGAGGACAAAGGTCGTCCGTAAGGGGTGTGATGCTGCTGGGGGTGGTAGGGAGTTGGTGGCAGCTCGCTTGTCCTCCAGGGCGGACGCAAGGTTTTTAAGGACTTGGTTGTGACGCCAAGTGTAGCGTCCTTGGGTGAGGCTTGTTTTACACCCTGTGAGAATGTGCCTGAGGTTGGCTGGCATGGAACAGAGGGCACAGTCCGGACCTTCACCATACCATTGGTAAAGATTAACTGGTGTTGGAAGGACGTCATATGTTGCTCTGATGGAAAAGCTCAACCGCCTCGCTTCCATGGCCCACAGATCCTTCCAGCTGATCTTCCTCTTCTCCACACTGTCCCATCGAGTCCACTGTCCCTGTTTGGCAAGAGAGACTGCCTTGGCCCACCTTGCAGCCTCCTCCTGATGGCGTACTTCCTGCACTACCATCTTCCGCCGCTCTGGTGCAGTGGCCTTACTCCAAGCAGCACGGCTAGTTAGCCCAAGGCCTCCTCTCCCTTGCTGAACATGACCCACAATGTCAGCATGTCTGAGGGCTGCTGTTGCCTCCTGGACTGCTTTTCCTGGCCTCCATTTGCGCCCAGTTGCCAAGGTCGGTGCGTTGTTGCTCACCACTGGGTCTCGAGATTCATTCAGTGTCATCTGGAGCCTGGTTTTTGCACACTTCAATTCCTCTGTTAGACTGGTGAGGGGCAGCTTGAGGACACCATCTCCATAGAGGCCTATGGTGGTAAGGCATCGAGGAACTCCGAGCCACTTCTTTAAGTAGCCTGTGACTCCTCTTTCCATCTTCTCCACTGTTGAGATTGGAACCTCATACACTGCTAGGGGCCACAACACCTGGGGTAGGAGACCAAACTGCAGACACCAGGCATTTAACTTTCCAGGTAGCTGGGTGTTGTCGATGGACTGTAGGCTACTACTGATGTCTTTGCGCAGCTGTTGCACCTGGTCTTTGTCCTTCAGGCTTGCATCATACCACCTTCCAAGGCTTTTTACCGGCTGCTCAGACACTGCTGGGATTTGGTCATCTCCGATGAAGAATTTCAGGTCAGAGAGTACTCCCATCACAATCGAGATGCTGCGTGACTTGGATGGTTTAATCTTCATACGGGCCCAGCTGATGTTCTCCTCAAGTTTTCTGAGCAGTTTCCTCGTGCATTGGACAGTGGTGGTCAATGTTGTAATGTCGTCCATGTAGGCTCTGAGTGGAGGGAGGCGGAAACCAGAGTCGACTCGCTGTCCACCAGCAACCCATTTTGAGGATCTGATGATAACCTCCATTGCCATTATGAATGCCAACGGAGAAATGGTACATCCCGCCATTATACCTACATTCAGGCACTGCCATGAGGTGGTGAACTCTTGAGGTGGTGAAGCAGAACTGCAGATCCTGGAAGTACGACTTCACCAGGGTTGTGATGGTGTCCGGTATGTGGAAAAATCTGAAGGCAGACCACAGGAGTTCATGGGGCACAGAGCCAAATGCATTGGCGAGGTCGAGGAAGACTACATGGAGGTCCCTTTTCTCCACCTTGGCCATTTGGATCTGGTGCCAGATCATGCTGGAATGTTTCAAGCAGCCAGAGAACCCTGATATTCCTGCCTTCTGTACAGATGTATCGACGTACGCATTCCTTTGCAGGTACTCGGCCATCCTCTGGGCAATGACCCTAAAGAAGATTTTACCCTCGACATTCAGTAAGGAGATTGGGCGGAATTGGCTGATGTTCACTGCATCCTTCTCCTTAGGGATCAGGACCCCGCCTGCCCTACGCCACACTTTGGGTATTATCTTCTTTTGCCAAGCTGTTCTCATAAGCCTCCAGAGGACCCTCAGGACGTCTGGTGCGTTCTTATACACTTTGTACGGGACTCCATTTGGCCCCGGGGCTGATGCTGTTCTTGCCCATCGAACTGTGTTTTCCACCTCTTTCCATGTCGGAGGGCTGGTCTCAATATGATGTTCCGGGGGTTCAATGGGTGGGATATCTGATGGGATGGCCAGATGTTCATGTCGCTTTGAGTCAAAGTTTGTTGTTATCAGGTGCTCCTCTAGGTCTTTCTTTGTTGTTTTTAGAGCTCCACTTTTTTCCTTCGCGAAGAGACTTTTAAGGAACTTGAAGGGATCTTTATAGAATCGAGTTCTAGTTTGTTCTTTCTTCCTTCTGCGTTTCCGTAGGTTCTCTGCTCTACAGAGGGATGCCAACCGGGTTTTAATGTCAGCCTGAAGTGCCTCTATGCCCTCCTTTTCCACTTCCGAGGCCTTCTTCCACTGTTTCTTAAGCTGTCTCCTTTCTTGAACGAGGCGCTTGATTTCTTGTTGCCTCCTGGAAACTGGTGGGGTTGGAACCTTTCTCCCGCCTTTTGCCTCTTGCACTCGAAAGCTTTCTGCCCCGTACTCATAGATGATGTCCCCCATCCTCTCCAACTTCTTCTCCACTGTGCCTCGAAGTTTCTCGAGGGTCAAGGTAAGGTCGGTATTCACTGCTTCCCACAACTTCTTGTCACTGGCGCCAGGCCACTTCACATACGGTCTGTGCCCTGGTAGTCTCCTCTCGACTGCAGGTCTGGGAGGCTGGGTGAGTTCCACTCCTGTTGTTGGTTCCACCTCAGTTGTTACTTCGGTGCTTGAGTTTACGTCCTCCATGACAGTGGTACTGATGCACTGCAAACTATGGTTTGCGTCCAGTTGCTGTGCTTCATTCGACTGATTTGATCGCTTTCGCAGAAAGTGATCAATGCGAGGCCTCTGTCTCTCTTTACCCAAACACCCCTTCTACCCCTGGTGGATCCTCAACCCATGGTGTGATGTAACTTTCCTCCAACCACAGACACATACCTGCATCTGTTTGTGGCCCGCTGTTGCAGCGGAACTTGTGACAGTTGCTGTGGTGTTCTCTTGTGCTGTGCTCTCATTACTCGTAGTCGTTTCCGGTCCAGTCGTTACCATGTTGTCAGCCGATGAGTCATCTTCCGCCCCCGCTCTCGCAGACTCTAGGGGTATTCTCGTATGTTGACTTTCTGTAGCTAAAAGCGGGTGTTTCCAACATACTGCGAAGCATGGGAAACTACAGAAATGGGAAGCTACCCCATGACTGTCCCAGTGGGGTCTATTCCCTCCTGTCAGCCGTCTCTCCGTGCCGCCACAAGGACTTTCCCCTGTTATCAAATAACTCTTTAATTATTATTATGCGATTAAACTGTTTAATCATGTAACTCCAATTAACTAGGAAGTCGGGGCACCAAGGAAAATATTCAGATCACGAAGTTATCATTTTCCTAATATAACTTTCAGATATTTTAATATCTGATCAATTAGTCTTCGAATTAATTAATTATTCTTTACCTCACGTTAGTCTCATTCCAAACGTTGTAAATGGTTGGTTATCTGCACGAACCCAGTCTTCACTATGAGTCATCAATACCTCAATTGTCGTAAATCATTTATTTACTAACTAAGTAATTCACAGAACTGCATAACAAAGAGTAGATATGATTACAAGGAAATTATAGGGGAATGTGCCCTAGTGGGCTAAACTGGCATGGCGGCTTGGTGGACAAAAGACTGAGGGGCGCGAAAGATAAAAGACGCTACAAAGTTGATAATTATAACAATTGAAATGCTAATCCTTTGCACATGAACGCTCACTCATTCGGGAATAATTGCAATCAATATATATATTTACACTCAGTTTGTCACATGATCTCTGTTGGAATCGTCCTCTTTCTGTTGGAAGTTCATCCGCCCATCTTTCGTGGTTATAATGGGTACTTCAGAAATGTTGTATTAGAATAGATGTTTCGGTGGTTGTCGGTCTTCGCGTTCAATGATACCGAATTCCTAGCTGCAGACTAGTAATTAATATCAAAGACTTGTTCTTATTCTGTCAATATCGATAGTCTAAGAGTTTAACCACGTGGGATGGTTAAAAGATTCAGCAATCTACTTAGACCTTATTTCCCTCTGTGATAGAGGTACTGGTCTGGTCTCAAACCTTGGCCCTCTCGTTATCGAGGTAAGCTGGTCTCGTCTCAACCCTTAGCCCTCTCGTAATTGAGGTAAGCTCGGTCTGAAGTGGGACAACCCAGGTTGGGGTTTTATTCGGAACATAGAAAAGGGCTGTCCCATGACGCCAGGTCCTGTCTGTGCCCCTGGGGGCGTGCCAATGACAGAAATACAAGTCTCTCACATTAACATCATGACATAGCATCACAATTTCACAAATAGTTTCATCTTTACTCATTCATTTTATACAACAATTAGATGTAAGCCTCATAACTGAGACTGTTGTATAAACAGGATTATGGTACTGTGGCGGTATTGTCTCTCGTGAGTTTCACAAAATTGTACCAAACGGACCAGTTCGTAGCTTGATTCTTCACCGATCTTTTATACCTTCTCCAGAACAAGAAAATTGTTCGGTTGTCAAGTTCTGTGAGGTGGAAGAAATTCCTTTGTTCTCTCTATGAAACTCACTCTCTCTCTATACTCTGGCCATGAGGAGAGGATCTCTAGGAATTTACGACCTCTAAGAGAGGGGGATTGTGCAGAGGTAGGGGGATGGTGCTCGCTGTGTCCAAAGAGGGCAACGTCATGACAGCTGTAACGTAACAAAATGTGGAAAAAGTCAAGGGGTCTGACTACTTTCCGAATGCACTGTATTATAACTTCTTATGGCTGCAATCCCGGTAACGGGATCGATATGACAAAAACAAAAAACAGTGCAGGGCGCCAAATTCAAAAAACAGAAATCTCATAATAAAAATTTCTCAGACATTCATGTGTCTTATATCATTTTAAATGTAATCTTGTTGTTAATCCCACCAAAGTGTCCGATTTCAAATAGGCTTTTCAGCGAAAGCACTACAAACGATTATGTTAGGTCACCACAAAACCACAATAAGCACAGCCATTTTTTCCAGCGAAAGATAGCTTTCACAAAAACCAGAAATAGAGATAAAATTTATCACTAACCTTTGATTATTTTCATCAGATGACACTTATAGGACTTCATGTTACACAATACATGCATGTTTTGTTTGATTAAGTTCATATTTATATAAAAAATCTGAGTTTACATTGACGCGTTAGATTCACTAGTTGCAAAAACATCAAGTGACTTTGCATAGCCACATCGTTTCAACAAAAATACTCATCATAAATATAGATGATAATTGTAACGGTTTCTCTCCTCCTCTTCGTCTGAAGAGGAGGAGTAGGGATCAGACCAAAATGCAGCGGGTTGTGAATACATAATGAATTTATTTAAAGACGAAGACGAACATGAAAAACACTTGGAAAATTACAAAACAACAAAACGACGTAGACTGACCTAAAGCATGAGAACTTACAAATACATGAAGAACGCACGAACAGGTACAGACTACAAACCAACGCTACAGTCCCGTGTGGTACGAACATACATACAGACACGGAAGACAATCACCCACAAACAAACAGTGAGAACAGCCTACCTTAATATGGTTCTCAATCAGAGGAAACGTCAAACACCTGCCTCTAATTGAGAACCATATCAGGCAACACATTAAACCCAACATAGAAACACAATACATAGAATGCCCACCCAGCTCACATCCTGACCAACAAAACAAAGGATTAACACAAAAACTAGGGTCAGAACGTGACAATAATACAAGTTATACGCAAGGGATTATAGATATACCTCTCCTTAATGCAACCGCTGTGTCAGATTTCATTTTTTTTTTACAGAAAAATAAACCATGCAATAATCTGAGACGGAGCTCAGAACAATAGCCAAATTGGCCGCCATGTTGGACTCAACAGAAACCAGAAAATACATGATAAATGTTTCCTTACCTTTGATGAATTCATCAGAATGCAGTCCTAGGAATTCCAGGTCCACAATAAATGCTTGATTTGTTCGTTAATGTCCGTTATTTATGTCAAATTAGCTACTTTGGTTCGCGCCTTCGGTAAACAATTCCAAAGTCAGAAAGCGCCTCCACTATAAAGTTCCGTAATAGTCAGTAGAAACATGTCAAACGATGTACTGAATCAATCTTTAGAATGTTGTTAACATACATCTTGAATAACGTTCCAACTGGAAAATTAAATTGACTTCAGAAGAGCGGTGGAACGGAGGTCCTCCTCATGTGAAGGAGCATGGTGAATGCGTGATCAGCCCGTGGAAGTGATTACTCATTCCTGTCTCCTTCGCCCCCCCCCCCCCCCCCCCCCTTCACATTAGATTCATCAGACAAAGTTCTATTGACTGTTGACATCTAGTGGAAGCCGTAGGAAGTGAAAACTCATCAATGACTCGCTGTGATTTCAATGAGAGCTTGGTTGAAAATTGGCACCCCCAGAAAAAATACAAACAGGAAGTGGAACTTCTCAGGTTTTTGCCTGCCATGTGAGTTCTGTTATACTCACAGACATAATTCAAACAGTTTTAGAAACTTCAGAGTGTTTTCTATCCAATATGAATAATAATATGCATATATTAGCAACTGGGAATGAGGAGCAGGCCGTTTAATATGGGCACCTCTGTGCACCTTTCATCCAAGCTACTCAATACTGCCCCTTCAGCCATAAGAAGATAAGTATGGAAACCTATACATAATTATTTTCACAATTTTGAGATGAAGAATTTTAACACAGCGAAAATAACTATACAATTAATATCCAAGATGGCCGCCATAATTCAATAAAGCAACTATAGTAGTCAGCCTTGAGAGCAACGTAGGTTATTAAATCATGTAACAACTATAAAAACAGACATTAACACGTGTATTTTTTTTATTCTAATGGACCCAGTTGAAAATTCAAGATGACGTATTTTTCAAGATGGCCACCATTGAAACTTTAAAAGAGAGTAAAGGAGGCCACCCTTGCAGTGGAGGTTTCAGTGAGGAGGCACGCAAATGGATCCAGTGCAGTGCCCGTGATGAGGGCTTTATAAGTGAAATCACAGCATCGAAGACTGTACACTATGTGCGTGTATGTACAACAAAATAACAAACAGGACATAGACTGGACAGGTAACATAAACTGGGGGAAAACTGAAAGTACATTTAAACATAGTAGCTCAAAAATTTGACCAGGCCTCAATCATGCCTGTAGACTGCTAGCATGGCACCGTACCTCTCTCTGGCCTAGACAAAAATTTCAAACATGGCATTCACCTGGACCATACCATTCTTAGCCAATCAGAAATCACTTGTAGAATTAACTTTAAAAAAGGCATGAAATACACAATAAACATATTCCAGCAATAATCAACCATTCCTAAATACATATACACTTCAATCATAGTGTTTCAACAAGCATGAAGCATATATCACTAAATACATGTGCATTTCATTCAGATAGGTCCGGCCGACCATATAAGTAGGTCCGGACAGATAGGCCATGCCAGATAGGTCCTTTTGGATAAGTAAGTCCAGCCAGCAAGGTCCGGTTGGCCGACCAACCGGACGGCCAGATAGGTCAGGGCGACCAGATAGGTAGGTCCGGCCAGATAGATCAGGCTGGCTAGATAGGTCATGCCGGTCAGATAAGTAGGTTCGGCTGGCCGGCCAGATAGGTATGCCAAGTTGGCCGGCAGGCCAGATAGGTATGTTCGGCCGACCGGCCAGCCAGATAGATCCGGCTGACCAGATAGGTAGGTTTGTCCGGACGGCTTTTTCAGCACCCGTTGCTGACAGGCGTATAAAATCGAGCACAGTCATGCAATGTCCATAGACAAACAGTGGCAGTAGAAAGACTTTCAACGTGGCACCGTCATAGGAAAGTCAGTTCATAACATGTCTACCCTACTAGAGCTTCCCCAGTCAACTGTAATTGCTGTTATTGTGAAGAGGAGCGACATCAGCTCAGCTGCGAAGTGGTAGGCCACACAAGCTCACAGAATGGGACCGCCGAGTGCTGAAGCTCGTAGCGAGTAAAAATTGTCTGTCCTCGTTTGCAACACTCACTACCGAGTTCCAAACTGCCTCTGGAAGCAACGTCAACACAAGATCTGTTCGTCAGGAGCTTCATGAAACAGATTTCCATGGCCGAGCAGCCGCACACAAGGCAAAGATCACCATGCGCAATGCCAAGCGTCGGCTGAAGTGGTGTAAAGCTCGTCGCCATTGGACTCTGGAGCAGTGGAAATGTGCTCTCTGGAGTGATGAATCATGCTTCACCATCTGGTAGTCCAACGGACAAATCTTGGTTTGACGGACGCCAAGAAAACGCTACCTGCCCCTATGCATAGTGCCAAATGTAAAGTTTTGCGGAGGAGGGATAATGGTCTGGGGCTGTTTGTCATGGTTCGGGATAGGCCCCTTACTTCCAGTGAAGGTCAATCTTAACGCAACAGCATACAATGACATTCTAGACGATTCTGTGCTTCCAACTTTGTGGCAACAGTTTGGGGAAGGCCCTTTCCTGTTTCAGCATGACAATGCCACCAGGCACAAAACGAGGTCCATACAGAAATGGTTTGTCGAGATCGGTGTGAAATAACTTTTTAAAATAGTTTTATTTAACCTTTATTTAATTAGGCAAGTCAGTTAAGAACAAATTCTTATTTACAATGATGGCCTAAACTTTACTGGACTGCACAGAGCCCTGACCTAAACCCCATCGAACACCTTTGGGATGAATTGGAGCGCTGACTGCGAGCTAGGCCTAATTGCCTAACATCAGTGCCTGACCTCACGAGTGCACTTGTGGCTGAATGGAAGCAAGTCCCCAAAGCAATGTCCAACATGCATTGAAAAGCCTTCCCAGAAGAGTGGAGGCTGTTATAGCAGCAAAGGGCGGGACAAACTCCATATTACTGCCCATGATTTAGGAATGATATGTTTGATGAGTAGGTGTCCACATACTTTTGGCCACGTAGTGTATGCAGGGACAGCTAGTAGAGCTTAATTGCAAATCACATGTTCATCATCATAAAGGCTGGAGTGAACTGTATGGAACAGTATCAGATGGAAACATAAATAATACAAAAAGACATAATAATTTATGTCCATTAGACATATTAATATGCAAATAGTATTGTCTTAGTGCCTTCAGAAAGTATTCACACCCATTGTCTTTTTCAGATTTTGTTGTGTTACAGCCTGAATTTAAAATGAATTAAATGTTGTGTCACTGGCCTACACACAGTGGCCCATAATGTCAAAGTGGATTTTTTTTTAAACGAATTAATAAAAAATGAAAAGCTGAAATGTCTTCAGTCAATAAGTATTCAACCCCTTTGCTATGGCTAGCCTAAATAAGTTCAGGAGTAAAAACAAGCCACATAATAAGTTGCATGGACTCACTCTGTGTGCAATAATATAGTTTAACATGATTTTTGAATGACTACCTCGTCTCTGTAACCCACACACACACAATTATCTGTAAGGTCCCTCAGTCGAGCAGTGAATTTCAAACACTGATTCAACCACAAAGACCAAGGAGGTTTCCAATGCCTCGCAAAGAATGGCACCTATTGGTAGATGGGTAAAATAAAAAAGCAGACAATGAATATCCATTTGAGCATGGTGAAGTTATTAATTACACTTTGGATGGTGTATCAGTGTCATGCCTTGACCTTAGAGATCCTTTTAATTCTCTATTTGGTTAGGTCAGGGTGTGACTAGGGTGGGCAATCTATGTTTTCTATTTCTTTGTTGGCCTGGTATGGTTCCCAATCAGAGGCAGCTGTCTATCGTCGTCTCTGATTGGGGATCATACTTAGGCAGCCTTTTTTCCACCTGTAGAGTGCGGGATCTTGTTTTGTACTGTTGCTTTCCAGCCCTACAGAGAACTGTGTGTTTTGTATTTGTTGTTTTTCGGTGTCATCAATAAAAGAAAGATGTACGCCTACCACGCTGTACCTTGGTCTACTCCTTCCATCGACGAGTGTAACAATCACTTTGGATGGTGTATTGGATGGTGACACCTACTCCCGTTGCCTGTTGCACTACTGCACTGCTGCTTGGATTCCAGCTGGCGATCTGTTCACTGTCTGCCCTGGTTGTCTCACCCTATCTGGTACAGGTACTCCCACCACACCCCCTTCCTCTCTCCCGAGCTTTCGCTCATCTCCAGGCACTGTTGGGGTGAGTGACTCTGAACTTACAATGGCTAGCCCCAAGTTGTTAACACTAGAAGCTTATTACCTAAAATGGATCAATTGAAAGTGTGGGTTCACAGCTCCAATCCATATGTGTTGGTCATTACTGAGATGTGGTTAAGGAATTGTTGTTTTTAATACTGATGTTAGCCTTTCTGGTTATAACCTTTCTGGTTATATCCTTTTTCAGCAAGACAGATCTTCCAAAGGTGGGGGAGTGGCAATCTTTACCAAGGATCACCTTCAGTGCTCGGTTGTCTCCACCAAGTCTGTCCCCAAACAATTTGATTTGCTGGTTTTAAGCATTCAACTTTCAAATAGCTCTTTGTTGACTGTTGCTGGGTGCTATCGTCCTCCATCAGCACCGGCCTGTACCCTACCTGACCTAAGCTCTCTCCTGGCCCCTTACACAAAGTCTGAATTTGTCTTGCTAGGTGACCTAAAGTGGGACATGCTTAAACCACCTGACCAAGTCCTAAAGCAATGGGACTCCCTAAATCTTTCTCAGATTATTACCAATCCCACAAGGTATGACTCCAAACACCCAGAAAAGGCTACTCTTCTTGATGTTATCCTCACAAATAATCCTGATAGGTATCAGTCTGGTGTTTTCTGTAATGACCTTAGTGATCACTGTTTTACTGCCTGTGTTCGTAATGGCTGCTCAGTGAAACGACCTGTCTTGATTTGTCATAGACGCTTGCTAAAAAACTTTAATGAGCAAGCCTTCCTTCATGAACTGGCCTCTGTAAAATGGTATAGAATCAGCTTGATCTGTCACGCTGGTATAAAGGATTTGGAGACAGGTGCAGGAATACACAATAGGGTTTTTTAATACACCCAAAACAAACACGTATACAAAAACATTGAGCTGTACCCAAACAAAAGAGCGAGGGTAAACCTCGTTGAACGATACGGGACGATACCATAATACACAATATATAAAGCACGCAGCATAATAGCTGCATCAACACATAGGTACTCACACGACCAACAAACATGGGAACAATAATCACACAGGACAATGGTGAACAAAGGGCACACTTATACAATTACTAATCAAAGGGAATAGGGACCAGGTGTGCGTAATGACAGTTCAGGAGGGATCCGTGACATGATCCCCTCTGTCGAAGACGCTTGGACCTTCTTTTTCCCCCGATTATTTTCAGTGGTATTGTTAAAACTTCTTGTCAATAGGGGGGGCGCTATTTTCACTTTGGAAGAAATCGTGCCCAATTTAAAAACGGCCTCGTACTCTTTTCTAGATCATACAATATGCATATTATTATTACTATTGGATAGAAAACACTCAAGTTTCTAAAACTGTTTGAATTATATCTGTGAGTGAAACAGAACTCATTTGGCAGCAAACTTCCAGACAGGAAGTGAAAAATCTGAAAGCGAGGCTCTGTTCCAGGGCCTGCCTATTCAATTGCCTTATATTTATCGATATGCATGCACTGCATACGCCTTCCACTAGATGTCAACAGGCAGTGGAAGGTGGAATGGGGTGTCTAGCTTGATCTGAGGTCGAACAAGAGCTCTTGGAATGACGTGTCCAGAATTTCCTTTGTCTACCAAGGCGCGGGAAGCACCTCCATATTGTCTTATGATAAGCGTTCGGTATACACGGCTAATATCTCCGGCTCTGATTTTATTTGATACATGTGATAATAACATCGTAAAGCAGGTTTTTTCAACCGAGTTCTATCAGTTTATTCAACGTTTATTTGGACTTTTGGGGATTTCCGTTCTTTGCGTCGCGAGAAATTGGGAACGTTATCAACCTTGGCTAGCCTTGTGGAGCGAATTCGACAGAAGAAAATGACATTCTAAAACCAAACAACAATTTATTCTGGACCTAGGACTCCTTGTACAAGATTCTGATGGAAGCTCAGCAAAAGTAAGAACAATTTATGATGTTATTTCGTATTTCTGTGGAAAATGTTATTTCAATTCTCTGCCGTTTTTGCGGGCGCTGTCTCGCAATAACGCAAGCTGTTTATTATGGTAAAGTTATTTTTAAAAATCTAACACGGCGGTTGCATTAAGAACCAGTGTATCTTTCATTTGCTGTCCAACATGTATTTTTTAGTAAAGTTTATGATGAGTTCTTTGGTCAGATTAGGTGAGTGTCCAAAATATCTCCTGACATTCTGGGGAAATGTTGCTACATTTTCACAATGTATAACCACGGTTTGCAGCTCTAAATATGCACATTTTCGAACAAAACATAAGTGTATTGTATAACCTTGTATAACCTGTCATCTGATGTTGTCCAAGGTTAGTGATTCATTTTATATATTTTGCTGGTTTTTGCGATAGCTACCTTTTGCTGCTAATAAATGCATTTGTGTGTTTGGCTATTGTGGTAAGCTAATATAATGCTATATTGTCTTTTCGCTGTAAAACACTTAAAAAATCGGAAATATTGGCTGGATTCACAAGATGTTTGTCTTTCATTTGCTGTACACCATGTATTTTTCATAAATGTTTTATGATGAGTTTTTAGGTATTTCATGTTGCTCTCTGTAATTATTCTGGCTGCTTTGGTGATATTTTTGATGGCAGCTGCAATGTAAAACTATGATTTATACCTCAAATATGCACATTTTCGAACAAAACATAAATTTATTGTATAACATGTTATAAGACTGTCATCTGATGAAGTTGTTTCTTGGTTAGTGACTAATTATATCTATATTTGGTCGGTTTTGTGATAGCTACCTATGCGGTAGAAACATGGTGAAAATATGCGGTTGAGTCTTTGGCTATTGTGGTTAGCTAATAGAAATACATATTGTGTTTTAGCTTTAAAACATTTTAAAAATCGGAAACGATGGCTGGACTCACAAGATGTTTATCTTTCATTTGCTGTATTGGACTTGTGATTTCATGATATTTATATGCTATTATTTACTTGTGGCGCTAGGCTATGCTAGTCAGCTTTTACTGATGAGGATGCTCCCGGATTCGGGATGGGTGTTAAGTAAAGGTTAACAAACCTGCCTCCAAAGAAAATGAGAATTAAAAACAAGTTCAGCCCCTGGTTTGACCGCGATCTTGCAGAGTTACTCCACCTGAAAAGAATTGCATATGGAGAAAGGCTCGGCACACGCATACTCATGCTGACCGGCTCTCGTTCAGGCAAATGAGAAATAAGTGCACTCAGGCGATCCGGAAGGCCAAAGTTAGTTACTTTAAGGAGCAGTTCTCTCCTGGAGAATAAACCCTCCTCCTCACAGCTGCCCATGTCCCTTAAACTTGATGATGTGGTCGTTCCTGACAAGAAGCACATGGCTGAGCTCTTTAATCACCACTTCATTAAGTCAGGATTCCTATTTGACTCAGCCATGCCTCCTTGCCTGTCCAACATTTCCTCATATCCCACCCGTTCTAATGCGACTATCTCCAATGCTTCTCCCTGTTTTTTTCGCCTGCCCCGCAACAACGTTTCTCCCTGCTGGCAGTCACTGAGTCCGAGGTGCTAAAGGAGCTCCTGAAACTTGACCCCAAAGAAACATCTGGGTCAGATGGTTTAGACCCTTTCTTCTTTAAGGTTGCTGCCCCTATCATCGCCAAGGCTATCTCCAACCTTTTTAACCTGTCTCTCCTTTCTTGGGAGGTTCCCATTGCTTGTAAGGCAGCCACATTTCTGCCTTCATTTAAAGAGGGAGATCAAGCTGATTCTAACTGTTAGGCCTATTTCTATTTGTCCTGTTTATCAAAAGTGTTGGAAAAACTTGTCAATAATCAATTGACTGGCTTTCTCTCAGAGTGCAGAGTATAAAGTCAGAAAAGCTGCTGTCTCAGCCACTGCCTGTCACCAAGGGAGTACCCCAAGGCTCAATCCTACGCCCCACGCTCTTCTCAATTTCTATCAACAACATAGCTCAGGCAGTAGGAAGCTCTCTCCTCCATTTATATGCAGATGATACAGTCTTATACTCAGCTGGTCCCTCCCCGGATTTTCTATTAAATGTCTTACAACAAAGCTTTCTAAGTGTCCAACAAGCTTTCTCTACCCTTAGCCTTGTTCTGAACACCTCAAAAACAAAGGTCATGTGGTTTGGTAAGACGAATGACCCTCTCCCCACAGGTGATTACTACCTCTGAGGGTTTAGAGCGTGAGGTAGTCACCTCATACAATGACTTGGGAGTATGGCTAGACAGTACATTGTCCTTCTCTCAGCACATATCAAAGCTGCAGGCTAAAGTTAAATCTAGACTTGGTTCCTCTATTGTAATCACTCCTCTTTCACCCCAGCTGCCAAACTAACACTGATTCAGAAGACCATCCTACCCATGCTAGATTATGGAGACATCATTTAAAGATCGGCAGGTAAGGGTGCTCTCGAGCGGCTAGATGTTCTTAACCATTCGGCCATCAGATTTGCCACCAATGCTCCTTATAGGACACATCACTGCACTCTATACTCCTCTGTAAACTGGTCATCTCTGTATACCCGTCGCAAGACCCACTGGTTGATGCTTATTTCTAAAACCCTCTTTGGCCTCACTCCCCCCTATCAGAGATATCTACTGCAGCTCTCATCCTCCACATACAGTACAACACCCGTTCTGCCAGTCACATTCTGTTAAAGGTTCACAAATCACACACATCCCTGGGTCGCTCGTCTTTTCAGTTCGCTGCATCTAACGACTGGAATCAATCATAGACACTCTTACTGACAGTTGTGGCTGCTTTGCATGATGTATTGTTGTCTCTACCTTCTTGCCCTTTGTGCTGTTGTCTGTGCCCAATGTTTGTATCATGATTTTGTGCTGCAACCATGTTGTGTTGCTACCATGTTGTTGTCATATGTTGCTGCCTTGCTATGTTGTTGTCTTAGGTCTCTCTTTATGTAGTGTTGTCGTGATGTGTGTTTTGTCCTATATTTTTATATATATATATATATATATATTTATTTTTTTAAATCCCCGCCCTCGCAGGAGGCCTTTTGCCATTTGGTAGGCCATCATTGTATATAAGAATTTGTTCTTAACTGACTTGCCTTGTTAAATAAAAACAATTAGGGCCTCCCGGGTGGCGCAGTGGTCTAGGGCACTGAATCGCAGTGCTAGCTGCTCCACCAGAGTCTCTGGGTTCGCGCCCAGGCTCTGTCGCAGCCGGCCGTGACCGGGAGGTCCGTGGGGCGATGCACAATTGGCATAGCGTCGTCCGGGTTAGGGAGGGTTTGGTCAGTAGGGATATCCTTGTCTCATCGCGCTCCAGCGACTCCTGTGGCGGGCCGGGCGCAGTGCGCGCTAACCAAGGGGGCCAGGTACACGGTGTTTCCTCCGACACATTGGTGCGACTGGCTTCCGGGTTGGAGGCGCGCTGTGTTAAAGAAGCAGTGCGGCTTGGTTGGGTTGTGCTTCGGAGGACGCATGGCTTTCGACCTTCGTCTCTCCCGAGCCCGTACGGGATTTGTAGCGATGAGACAAGATAGTAATTACTAGCGATTGGATACCACGAAAATTGGGGAGAAAATGGGATACATTTTTTTTTTAAACAATAGAAAATTAAAAAAAATACAAAATGTGTATTTAACCCTCTGTTTCCCCACATGTCCTTGTCAGAGATTGTTTGTTTGGTCATGATCGTGTAGTTTGTATTGGTGCGCGTCGGGTCCTCGTACCCGCTTTGATTATGTATTGTGGTTTTGGAGCTGTGTTTTTAAGTTATTAAACTACTCCATTATACCAAGTTTGATGCTCCTGCGCCTGACTTCCCTGCCACCTATACACACGTCGTTGACAACAAAGATACAGTTGTCCTTAACTCAGTTGCCGAAGAGGAAGGAAACCGCTCAGGGATTTCATCATGAGGCCAATGGTGAGGCCAATGGTGAGGCCAATGGCTGGGATAGGAGAAAACAAAGGATGGATCAACAGTCACACCCTGATCTCTTTCACCTGTCTTTGTGCTTGTCTCCACCCCCATCCAGGTGTCGCACATCTTCCCCATGTGTTCTCTGTTTGTCTGCTGCCAGTTTTTGTTTGGTCAAGCCTACCAGCATTTTTCCCGTGCTCCTGTTTTTCTCTAGTTCCTGTTTTATAGTTTTGACCGTTCTGCCAGCCCTGAGCCTGCCTGCCTTTCTGTACCTTGTCACACCACCCTGGATTACTGACCCCTGCCTGCCCTGACCCTGCCTGCTGTTCTGTACCTTTCGGACTCTGCTCTGGATTACTGACCTCTGCCTGCCTTGACCTGTCGTTTGCCTGCCCTGCAGTTTAGTAAGAAGCTTTTGTTACTTCAAAACTGTCTGCATCTGGGTCTTCTCCTGAGCCTTGATATCAACAACATTGTAGTTACTCCACAATACTAACCTAATTGAAATTATGAAAAGAAGCAAGCCTGTACAGAATAAAAATATTCAAAATCATGCATCTTGCTTGCAAAAAGCCACTAAAGTAAAACTACAAAAAATGTGGCAAAGAAATGAACTTTATGTCCTGAATACAAGTGTTATATTTGGGGAAGATCCAGCGCAACACATCACTGAGTAACATTCTTCGTATTTTCAAGCATGTTGGTGGCTGCATCATGTTATGGGTATGTTTGTAATCAGTAAGGACAAGGGATGTTTTTCAGGATAAAAACAAACGGAATAGAACTAAGCACAGGCAAAATCCTAGAGGAAAACCTGTTTCAGTCTGCTTTCCAGCAGATACTGGGAGACAAATTCACCTTTCAGCAGGACAATAACCTGAAACACAAGGCCAAATATACACTGGAGTGACTGGCCTAGTTACAGTTTCGACCTAGTTAATCTTGTAAATCTATGGCAAAACTTTAAAATGGCTGTCTAGCAATGACCAACAACCCACTTGACAGAGCTTGAAGAATTTAAAAAAGAATAATGTGCGAATATTGTACAATCCAGGTGTCCAAAGCTCTTAGAAGCTTACCCAGAAAGACTCACAGCTGTAATTGCTGTCAAAGGTGATTCTAACATGTATTGACTCAGGGGTATGAATACTTATGTAAATTAGATTTATGTTTTTCATTTTCAATAAATGTCATTATGGGGCATTGTGTGTAGCAATTATTATTATTTTTTTCAGGCTCTAACAACAAAATGTGGAACATGTCAAGGGGTATGAATACTTTCTGAAGGAGCAAAACTGAAATAGCCCATTTAAAAAAAATGTGTCAATGAATGGGTCACATAAGAAATTGAATTATTTTTCATGGCTGTTTAGTACTGAGGGTAAGAGAATACTACTGTGCATCACAGAGTTCTACGACTACCTTTTTGTTTTTATTGTATTTTTATTTTGAAAACATTTCATAACGTTGATTGTCAGAAAACAGCGCAAGAAGACATTTCTCTTCAAGCACACGCACCCAATTCGCTGTCTATCAATGCAACTATCAACACAGGACTGTAATATGAGGGCTTGAGCCGAAACAAGGGGCGGAAACAAGGGGCAGGAAATCATTACAAGGGAAGCTCTCCTGATGGATGAAGCATCTGAAAGTTGTCTTTCTTCATATTTGACAGGCAACAGTCCATTAATTTGGACATAGTTTTCTGAATAACATAACTACTACATATTCACCATCTGCAACACTGTAAAAAACGCTTCACTAATCACTACAGGGAAAACTGGGCAGCACCTCTGGAATTTAATTTGTTAGCTAAACTGCTAGCTCTGAGTTTCATGGCGGCAGTTTAACGGGGACAGTACATTTTCTATCTGAAATCTGCAGAATATTAAGCATGACTGGGTGAATATATGTACATACAAAGTAAAAATCTACAATTCAATAATATCTCACCCGACGATCAGGAACTTCAAATTCCATGGTGTATATTCGACTTCTGTTTAAATTGCAACAGAAAAATGTCCTTAAAAGATTGGCGAATCGGTGTGATAGGAATAGGAAGCTGGACTTCCGTAGATTCAAATGACATGTAGATCAAGTTGATGATGATTTGTCCAAACCGCAGAAACAAAAAACTAGAAACGCATCTCAGTTGTAAAATTAGCAGAGAACGACGATGCTGAACGCGGCATGTACTAGCTCAAGTTACAATTAAATAATGCATTTCCAGTAACAGCATGGTCAAATACAAGTTAACAAAGGTAATACCAACACAATTATGAACACTGCTGTGTATTGTAATGTCATGAAAGTGAGAATTGTTTTTAACATTGATTAAGTAGTATCCTCTTGAGTGAAGTTGTATTTTCCTGCGTTCTAAGAGCAGTGTATGAACTAAATATATATTTATTTTTTTGTGGTCTCTTGGGCCCCCCACAGGCCTGGGCTAAGGGGCTTTAGCCCCGGTAAGCCCTTGCATTAAACTATTGTCAATCCACCCCGTGAGCGAATCACTTCACCCCCATCTTTCAAACCAAAAGCTGTATCACTTCGCATCAAGACAGCGAGAGAAATAAATCTAACAATTTCCTCAACCGCCGCCGACATGCCATCCACCAGCGAGAGCAGGTACGATAAATAAACAACTACATGATATTATGCTCGGTCAGAAGGAACAAACCTTCATCTATCACCTCATAAACTTGTTTCGCCTATTCGAATTAACCATTAACTCGGGCATAACCAGATCATTGCCATAGTAACGGCGATCATTCCTGGTAAAGAATTTGAGATTGCAGTGAGAAAGCGCAAGAGTTATGTGGCGGCAGTAGCTCTCGTTTCTGATAACGCCCCCGGTCAAAGTGACAGGTAGATAGCCAAAACGTCCTTCCCATATGATTCAAGGTGGATGGAATGAAAGACTACAGATAGCCAGTTTGAATTCGATGAGAGCTTGCCTATATTGCACACAATAAAACAACGCTGCAGCCAAAACACTGCAGGCTATGCGGGCACAAGATTAGGCTATTAACCTATTCTCTTAGAAAAGGGGTTTCAAATGTGTTCTTCGAGTGACCCAATAGGCAGTGGTGTAAAAATACTTAAATGTACTACTTAAGTTGTTTTTTGTGGTATCTGTACTTTACTATATATTTTTGCCAACTTTTACACTGCTACATTCTTAAAGAAAATAATGTAGGCAACTTTTTACTCCACACATTTCCCTGGCACACAATGGTACTCAATGCATTTCGAATGCTTAGCAGGACAGGAAAATGGTCCAATTCACACACACTTATCAAGAGAACACCCTGATCATCCCTACTGCTTCTGATCTGGCAGACTCACTAAACACATGCTTCATGTGTAAAGGATGTCTGAGTGTTAGTGTGCCCCTGGCTATCCATAAATTAAAATAACAAGAAAATTATGCTGTCTGGTTTGCCTAATATAAGGAATGTGAAATAATTTATACTTTTACTTTTTATACCTACATATATTTTTGCAATTACATTTACTTTTGATACTTAAGTGTATATATATTTAAAAAAAATACTTGTAGACTTTTACTAAAGTAGTATTTTACTGGGTCATTTCTATTAAGGTATATTTACTTTTATTCAAGTATGACAATTGGGTACTTTTTCCACCACTGTCCCTTGCTGGTTCCAGGTAAAACCCTTTTGGTTCCAGGTAGAACCATTTTGGGTTCCATGTAGAACCCTCTGTAGAAAGGGTTCTACCTGGAAGCCAAAACGGTTCTACCTGGAACCAACAAGGGTTCTCTTATGGGGACAGCTGAATAACCCTTTTAGGTTCTGGATAGCATGTTTCTTTCTTACAGTGTAGGCATGGGTTTCATTTATTAAGATCTCTATACACCGCGAGAGAGGAAGATCATTCACTTCTTATGGCTGCAGGGGAAGTATTGAGTAGCTTGGATGAAAGGTGCACAGAGGTGCCCATAGTAACCTGCCTGCTCCTCAGTACCAATTGCTAATATATGCATATTATTATTTGTATTGGATAGAAAACACTCTGAAATTTCTAAAACTGTTTGAATGATGTCTGTGAGTATAACAGAACTCATATGGCAGGCAAAAACCTGAGACAAAATCCAAACAGGAAGTGGGAATTCTGAGGTTGGTAGATTTTCAACACAGCCCCTATTGAACAAACAGTGGGATATGGATGAGTTTGCACTTCCTATGGCTTCCACTAGATGTCAACAGTCTGTAGAACCTTGTCTGATGCCTCTACTGTGAAGTGGGGCCGAAGGAGACAGGAAATAGTCAGGTCTACCATGACCTGGCCATGCTCTGACCATGCGCGTTCACATGAGAGGGAGCTCTGTTCCATCGCATATCTGAAGTCAATGTAATTCTCCGGTTGGAACGTTACTGAAGATTTATGTTTAAAACAATCTAAAGATTGATTCAATACATCGTTTGACATGTTTCTACTGACTGTTACGGAACTTTTTGACATTTCGTCAGCTTTTAGTGAATGCGCTTTCTGACTTTGGATTTGTTTACCAAACACGCTAACAAAAATAGCTATTTGGACATAAATGATGGACATTACCAAAACAAACATTTCTGTGGGAGTCCTGGGAGTGCATTCCAACGAAGATCAGCAAAAATAAGTGAAGATTTATAATGCTTTTTATGAGTTTTGTTGACTGCACAATTTGGCGGGTAACTGTATGGCTTCCTTTTGTGGCTGAAGGCTGTTATCAGATGATTGAATATTGTGCTTTTGCCGTAAAGCTTTTTGAAATCTGACACAGCGGGTGCATTAAGAACAAGTGTATCTTTAATTCTATGTAAAACATGTATCTTTCATCAAGGTTTATGATGAGTATTTATGTTATTTGACGTGGCTCTCTGCAATTTCTCCAGATATTTTGGAGGCATTTTTGAACATGGCTCCAATGTAAACTGAGGTTTTTGGATATAAATATGAGCTTTATCGAACAAAACATATGTATTGTGTAACATGAAGTCCTATGAGTGTCATCTGATGAAGATCATCAAAGGTTAGTGATTCAATTTTATCTCTATTTCTGCTTTTTGTGACTCCTGTTTTTGGCTGGGAAAATGACTGTTTTTCTGTGATTTTTGCGGTGACCTAACATAATCGTTTGTGGTGCTTTCGCTGTAAAGCCTATTTGAAATCGGACACTTTGGTTGAATTAACAACAAGATTACCTTTAAAATGGTATAAGATACATGTATGTTTGAGGAATTTTAATTATGAGATTTCTGTTTGAATTTGGCGCCCTGCATTTTCACTGGCTGTTGTCATATCATCCCGTTGTCGGGATTGCAGCCATAAGAAGTTTTAACCACACTGATTGCTCTCCAATGGCTTCTCATATCAGAGAACTAGTCCACTCCATCCCCACAGACCCTTACTCACTCACTCACACACAAGCGCGTTTATCCCTGCTGGCTGGCGGGGCCAGAGGGATGGGAGTTTACTTATGCATCCTAACCCTCCAATCAGGCTTCAAGGGCCACTTGTTGGAAGTGCATATGTGTGCATGTACACATTCACACATCACCACCCCTGCGTGTGTGTGTTGAGTATCGCATTTTGATGTGTGTGTAAGGGACTGCTTGCTTGCTGTGCTCCAGTGGATTTGCTTATGGAGGCTTCTCAGCCTGTGATTCATCACCATCCTGCCAAGTTACCCTGCCCAGGGCCTGAGCTAAACGCTCCACTGCAGAAGTGTGACAAAACTGCATTTACACACCCCAAATCCTTCCCTTTGCCCCTAACCCTTCACTGTTGTCTCTGTCTTTCTTTCTTCTCTGTCTCTATCTCTCTCCATCTCGCAGGTACACCTATGAGCAGTACAAGGAGACAGCTGATTGGCTGCTGGAGCGTACGCAGCACATGCCCAAGGTGGCCATCTGTGGTTCTGGACTGGGAGGGCTGGCAGACTTACTGGAGAATAGTGTAGCCTTCCCTTATAAAGACATCCCTCACTTCCCTTAGAGCACAGGGACAGTATACACACACAACCTTGAAGACTTATCTCTGACACTGTGTTGTGAGTCTGTAGCTTAACATCTTCACCTCAAAGCACATGACTACATTGCATAATAAAGTTCTAAAGCCATGTCATCAATATTGGTCCCAGGTGACATCAGTAATGGGGGGGGGGGGGGGGGGGTTGTTTTCCTACTCAGACGTAAGCTCTGGGGGACAGAGCTTAATCACCCCTCAGGGGGTAGGGGAACTGGCCCTGCCACTGAGACACACAGGGAGAGTCCCACCTACTAAACACACACACCAAACTCCACCATACTGCACACCAGGTAGACTGGTCTGTTAGTGCTTTGACATGCAACTTGACCCCCTTTCCTTATCTGTCTCCCTTAATCCCATCCCATGCAGGGTAACATGCGTGTGTGTGTGTTTGTGTGCGCGTGTTTGTGTGCAACACCTCGCCGGACCCAAATCTGGCAAGGAAGTTGGTGCATTTCAGTGTGAATGTGCCTGTGTACCACAAGCAGCCGGTGGCACCTTTAATTGTGGAGGACAGACTCATAGTAATGGCTGGAACGTAATGATGGAAGGGTATCAAACACATCAAACACATGGTTTCCATGTTGTTGATACCATTCCATTCACTCCATTCCAGCCATTATTGTGAGCTTTCTTCCCCCCAGCAGCCTCCTGTGCTGTGCACGTGTCTCTCTGTCTCTCTGTTTGGGGAGCTGCAAGGGAAGGCCTGTGTTTGTATGCAGGGCAGGTTCCATTACTATGAGGGCTACAGCATTGCCATGGTTAGAATGCCTCTTCCGCTCTGAAACATAATGCAACGCACATACCATGCTGTGTATGCTATGCTTTCCATAAAAAGTATTTTGAAGACAAATTGCTGTAAAATAAAGACGTGCAATAAACATATGCAACTGATACTGTCTAAGCAGGACCTAAGCTTGTTACATAGTACTGTATTGGATTCTGCTGTGTCACTGTCCAACATGAAGCTCCTAGTGTCACGACTTCCGCTGTCACGACTTCCGCCGAAGTCGGCTCCTCTCCTTGTTTGGGCGGCGTTCGGCGGTCGACGTCACCGTCTTTCTAGCCATCGCCGCTCCATTTTTCATGTATCCATTTTTTTGTCTTGTTCCCTGCACACCTGGTTTTCATTCCATTTCATATGTATTTATTCCTCTGTTCCCCATCATGTCTTTGTGTAAGATTGTTTGTGTTACGTGTATTTGATATTGTGGATATTGTTACGTGCATTACTTTTTGTCTGTGTTTGGGCACATTTTATGTTATTTTGTGCTGTCATTTTGACCGAAATAAAAAGTGCGCTTGTTCACTACACTCTGCTCTGCTGCACCTGACTTCGCCTCCGATGCACACTCCTAACATCCGCCAAAGTTGGTCCCTCTCCTTGTTCTGTCGGCGGTCGAAGTCACCGACCTTCTAGCCATCGCTGATCCACTTTTCATTTTCCGTTGGTTTTGTCTTGTCTTCCATCACACCTTCCCATAAATTACATGTTGTGTCTTTAACCCTCTGTTCCCCCTCATGTCCTTGTCGGTAATTGTTTCTTGTAGTGCTTATGCACGGTATGCTGGTATTTACCGGGTTTTGTTTGACTCATTGTGTTCTGTTGATGGTGGTTTATGGATATTAAACAACACCGTTGTAAATCAGTTTTCGCTCTCCTGCGCCTGACTTCTCTGCCTTCAGTATGCACCTCACTACACCTAGACTACTCTGACCACAGGGCTGGCAGATGACATTATAGTTGGGACAGCAGTGAGCTGCTGAGTCCTAAGTAAAGACAGCTGATTAATGTGATGATGCTCTCTGTCACTCTAAGACACTAATGATTTAGGCCACTCTGACTGCTGAAGTCATGTGTGTTTATATATACTGTATATTCTGTGTGTTGTGCAGGTGACGTACCCGGTGCGTGTGTTTACTCTGCTTGGGGTGGAGGCATTGTTAGTGACCAACACTGCAGGAGGACTGAGCCCTAAGTTCAATGTTAATGACATCATGTTGATCGGAGACCACATCAATATGCCAGGCCTGGCCGGGTACAACCCTCTGAGGGGATACAACGATGACAGGTGAGACACCTAAACTTTGAGACAGTCAAACAGATGCCTTTGATCTTCAGTGAGCCACCCAAACACTGAGGCAAAATGACCATAAATGACACCCTATTCTATGGGGTTCTATCCTATGCACTTTCTACTGTATTTGGAATAGAGTGTAATTTGAGATTTGTCATGTTTGAGTCGGAACTAGCAATTCAAGTGCCTCTAAGCAGTCCTCGCTAAGCCACTGATAATGAGGTGGAGTTATTACGATAATGAGTCATTTAGCTGTGATGAGCTCTTATTACCATCATTAGGTGCTTTGATTGTTGAAGGTATGTGTGGACTTTAAAAAAGTACACTTTGGCATGTGAGGTTTTGGGGTGTATGTTTGAGAGGGTTCATTCAGTGTGTGTGTTAACTCTAATGTTCTGTGTGTGTGTGTGGCAGAGAGCAAGATTCTGCTAAGCCTGGGGGCAGATGCTGTGGGTGATTACAAGACACTGATTTATGGTCAGCTTTCAGATCTGTGCCAAAGGGCAACTTGTACCTTCAAGGAGCACATCGGGCCTCTGATGTGTATACTGTCTTCTGACTGAGAAAATGGAGAAGGCTCTCCCCAAGAGCACTCTTATCTGAAAGAGAGCAACGCGGCTCTAAATATTTTACTAGTTTGACTCACTGACGCCGGCCCTCGGTTAGAGGGGAATAAAGCAGCCCAAAAATGAACACACAGGAACTTTATTTAAACACACTGAGGAAGATGAATATGGGGATGCATATGGTAATGTACATGGGGATGAAAAGTTGGAGAGGTAGTGGATTTTGGACACGCACACCATCCCACAAGTCCAGAGATATTATTGAGTCCAGTTGTTGATGGGCAGAGACAGAGATGTCTGTCACTGCTTGAGGGATACTACAAGTTTTGTGCGACCTGTATAGTCAAGAGGATGGGCAAATGTCCGGCCCCCTACTTTCCTCCCTAGCAACCAACCAAGGCACATCTCACACAGGTCAGGGAGAGTTTGAGAGGCAGGTTTATGGTGCCCCCTAGAATCTCAGGATCCAGTTGTGGGTGATGGGCAGTGGAGTGTGAAGCTCAGGGTTGTGAGGTGCTAATACCAGTCACTGGAATTTGTAATACTATCTAACCAATGACACAATCAATAAAACACAGACGCACACACACACACACACAGAGAGGTGCATGCAGCTAGAAACAAACTAACAGATGTTAATAACAGAAAACGTCAGGTGCTCCTCTCTCTCAAACACACAACATCAGGCAACATCCCACTGGGCACATACTGGCTGAATCAACAGTATTTCCATGTAATTTTAATGTAACCAACATGGAATAGATGTTGAATTGACTTCTAGGCCCAGTGGGATATCTATGCTAATGGGGTCAGCTTCAGGGGTCACAGTTCAATTGATCTGAACTCTGAGTGTTGTCAGTTAGAGGGTAACAGGTTGACAGGGAGGAAGCTGTACATGTTATCCTTTGACATTACTCATTTTCTAGGTCTCCCCTTCCCCCGATCTTTCCTTTCCCCTCTTTATCCCCTGTCTTCACACACCCACACCCTCCTATATCACTTTCTCTCTCTCCCTCTGTCTCCCTCTGACCTCTCCCTTTTATCTCTGTCTTGCTCCCTGTCTCTCGCTCCCTCTCACTCAGGTATGAGTACAGTGCCAGAAGTGATAGTGGCTCGTCACAGTAGTCTGCGTGTGTTTGGCCTGTCTCTCATCACCAACCACGTGGTGTCAGAGTATGGCAGCCAGGACCGCGTCAACCATGAGGAGGTGCTGGAAATCACCCAGCGACGCAAAAACAGGACCTGCAGAAACTCATCATCAACCGCCTGGCCCGAATATAGATACACACACTATCTGATTTTATTGAACATCACTAAGGGCAGCTTGAATCCGAGATGAACGAGTGTATCTGATTCCACACACTGTATCCAAATCAGTATTTGTGAGTTTAGATGTTTACAGCGCTACTTTACACACACCACTCTGTGAGAAACTCTGAGTTTACTTCTCCAGAGAGCCATGTTGATATGTGCAGATGTGTGTGACTGAGTTATTAATATGTGCCTGAGAGAGAGAGAGGTCTTGGAATACAGTGTACTCAACTCCACCTTATTATTGTCCACAACTGATTATTCTTAAGTAATATCTTATTTTCTTGAAAAAGCTGACACTGATATTCCATTCAGTCCAAAGTCATTTTTGTAACTATCTTTGTAAAAATAAATGATTAAATTATAGCACTGTTATCAGTTATAGTACTGACAGTATGGACAGTTTTAATTTATTAATATAAAAGTTTATTATTCTACGAACATAATGTATCTTTCTGCTTACTTGCTGTTCTTGCCTTGCTTATAACCCTGCGTCTCTTCTGAAAACTCTTGTGAAATTAAAGGCACCGTTCCGATCATGTGTCTACCTCTATGTTCAACTGCCTTTATATTCATCAATCTATTAATCAAATGGTTTGGGAAGTTAAACCAATATTGCTTCTCTGATCATGCTACATCGAAAGAGAGGGAATGGAGGAAGAGTGGGAATGAAGAGATGCTAGAATAAGTCTCATTAATCCAAACAGGTGTTGGATGTTGTGGTGAAACTACAGAAGACAAGAAAGGTATCATCAATAACATGGATCAATAACCAAATGGAGAGAGAGATGGAGTTAGAAGGAGAGTGAGGAACTAGAGAGAAATGATGAAGGGAGAAAAGGAGAGTTTTTCAGCTGCATAGAGGGGATGACTGGGGCAGGATCTACAGTAAGCAAAATGAACCTCTTGGTTTAGAATGAACTCCCTGAACACCCATCCTAAACACACCCATGCCTAATGGACACACACACGTCATGCATACTCTCATCCCACATAGCTCTACCTCAACTATGGTGTTTTTTTTGTTTATCCATTTCAGAAATGAAATTAAAATGGTCTGAAAAGCCTCTTAAACACCTGCCAACATCTTTATGCCCCCTCCCTCCACCATGTCCCCTATTGTGTTAAAATGTGCACATGATCTTTTATTAATATCTGTCACATTCTAGCCATTTCATCCTCACTCTAATTTGCATTTAAATGCTAAATATACAGATGAAGTTTTTTTTTATGACATTACCCAGATTGAAAAATGACTTTCAAATGATCCATGGGGGGTGCAGTGAGAGTGGCATGCTAAAATAATACCCTCACATTCTTATCAGCAGATGTCCCCTTTTAAATGTAATGGCCTTTCTGAAGACCGGATGGTTAAATAAAGGGAGTAGGTCTGAGGGTCACTGTGCAGCATGTGTGTTTGAGTCACTGTGTGTGTGGGTGTGTGCATACATGTGTGTGGGGACATTTTTGTGTTCAGGTGTATATTCACGTGAGAGCTGATCAGTGGTCCATCTACTCTAATTACTACACCCTACTCTCTCTTCTAATTTCTCTATCGCTCCCTCTCCCCCTCTCTCTCTCCTATCTCCCCCCCCCTCTCTCTCCTCTCCCCCTCTCTCTGTCCTCCCCCCTCTCTCTCCTCTCCCCCTCTCTCTCCTCTCCCCAGAGAGATCAGAGCAGAGGGAAACACTCCTATATACACTGTCTGTAATTATTATTCATACAGTATAGATTTCACAACAGGGGTACACACACACACACACACACACACTCATTCCCCACTCCCATTTCTTACTTAATTTCTAACTAATCAACACACATCACTGCTACGTGGAGATAAAATGCTTTTCTCTCTCCCTTTCCCCCTTCAAATTTCTCTCTCTCTCTCACTCACTCACTCACTCACTCACTCACTCACTCACACACACACACACCCCTTCAAGCTTTAACAAAGCTGCTGGAGCCCCAAATAGAAAGAATGGGAGAAAAGTGAGAAGAAAATAGATAAAGGAGGAGTGGGGATATCCCCCATACCAGAGCCTAAAGAGGCTTTATCATATGGCAGTACAATGTAGTTGTCCTACTGGGTGATATGATTTATGCCAGCTATGGGGTTGATTGGCCAAGGAGTCTAAGGAGAAACTTAAATCTAAACAGACCCTATAGAAGAGCTGGGCTTACTGCGAGGGAGATGAGGCAGTGAAAGAGGGATGCATGGATGGATGGGGGGAGAAAATAGGAGTAAATTAAGAATGGTGAGAGGGGGGATAGTACAGTCTATTTTCAAAGTGATACTTGATACCTACAGTAAGATAAATAGTGAGGCATTTGGTAGAGCAGAGAGATAGATGCTGGAGTGACTCTGATACCCAAAATACTCCTTACTGGAGTATGTGCACACACACACACACACACACACACACACACACACACACACACACACACACTTAGTTGGATTACTCCTGTCTTCCTGAGGTGTTGGCCTGTTTGATGGAACAGACTATGTGATGGAATGCTTTGATGTAATTTTTGGCTCATGAGTGCAAGTATATGGGGTCTTTCTCTATATGATTCTATTTCCATAATTCCAATCAACACAGAGAACTGCCTCCAGAGCGAGGAGCCTGCATGGACAGTGCCATTGAGCATCCCTCATCCCTCTGAGAGGAGTGACTGAGAACCGATCAGCCTGTCACACTCCATGCAGGATCAGAGCCGCTGCGCCCCCGTTCTGTCAGCCGGAGAAGTGCATGCACCGCGGGTGGGTTTAAAAGCCCCGGCTGAGCGCGAGCTGCTGACAGTTTAGAGAGACTTAAGATCCGACTAGGACAAAGTTAACTCGGGATTTCCACGTGCTCCAGGAAGAAGGAAAATAAGCAGTAGCGACTGAACGATGGCAACTCAAGCACAGCAGCCACCTCATCTCCACCTGGCAGAGCTGACCGCAACGCAGTTTCTTGACATCTGGAAACATTTCGATGCAGACGGTCAGTACTGCGGCCAGGGGGTTAAACTTGGGCAGGACTGTATTATGAGCATATCATAGGAGTAGGCTGGTTGTAAATTCAGAATGGTTGGATAGTTGTTAAATTGATAGACTGGTGCTTGGTGGAACAGAGGAAGTGAGCAGATGTGATAGATGAGGGTAGAGAGTCATGTGTGTTGTACTGCGGGACAGAGGAAGTGAGCAGATGTGATAGATGAGGGTAGAGAGTCATGTGTGTTGTACTGCGGGACAGAGGAAGTGAGCAGATGTGATAGACGAGGGCAGGAAGTCCTGTGTGTTGTGCTGCGGGACAGGAGCATATGGGTTGTTATTTGGACAGAGTCTTGGGACTCTTGGCAGCGATTGTCAGTCAGAGTGTGTCCTGTGCGTTGTTCCGTGATCATGCACTTCTGGAAAGATTTGTAACTTTACACTTGTTTATTAACTTTAATTACCAAATTAGCATATTGAAGTTGTATAAAGGGGCATTTGTGGGGTTTGTAGATATTTGTTGCAGAACTGTGGGATAAGGAAACATTTTAAAGTAGAAAAGCATTTTCAAATAGTTCAGTTTGTGCATTTTTCCCACACGAGCATTATATGAGATTTCAGTCTACACGTAGGCTACATATAATCCCCAATAACCATGTTTGTTAATCATCATTTTCTTTTAGTTCCTAAATTACGCCTCAGTAAGAACCGCGCAAAGCTATGGAACAGAAGAGCGCTGCTTTGGACCACATTTGTGTCACTATTTTCTGTGCGTAAAACACTACAGTCTAATACAGCATTACATTCTTTGAGCTTGAACATGCGTTCTTGCGTGATCATTTATTATATTATGTGGTGACGTGTGTGTATTACGTAGTGGCTGTTTTTAACGCTGTTTGTTCGCTGTGAATTATATATGTTTCTTGCTTGTAGCGACCCCCACGAGGCAACCGGATCCGCGCGTCTCCTATGAATGAATTTACAGTAGCCTATGTCATCACCGGGGCTTCTGCCAGGCGCGCGTGTATTGAGTGGAGATGGAGAGAGAGTAGGGGGAAAGGGGGATAGGAGAAGGGGGAGCAGTGTGTGAAGAAGATGAGGAGAGAGGACAGAGAGGAGGGAAACGTGGAAGTGGGGAAAAGGAGAGCGATGGAATGAATATAGGGAATAGCCATTTAGCCTTTACAGTCATTGGGGGAAGGATGGGGGGGGGGGGGGGGGTAGTGCAGCTCGAAGGCCCAGTCGCGGGTATTGTGTGCGTCACTGTGCGCTAGAGCTGGTCTCCGCTACACAGCACTCAAAGGTGATCATGAAAGGTTATAAACAGTGATATTATAACAGCTATACGAATTGCTAAATCCCATGACCCCCAGTATCTCTCATTTACGTCTTTGGATTTAAATATATTGCATTGTATAGCACTGGGTTCTCTTTTTTTAATCCATCCAGGCATTAATTTCTCCACTGCGCAAAGCATGTTGAATCCTTCTCCCCTATCCCATGGTGGTCCCTTAGGGCCGTTGGAGACGTTCTGCTTGGCAGCAAAACGCTGGACTAGGCCCGTTTAGACTTACTGAGGGCTCTACTAAACAAGCCCTGTTGAAGTGTGTAAAGATGTGTCAAAAAGTCTGTGACATTGTGCAGGCTTGACATGTTAATGCCCCATAGCGCTCACTCTGAGCTCTGCAGCCTCTCACCTAGAGCGTGTAAACAGTCACACCTGAGCAAGCGCAGGGATTCTCCTAGCCGCTCAAGCACTCCACTGCCCCAGCCGAGGGTTAAATCCGCCCACCGGGTCAACTAAGCCATACCCATCCCTGGCGTGCACTGGGCTGGAATGGACCTAGAAGTAGTGGAGCCAGGGATGAGGAATGAGTGCAATTACACACACACACACACACACACACACACACACACACACACACACACACACACACACACACACACACACACACACACACACACACACACACACACACACTCTCTCATTCCACAAATTATAGTTGTGGAATATAAAAATAGGTCTCACTGTTCGCTGTAAATACATTAATGCATTTAAGGTTTTTCAGAGATGTCGTGCCAGTGATCCATCTGTGAGAGGCAGAGGTGGTTAACAGAAACATATTGGGCGCCAAGCAGGTTTGTGTCGGTCTGTCAAGTCGAATCCGTGTGCCAATCTGTGTCCATAGTCTCATACATGATAAAGCGAGACTAGAGCTGGGGTAGTGGAGCATGCTTTTCAAGAATCATAGATTTGATTTTTGGGTCAATGTCAACGATGCGTTTCAGACTTAAAACTTTAGATGTTTGACTCTTAGAACAGGACTTGTATGGTGTGTGTGTGTTATGGTTTGTGCAGAATGTGTCTGTGTGTGGACTGGAGAATAGGCCTATGATATTTGGGAAGCGCATGCATTATTCCACTCATCACATCAAATATTATTCCATGCAAGGAAACAAGATCTATGTCTAACATAACTGGAAAATGTATGAACAGGGTCAAGCCTTTTGGGGCCCTATATGAGATTTGGTTGGGGGGCCTGCCACCTATCTAGCAACATATTTGAGTGGCTCCCCACTTGACCACGGAGATATTTATTTATTTTTTAAAGTTAATTTCCTGTAATTCTACACATTTTGCACTGGGGCATAGAGAAAATGTTGCAGTTTTAAAGCAAGTTTTCTGCAATTCTGCACATTTTTCCTTGGGGCATAGAGAAAATGTTGCAGTTTTAAAGCAAGTTTTCTGCAATTCTACACATTTTTCCATAGGGCGTAACAAACCTATCGTAAACGTCTAACATAATTTCATGCAATGCTATTCGTAAGTGAGAGTGGCAAACAAAATTAATTGGGGCCCCCTAGAGGACAGGGCCACTGCGCACGTGCCCTTCGTTCCCGTTCGGTAATTTGGTCATTATTACTACAAATTTATATAGCAGAGTAGACCAATTTACCAAACTAAAAATGCGTAGCTTCGTGGGCTAATTGAGTGCTGTCAGTGACTGACATAACAAGAGGAAAACTGCTATGCACAACCACATTTCGAAATTGCGCTTTGTGTATTCTACTGTTCTAACTCTCAACTGAGTGACTCTCTCTACTATAGTCCCATTGATGTAGATCGGGGCATGTTCCCTCCTCTGCTTCCTGAAATCAACAGTCAACTCATTTGTTTTGCTGACAATGAGGGAGAGGTTGTTGTCATGATGTCACCACAATGCCAGTTCACTCACTGCCTCCCTATAAGTGGACTGGTCGTTGTTGGTTATCAGGCCTACAACCGTGGTGTCATCAGCAAACTTGCTGTACACCATGCGTAGTCAGTCACATGCCTGTCATGTTTGTGAATGTCGCTACAGAAGATCTAGTGCCCCAATAAACATCTACCTGACCCCCCACTGTCAATCCCAAAGGCACAAAGCAATTCCACTGTGAATATGTTGCTGATGCTCTCTGAGCTGCAGGCGATTCCTGTTTTTAAATACCGTTCTGCAGCAGCATTACCAGAGAATTTCCACACTTCCCATTCGTAAATGCCATGCTGATCCGCCTAAAGGCTCCAGATGCGGGCAGTGCTTTGGTCATGTGACTAATGCAGAACCCCCACCTTCTCCCAACACTGAGCTAAACTACAAGGATGTTAGAGATGGTCCTTTCTTCTACATCTCTCTCTCTCTCTCTCTATCTCTATCTCTGTTTCTCCTTCTCTATCTGCCTGTAGGGTGTGTGATGTGTGTGTGTGATGTGTGTTTCTCCCGTGTGTGTTTGATGGCCTCTGAGTGTTTCTCTCATTTCCCCAATGGGGGAACGCAGAGAGCACAGACCTGGGGGAACTCACACAGCACAGACCTGGGGGAACTCGCACAGCATATACTGTTAGAGATCTGATCAGCCAAGACAATTATGAACTTGTTATATTCTCAATCAGCCTTAAATATCTACAGCATGTGGATTGCCCCTACAGTGTGCGCACGCGCACACACACACACGCACACACAGACACACACTTATCAAGTTCTCCTTTCAATGATTTTCTTCCCCGTGTGGGTCAGCTATCATTTTATTCCTATGGTGCTATGACACAATAAGTCACATTAAGCCCCTGCCCTTTCAAATCCTTCCCTCCGACCTAGCCTCCCTTTCTCTCCTCCTCCCTTTCTCTCCTCCTCCCTGTATCTCATCCCCATCAGATACTGGGCCGGATGGTTTTGCTGGGATATCAGACTAATCCTAGTAAAGGCCAGGGAGCTGAGCAGTGTGTGTGCGTGTGTGTTGGATATACTGTATATATGTGACTCAATGTTATGTTACTGTACTCCTGTGGGAGTCGTGTTGGCCAGATGGGCAATATCGTGTGACTGTAGCATTAGGCTAGATAATGAGAGTGTTTTTGTCAGCAGGTTTCCATATTGTTTAGAGTATGCAAACAGTCACACTCTCTGGACTCCTTGTGGACTCGTTGTTCTGGACTTTCATTGAGGTACTTGTTGAGCAAAGGGCTTAAAAAATGCCTATATTGAACCCTGTTTTTTTTACAGTAATGGAACACACACTACATACCAGGGTTCTATTTCAATTCACATTTGGTGATATACCGAGCATCTTATCCCCTCACCTCCTTCTCAACTGTATTGGAGAAGAAGGTCCAAGGTCCCTCCCCTGACTTTTTTCTCCAATGGGATTTGCGAAGGAGGTGAGGAGAGAGGATGCAAGGAATCAAGGAAAGATTAATTAAGACATAATTAACTATTATGTTTTCCACAGGTTCAAAGGTCAATGTAATCTCAATCTCACTGATCCCAGGAATGACCTTTAACCCTTGGGTATGTTCTACAGGAAATGGCTACATCGAGGGAAAGGAGCTGGAGAGCTTCTTCCGGCAGCTAGAGACTGCGCGGAGAGGAACAGGCGTGGTGAGTGGGTTTGAATACTTTGAAAATGCACCGTTCTTTCCTTCCTGCCCTAAAGCGAGTGACTGACTCCATCCTAGTCGAGGCAACCTTAAACATTGTATTTAAATGATAAAATTGTCCACTTTACTTGACTGTCATCTTCCACAGTGTATTCAGACTTCTAGATAGGCTGATAGACTGGATAATGACAATTTGATATAATATGCTGTAACAACTCATCATCACAGAGAGTCGTTAGGTAGGAAGTCTCTGTTTTATCTGTTTTTGATTTATTCTGTGTGTGTTTGTGTGTGTGTGTGTTTGTCTATTCAAGGATCCCACACATGCTGCGTTTAGAGAGAAAATGAAGGAGTTCATGATGAAATTTGACAAGAATGCAGACGGAAGAATCGAGATGTCAGAAGTAAGACTCATACTGTACACAAGCACATTCAAACTCCTCTGTTGAAATGTCTACTTACTTTTTATGTTTTCCTCTGATGCTACAGTTGAAGTCGGAAGTTTACATACACCTTAGCCAAATACATTTAAACTCAGTTTTTCACAATTCCGGACATTTAATCAGAGTAAAAATTCCCTGTCTTAGGTCAGTTATTATCACCACTTTATTTTAAGAATGTGAAATGTCAGAATAATAGTAGAGAGAATGATTTATTTGTCACGCCCTGACCATAGAGAGACTTTTTTATTCTCTATTTTGGTTAGGTCGGGGTGTGACTAGGGGGGGGGTGTTCCTGTCTAGGTGTTTTTTTTCTATGTTGGCCTGTTATGGTTCCCAATCAGAGGCAGCTGTTTATCATTGTCTCTGATTGGGGATCATATTTAGGCAGCCATTTCCCCACTGTGTTTTGTGGGATCTTGTTTTTGTGTTGTTGCCTGTGTAACAGTATAACTTTAGTCCGTCCCCTCGCCCCGACCCGGGCGCGAACCAGGGACCCTCTGCACACATCAACAACAGTCACCCACGAAGCATCGTTACCCATCGTTCCACAAAAGCCGCGGCTCTTGCAAAGCAAAGGGAACCACTACTTCAAGGTCTCAGAGCAAGTGACGTCACCGATTGAAAGGCTATTAGCGCGCACCACCACTAACTAGCTAGCCATTTCACATCCGTTACACCTGTGTGCACTACAGAACGTCACATTTCGTGTATTCTTTATAGTTTTTTTGTGCAGTTCACTTAAATAAAAAGATGTCGAACCGATTTCACGCTGCACTTTGGTCTGAGTATGCTTACAATGACGATCGTGACATTATTTCAGCTTTTATTTCTTTCATCACATTCCCAGTGGGTCAGAAGTTTACATACACTCAAATAGTATTTGGTAGCATTGCCTTTAAATTGTTTAACTTGGGTCTAATGTTTCTGGTAGCCTTCCATAAGCTTCCCACAATAAGTTGGGGGAATTTTGGCACATTCCTCCTGACAGAGCTGGTGTAACTGAGTCAGGTTTGTAGCCCTCCTTGCTCGCACATGCTTCATCAGACCATAGGACTTTTCTCCAAAAAGTACGATCTTTGTCCCCATGTGCAGTTGCAAACCGTAGTCTGGCTTTGTTATGGCGGTTTTGGAGCAGTGGCTTCTTCCTTGCTGAGCGGCCTTTCAGGTTATGTCGATATAGGACTAATTTTACTGTGGATATAGATACTTTTGAACCCGTTTCCTCCAGCATCTTCACAAGGTAATTTGCTGTTGTTCTGGGATTGATTTGCGCTTTTTGCACCAAAGTACGTTCATCTCCAGGACACAGAACCTATCTCCTTCCTGAGCGGTATGATGGCTGCGTGGTCCCATGGTGTTTATACTTGCGTACTATTGTTTGTACAGATGAACGTGGTACCTTCAGGCGTTTGGAAATTGCTCCCAAGGATGAACCAGACTTGTGGAGGTCGACAATTATTTTTCTGAGGTCTTGGCTGATTTCTTTTGATTTTCCCATGATGTCAAGCAAAGAGGCACTGAGTTTGAAGGTAGGCCTTGAAATACATCCACAGGTACACCTCAAATTGGCTCAAATTATCACCTCAAATTGGCTCAAATTGGCTCAAAAAGGCACAGTCAACTTAGTGCATGTAATCTTCTGACCCGCTGGAATTGTGATACGGTGAATTATAAGTGAAATAATCTGTCTGTAAACAATTGTTGGAAAAATTACTTGTGTCATGCACAAAGTAGATGTCCTAACCAACTTGCCAATACTATAGTTTGTTAACAAGGCATTTGTGGAGTGGTTGAAAAACAAGTTTTAATGACTCCATCCTAAGTGTATGTAAACTTCCGACTTCAACTGTATATCTGCATATATGTTCTTTGTTTTGTCCACAGTGTTGTTGTTGAAATCCGCTTTAATATTGAGTTAGTAGCCAAGTGTACTAATCCTCTCTCTATATATTTTCTCTCTCTCTCTCCCTTTCTCTCTCCAGTTAGCTCAGATTCTGCCCACAGAGGAGAATTTCCTGCTTTGTTTCAGAACATTTGTGGGATCCAGTGCAGAATTCATGGCGGTAAGTTGTGTCTGTCTGTCTGTCTGTCTGTCTGTCTGTCTGTCTGTCTGTCTGTCTGTCTGTGTCTTTGTGTGTGTGTGTCTGTCTGTCTGTGTCTTTGTGTGTGTGTGTGTGTGTGTGTGTGTGTGTGTGTGTGTGTGTGTGTGTGTGTGTGTGTGTGTGTGTGTGTGTGCGTGTGCGTGCGCGTGCGTGTGTGTGTGTGTAAGCCCACTGCACTGTACAGTATTTCAATCACTAAAGATGGCTCCTGCTATCATTGCTCTCTGCTACAGATAACTTTTTGGTGTTTTGCTAAGTCTGATCACTTCGTCCCATACACAAAAACCAACACAAAAACACATCCATCCACATACACAGAATCAATCCCAAGAGAGCTTAGAAATATCAGGGAAACAGGCATCTCCTTGTGTAAAGCATTTTATATGTAGAAATAACTAGAGAGAGAAAGAGAGATAGGGGGGGGGGGGTTCCTTTTAACTGTTCTCTACTGGTGGAGACACGCAAAATAAGGAGAAGGGAGGATAGACAGAAGGACGGAGTTTTGCAGTGGTCCAGTGTGCTGGCTACCCCGTGTTAAAAGTGGAGGGGTGGGGGGAGGGGAACACAGGAGCTATTCTCAGACTCCCATACATTATGGATGGGTTGCAGGCTTACTGCAGGAGAGTGGGGGGAGGGGTGATGTGGTTTGGGCATACATCTTTGATAAGGTTCCGCTCTAGACATGGGACAGCTGGTAGATTAAAACACAAATTATATACTTTTCTGTCTCACTCTCATCCTCTTCAATCTCCGTCTGGCTACATTCTCTCTACCGATTATAGCATTATGACTCTTCCACTTGTTGTTAAAGTAAAGAGGGTTTTAAGGCTTTAGAGTTCTTAATCTCTGTGTTTAAATGCATGTGTACTGTGTTGTAATGAAATGTTAAAAATCCTCTGTCTACAGGCATGGCGAAGGTATGACACTGATCGCAGTGGATACATCGAAGCCAATGAACTGAAGGTAAACAAATGTGTCAAGCTTTTAAACATTCATAACCTTCATTAGTCAATTTCCAAGGACTTGTGCTTGTTGTCAGAGGAGGACCCCTGAGCGCTCATCTTTAAACTTACATTTTGGGTCATTGAGCCAGTTACCAGTGGGGTAACGAGGATCTGTCTTCCTCAGGGTTTCCTGTCAGATCTTCTGAAGAAGGCCAACAGACACTACGATGACAAGAAACTCAACGAATACACACAGACAATCGTGAGTGTGACACACATACTGTACATGCGTACACAAACACACAGGTTTAACACCGTGTAGTAATGTTACGCCACTCACTGTTGTATTTCACTCTCCAGCTGAGGATGTTTGATCTGAACGGTGATGGGAAACTGGGCCTGTCTGAAATGGCCAGGTGAGTGTATGTGTGTCTTGTTCACTGAGAGACTCTCTGTGTTATACTTGAATCCATTTTGAAGTAAAGAATCTGAATGTGAACGATTTTCTTTTATCTCATTTAAGGCTGCTGCCAGTTCAGGAAAATTTCTTGCTCAAGTTCGAGGTGAGACCTGACCCACACACCCCACCCCCACACCCCACCCCACACACAAAATCCTTTAGGAAGTGGGGCAACGTATTCATTTGTGAAAGAGTCGGTCACTATGTGAATTAAAGCAGTCTTAACAATAACCCTAAGGTAAAGGTCATACAATACGTATGTCGGCAGATCTATGGTACAATTCAGCTTTATTGCATTCACTTTAAGAGGATTAAACTGTTTATCACAGGAGACATTTACTGAGTCTGCACCTGGCTAGACTATCACATCGACACCCTTAAAAGTCCTTGCAACACTCTTTCACACGCACTCAAGCACGCACGCACGCACGCACGCACGCACGCACGCACGCACGCACACACACACACACACACACACACACACACACACACACACTGCAGGCTCGTTAATGAAACCAGTTAGACTCCAGTTTGTGAGGAACAGATGCAGGCATTCCCAGGGTGCTGCAGGTCAAAATTGGGAGGTGTTCCTAATGTTTGGTATACTCAGTGTATACAGTTGAAGTCAGAAGTTTACATACATCTTAGCCAAATACATTTAAACTCAGTTTTTCACAATTCCTGACATTTAATCCGAGTCAAAATTCCCTGTCTTAGGTCAGTTAGGATCACCACTTTATTTTAAGAATGTGAAATGTCAGTATAATAGTAGAGAGAATGATTAATTTCAGCTTTTATTTATTTCATCACATTCCCAGTGGGTCAGAAGTTTACATACACTCAATAAGTATTTGGTAGCATTGCCTTTAAATTGTTTAACTTGGGTCAAACGTTTCGGGTAGCCTTCCACAAGCTTCCTACAATAAGTTGGGTGAATGTTGGCCCATTCCTCCTGACAGAGCTGGTGTAACTGAGTCAGGTTTGTAGGCCTCCTTGCTCGCACACGCTTTTTCAGTTCTGCCCACGAATGTTCTATGGGATTGAGGTCAGGGCTTTGTGATGACCACTCCAATACCTTGACTTTGTTGTCCTTAAGCCATTTTGCCACAACTTTGGAAATATGCTTGGGGTCATTGTCCATTTGGAAGACCCATTTGCAACCAAGCTTTAACTTCCTGACTGATGTCTTGAGATGTGGCTTCAAAATATCCACATCATTTTCCTGCCTCATGATGCCATCTATTTTGTGAAGTGCACCAGTCTCTCCTGCAGCAAAGCACCCCACAACATGATGCTGCCACCCCCGTACTTCACGGTTGGGATGGTGTTCTTCGGCTTGCAAGCCTCCCCCTTTTTCCTCCAAACATAACGATGGTCATTATGGCCAAACAGTTATTTTTTTGTTTCATCAGACCAGAGGACATTTCTCCAAAAAGTACCATCTTTGTCCCCATGTGCAGTTGCAAACCGTAGTCTGGCTTTTTTATGGCGGTTTTGGAGCAGTGGCAATATAGGACTCGTTTTACTGTAGATATAGATACTTTGTACCTGTTTCCTCCAGCATCTTCACAAGGTCATTTGCTGTGGTTCTGGGATTGATTTGCAACTATATACAGTTGAAGTCGGAAGTTTACATAAACTTAGGTTGGAGTCATTAAAACTTGTTTTTCAACCACTCCACAAATTTCTTGTTAACAAACTATAGTTTTGGCAAGTCGGTTAGGACATCTACTTTGTGTATAACACAAGTAATTTTTCCAACATTTGTTGACAGACAGATTATTTCACTTATAATTCACTGTATCACAATTCCAGTGGGTCAGAGGTTTACATACACAAAGTTGCCTGTGCCTTTAAACAGCTCGAAAATTCCAGAAAATTATGTCATGGCTTTAGAAGCTTCTGATTGGCTAATTGACATAATTTGAGCCAATTGGAGGTGTACCTCTGGATGTATTTCAAGGCCTACCTTCAAACGCAGTGGCTCTTTGCTTGACATTATGGGAAAATCAAAAGAAATCAGCCAAGACCTCAGAAAAAAATGGTAGACCTCCACAAGTCTGGTTCATCCTTGGGAGCAATTTCCAAACGCCTGAAGGTACCACGTTCATCTGTACAAACAATAGCACGCAAGTATAAACACCATGGGACCACGCAGCTGTCATACTGCTCAGGAATGAGACACCTTCTGTTACCTAGAGTTGAACGTACAGAACAACAGCAAAGGACCTTGGGAAGATGCTGGAGGAAACGGGTACAAAAGTATCTATATCCACAGTAAAACGAGTCCTATATCGACATAACCTGAAAGGCCGCTCATGCAAGGAAGAAGCCACTGCTCCAAAACCACCATATAAATGCCAGATTACGGTTTGCAACTGCGCATGGAGACAAAGATCGTACTTTTTGGAGAAATGTCCTATGGTCTGATGAAACAAAAATAGAACTGTTTGGCCATAATGACCATCATTACGTTTGGAGGAAAAAGGGGGAGGCCTGCAAGCCGAAGAACACCATCCCCACCGTGAAGCACGGGGGTGGCAGCATCATGTTGTGGGGGTGCTTTGCTGCAGGAGGGACTGGTGCACTTCAAAAAATAGATGGCATCATGAGGCAGGAAAATTTTGTGGATATATTGAAGCAACATCTCAAGACATCAATCAGGAAGTTAAAACTTGGTCACAAAAGAGTCTTCCAAATGGACAATGACCCCAAGCATACTTCCAAAGTTGTGGCAAAATGGCTTAAGGACAACAAAGTCAAAGTATTGGAGTGGCCATCTCAAAGCCCTGACTTCAATCCCATAGAAAATTTGTGGGCAGAACTGAAAAAAACGTGTGCGAGCAAGGAGGCCTACAAACCTGACTTAGTTACACCAGCTCTGTCAGGAGGATTGGGCCAAAATTCACCCAACTTATTGTGGGAAGCTTGTGGAAGGCTATCCGAAAAGTTTGACACAAGTTAAACAATTTAAAGGCAATGCTACCAAGAACTAATTGAGTGTATGTAAACTTCTGACCCACTGGGAATGTGATGAAATAAAAGCTGAAATAAATCATTCTCCCTACTATTATTCGGACATTTCACATTCTTAAAATATAGTGGTGATCCTAACTGACCTAAAACAGGGAATTTTTACTGTGCTTAAATGTCAGGAATTGTGAAAAACTGAGTTTAAATGTATTTGGCTGAGGTGTATGTAAACTTCAGACTTCAACTGTATATCATATACAATATACTGTATATGATATTTTTCCTTTCCCTTCCCTGTCTTTTCCGTCTCTCCAGGGATGCAAGCTTTCAGCAGAGCAGTTCAATGTAATCTTCACCTTCTATGACAAGGTAAATGAGCACAATAGACATATTTGCAGGGAGGGTGTGTAGTTGGGAGAGTGTGTGAGAGAGATTGCTTGTATCCCTGTCACTCAAGCTACTATCTCCATGCAAATGGTCTCTTGTACAGGTAAATACTCCAGAGACACACCTGCGTCTGTATCACTTATTTTGTTAGTGTTACCATAGTAACCTTCCCAGTAGCGGTGCGTGGGTAAAATCAGGGGGGAAGTCAATCCAGAAAAAAAGCCATATTACAACCTATGTTTTGTGATATCTGCAGTTTGCTCTATAACCTGTCAGTTCATATGCCTTGACACCGTGATATATAGGCCTAATGCCGAGACAATAAGAAGACACAGTGGCAGAATAAATTCAAACACACCTTTGTTTCATTACAAAACCGGAGAGCAACATCTGTCCAGTGAAGTCCACAGAACATATTGCATGTAACAGTTACATGACCTACAGCATGGTCAAGCAAGGTAATGTTTCCGACATTTTCAGACTACTAAACAACTATTGATTTAGAACACAGAGAGTTACTGTAAGTTACAAAGAAAATAGGAGCTGCCTCCACTATTCCGGCACAATTTCAACTTATACGTCATCTAATAACCTATTCTTAGTCTAATACAGTGACAACTAAAAGATACCAAAAACGATTTAGTCCAATCAACGTAAGCTAAATATGATGTGGCTACTGATTTATGTTACTGATTTATGTGTGCGCGTGTGTGTGTGTGTGTTTGTTTGTGTGCGTGTAAGTAGAAAAAACATGTTGACTCAACCTACTTGTAGAGAAATGCCAATGCCATCCTCCTCTTTCATGTTGCCTAAACGGTCTATGACTCTGTCATACAGTACACACTTTTATTTTTTGTTGTCCTAGGCTATCTTGCTAAAATACTTGCTCGCTAGCTTCCTTTCATACGCAACGATACACCAGGCCAGCTAGTTAACATCAGCATACTACACTCTTTGAAAAAAGGTGCTATCTAGAACCTAAAAGGGTTCTTCGGCTATCCCCATAAGAGAACCCTTTGAAGAACCATTTTTGGTTCCAGGTAGAACCTATTTGGTTCCTGGTAGAACCCTTTTGGGTTTCATGTAGAACCCTTTCCACAGAGGGTTCTACATAGAACCCAAAAGGGTTCTACCTGGAACCAAAAAGGGTTCTCCTGTGGGGACAGCCGAAGAACCCTTCTGGAACCCTTTTTTCTAAGAGCGTACATCTAGCTACGTGTTGAAATTCCATCCTATCAGGCCAGGGGCACAATGTATGAATTTATGGTTGGATCAGAATCGCTGTTATAGTCATTGGCCTGTGCAGAGAATTAAGTAAAACCACGAGTCCAAATCCCTAATTTATGAAAAGGTCGAACACAACGAGATGCAACAATTCAAGTTTCTTTCTGTCAATAATGACATTTGCCTTGTGATGTGATTGGTCTGAAGCAAATTCAAACTGGCTTCCATTGACACTTTTAATTTTGGTGCGCCAGGACCATTCACTGCTGAGCTCACTCAGTTTAGCTCAAAGCTGATTGAGTTTTATTTAATTAATTTTTTATTAAGGGAGGCCAAATGCTCGCTGGCTTCCCTTGAATTCAATGCTATGGGCGGCAATAATGTCATACTCTTTCTGACCAGAGACCATCAGATAGATACGCTACACATATTGAGACAGAGGGGAGCTGTTTGGTTTAGTCAGATGCTTTCTTCTTTGAGATACATTCTTTTCAGCCTCTTGCGAATTGAAGGAAATTTATGAAACACAGAGCGACAAAATATATAATTTTTTGGGGGAAGCCTGGCTTCCCTCGGCATCCATGAATACACGCCACTGAACCTTCCACAAAGAAAACAGTACAGTAGGAAAGACAGGTGTACAGTACAGGAGTCTCATACTAATGCCTTTGTAATGACTGAATTGGCAGTTGGTCTGTGAATGATTGATCTTGCCTGTGTATACTCTGAGTGGGAGGATATCTGAGTGTTTGATTGTTCTTTTACTGAGAATATGATATGAGATGCCCGGACCCTTTCTGCTGTTTCACTGTTTTTCACTGTTTCACTAGGATGGGAACGGTTACATCGATGAGCAGGAGCTGGACGCACTGCTGAAGGACCTCCATGACAAGAACAAAATGGTAAGGAACAAGAGACTTCACTTATTTACTGACTCATCTTTTGATTAGTTGATTGGTTTATTATGTCATACTGCACCTGAAGTGTTTACAAGATCAGAATGATTGGCAGAACATTGTGGTCTTGTACAGGTTATGGTCTTTTGAGTTTTTGTTGGATCAGGATGTGGTGTTGCATTGACTGTTAGGGCCATACCCAGCAAACAGGGGACGTCCTGAGGATATTTGGCGACTTTCCCATTAGGTCCCTTAAAGGTTTCTGCGTGACGTTATCCCACTGACGTTCTGAGAATGTTCTAGTTTCCTGAACGTCACTGAGGACCATGTCAGGACCTTTTTAGTACATTCTCAGGACTTTCATTTTACTAGTCCTCAGGACGTCGAATGATGTTCCCAAGGGAACATTCTCTGGTGGACCTTTTTATAGTTCCCGGCTTGACCTGGGGATATTTTTAGGATGTTCTTGGCACGTTGTGTCATGGTCCCCTGAAGGTCACCTGAACATTCTTGGGACGTTGTATCATGGTCCCCTGGAAGTTTTGTCTAGTCCCAGGTTTGTCCTGGGGATGTCCGCAAGGAGTTTTCTAACATGTTCTTGGGACGTTGTGTCATGAAATAAGTAAATCCCTGGCATTGCCAAAATACAAACAGCTGTGCCTGGATCAGTGGTTCACCAATCAGGGCCTTGGTAGTCTTGGCAACAGTAACAAGAGGTGATGTGTAGTGAAACTAGGGTGCGTGTGCCCAAGGTAGAGTTTTTTTGGGGGGAAGAAATGTTTCTTTGCGACTGGGAACTAGGCAAAATCCTTCATGGGACCATGACCCAACATCCCAAGAAAGTCCTAAAAAAAAGTCCTTCGGACGTCCCCGAGGCCAACTGGGAACTAGACAAAACCTCCAGGGGACCATGACACAAAGTCCTGACGACTTCAGGCGACCATTTCGTGAAGTCCTGGGGACGTTCTAATGACTCATGATTGTTTACAGGGTATACACCATAGTTAATGACATCATTGGTTGAGGCACTAGCACTCACGTCTGTTTCGCCCCCTGTTTGCTGTAGGAGTTGGACTCGACCGGTCTGGTGGGCTATAAGAAGAGCATCATGGCTCTGTCCGACGCGGGGAAGCTCTACCGCACCGAGCTGGAGATCGTCCTCTGCCGTGACTCCACACTGTGATCTTTCACCTATGACCCCTGACAACCCCCCACTGTCCCCCTCCTGGCATAACAGGTGCATGTATGACCCCCTCCTCCACTCCAATATCTGTAGAGTGGAAGTGAATGTCCACTTGAAGGCATAAGCAAGACCCTCAGCCCAACTGCCCGACTCTGTTTAACTACCTGTCCCTTACTATGCCCCACCTCACCTCCCCCCTTATCGCAGCGTGGCGCTACCTGATGATGTCATCAGCGTCTGCAGCTTTTTTTTACATGCAATTCTATAGTGAGTTAACCAATACATATGGAAATAATAGAAGGAATATATGATATGACTATTTATTTGAATGCATATACATTTTGCCTGAATGTCCTTTATACTGTACTCCCTTAGCCTACTCTTTGTTTTTTTTACAGTTTGCCTGTAAATCTCTCTCTTTCTATTTACCTCCAATCTCAATGCTCCCTCCCTCACTATTCGTTTCAGTCTGTTGCCTTGTTTTTGAATTGGGTTTAGGCTCGTACTGTTTTAGTGGAGAAATTATTGAGAGCATCAATAAATATAGTTGATGATCACTTATGTCTTAGCCTTACTCACAACCACAGGGCCAAACTGTCTCTATCCAAACCATGGGATCTCAGTCTGCTTAACTTCTATATTAGCCTATAAACCTCTATAAACGCCTCGTTAAGTCTGTTTCTATGAAGACTTTATCTTGGCCAAGCAAGGGAGGGCAATTTTTCTTTGCCAGCATAATGTGTTTCCTATGAAGATTACAGTTTCAATACAGATGTTGTGAGCAGGCGTGTTATCTTCCTGAGCACTCCACTCTCGCTATTCTAATCTTCTGTTGAAAGGCAGCTTGATGGAGCCTGCACACTCCATTTTTCATAGATGAGAACTTTCAGAGGTACTCAGCTGTCTCTATGGCACACTAGGAACACTGAGTGGGTCAATGAGTGAGATGAGTGACCGAGGGGAGGGATATAAGTGGAGTTAAACAGCCATTCTCCAGCACCTCCTGCTAGTAGACTAGTCCTACCATAACAGGCTAACACACCTTAGAGATCACAAATTAATTGAAAGTTTACTTACTGTATCACTACAAGAAAAACTCATGATGTTTTTTTGCCTCAGCAGCTCCATCAGAGCCTTTGAGCCTCACTACTTACACGCACATCCCGAATTTGCAGACAGAGCAATTTAGGGCACTCCAGTTGGTGGACACATTTCCCTGTGTAATATATATATATATTTGGGAATGTCCAGAGTCCTAAAAGACAATGACAAATATGCACCAGGCTTGTTTTTAGTCTTTAAAGGTTTAAAAGAACAACACCACACAACACAGTAATCATTACGTTGTTACACATTTATTTTAAATATATATTTTTGTGAAAACCTTCAGTTTCTTGGGTAATACTTCTCATTTTATGTATAATCTTTTGGAGCTGTCCACATTTAGTACCAAATGGAACAGTCTGACTTCCATCAATTAATCATCTGCACTTTCATCTTTAATTAAACTCACTCTAGTAAGCACAAAAAAACACCAAACCACGCACGCACGCACGCACGCACGCACGCACGCACGCACACACACACACACACACATATATATACACACACACACATATATATACACACACACACACACCACACACCACACACCACACACACACACACACACACACACACTACTTTGATCCCAAAGCAGCCAACTGCTGACAACAGTACAGGAGAAATGGCGTCCGCTCTGATTCCCTCCCCCATAATGGTTCCTCACTCAGAAAGAAAAAGGGAAGAGAGGGAAGTGAGAGATGGGGGAAAAGACAAGCTGCTAAGATTGGGGTCCATATTTAGCTATTCTCCCCTGAGTAGATTTGCTATTGCTTCAAACAAAAGGGATAGGTGCACACACACACACACACACACACACACACACACACACACACACACACACACACACACACACACACACACACACACACACACACACACACACACACACACACACACACACACACACACACACACGTGGAGAGCTGCATGCAGCTAAAAACAATATTAGGCACAAACAAACAGATGTTAATAACAGAAAACGTCCGATGCTCCTCTCTCTCAAACACACCAAAACAGCTTCAGCTGAGTCAGAGGATGAGGCAAGGTGGCAGCCTCGGTGCACAAACACTTTTAAGAGTTATCGCCACACCAAGTAGAAAAGTTGGGTCTTTTTAGAAATTAGTTTGGGCTTATAAAGTCTGCTGTCTTTTTGGTCCAGTACAGATACAGATACAGACACAGACATTGACATGCATGCATACACACATCACTGAGTGTTGTTGGACAGCTCTGCGGTGGCTGGATAAGGCAAACAGTTGTAAATCTTTTCAGGAATTTTCTCGGTGAGTAATGGACATAGCCGAAGCAGAGAGGGGAACAGATGCAGTCAAATCCCTGATGGGTTTTGGAACTCCGGCCTCTCCTGCTCAGCACAGTCCCAATGTGCCACTAATCCCTGATTTCTGAAATGGTGGCAAAAGAAAAAACACTCGTTGGATTTTCCCTCCATTGTTTCTGTTTCTAATCCATTTATTCGGCAGAGAAATTCATCTCCATCATTTCTGAAAAGGAGTGGGACTAAGAGAGACAAAGATACTAACACGCACACACACAAACACACACACACACACACACTCGGATGCATGATTTTTCACAACTGTCAGTACCAGTAGCAGTAATACGTTGTCTTTTGTTGCTTTGCTAATCTATTATTCTTTGGAGTCTTAAATGCTTGTCATTGGCTGTGTTATTCCTCTGTGAAAATACATGTATGTGTTTAAATCCCTCACTAGCAAAGATACACTGACAGAAACACACCCATAAAAATGTATATACTGTAGCCACAGTCTCTCAATCAACTCTCTTTGTCACACACAAGACTTCCTGCAAAAGAGTGTCCTACTCTCCCTGGCCCATTTCTGTGTTTGTGTGCAATATAGCTGTCCTTTGAGCATTAATTGCGATGCCACAACTTCTTATTTCCCGCAGTAGCGTATTTCCACAGCAACTTATTACAGTGTAATTAAACTGTCCTGAGTCTCTCCCTGGGAAACACAACCTGTGGCTGTGGAGGAACAATGGGGAACTGTTTGTCTGTGTGTGGGTGTGTGTGTGTCGGATGGGGGCAAAATATGATCTGTTATCGTTCCCTATAATTACCTTTCCCCTTTTTGACAGCTGAATTCCCTGCAAGCAATTGGCTTTGCATTGTTGTTTACTCAGTCATCAATGACTGACATTCAAAGATGTTATAAAATATGTTTATAACTCCCCATAAGTGAGTGTCACATTCTATTATAGAGCTCTAGAGTTAATTCTGCACCATGTTCTCTCACTACTATTCTACAAAACAGTGCAAGGGTCATCATCACAGAGAAAGAGAGAGGAATGAAGACACACAGATAGAGGGTGAGACAGTGACATACACAATCTCTCCATCTTCATCTCTCCTTCTCTTTATCCCCCCCAAATATACATGCACAGCTACACACACACATAGAGAGATACACGCACGCACACACATGCACGCACCCGCACATACACACAGATGTTAATAACAGAAAACGTCCGATGCTCCTCTCTCTCAAACACACCAAAACAGCTTCAGCTGAGTCAGAGGATGAGGCAAGGTTGCAGACAGAGACACACACACACACACACACACTGTGGGTTTTATGAAAGCCTGTCTGACATGGTGCTCAAGAAAACCTCTAATCAGGGGAGGCTTTCAAATGTCACTCAGCATTACAGTCAGTAACACTTCTCTCTAATCATTTCCTCCTGCTTCTATCCCCTCTCTCTGTCTCTGTCACTCCCCCTCCTCTGTCTCTTCATTTATTGTTTCTTCCTCTCTTCCTCTCATTTCCTCCTATTTCTCTGTCACTCTCTGTCCCTCCCTCTTCAATTCTTCTTTCTTCTCCCTCTCTCCATCCTGTCCTGTCATCAGCTTCTCCCCTGAGGAACTGCTACAGCAGACCTCCATTCCTGTAAGTACTGTGTCTTTCATCCCAGAGCAAATACACACAGCCACAACATGCTTCTAAGCAGTGGTGTAGAGTACTTAAGTAAAAATACTTTAAAGTACTACTTAAGTCGTTTTTTGGGGTATCTGTATTTTACTTTACTATTTATATTTTTGACTACTTTTACTTTTACTTCACTACAGTCCTAAAGAGAAGAATGTACTTTATACTTTATACATACATTTTCCCTGACACCCAAAGGTACTCGCTACAATTTGAATGCTTAGCAGGACTGGAAAATGGTCCAATTCCCGCAATTATCAACAGAACATCACTGGTCATTCCTATTGCCTCTGATCTGGTCGGACTCATATGCTTAGTTTGTAAATAATGCCTGAGTGTTGGCGCATGCCCCTGGCTATCCGTAAATTTAAAAAACAATAGGAAATGTTGCCGTCTGGTTTGCTTAATATTAGGAATTTGAAAAGATGTATACTTTTACTTTTGATCCTTAAGTATATTTACAACCAAATACTTTTGGACTTTTACTCAAGTAGAATTTTACAGGGTGTCACGACTTCCGCCGAAGTCGGTCCCTCTCCTTGTTTGGGCGGCGTTGGGCTGTCACGACTTCTACCGAAGGTAACTCCTCTCCCTGTTCGGGCGGCGCTCGTCGTCGCCGGTTTACTAGCCGCCACCGATCCCTTTTTCCTTTTCTGGTTGTTTTGTCTGTGTTCCTTTTCACACCTGGTTTCAATTGCGTTTATTTCTGTGTGTATATAGGGCACCTGTTACCTGCCTTATTTCGTGCGGGATTAAGCTTGTGGGTATTTTGCGCTCGTTTATCCTTGATGTTTCTTGTTCTCGTTATTACGCACGTGTAGTTTATTTTCGGAACTGAGTTTGTTCCTCCGTGCGTTTGGCACGAGTTTCTGTTTTGTTTTCACTATTTAGGCACTGTGATCTGTGGGACCTTATATAGACAGATCTGTGCCAATTTTGTATTGGTGGACTATGTATAATTAATTGTTATATTAAACACGCTTCTCAGTAATCCCTGCTCTCCTGCGCCTGACTCCTACACCTCTCACCGACACGCACGTTATCACATGGGCGGTCGACGTCACCGGCCTTGTAGCCATCGCCGATTCACTTTTAACTTTCCGTTTGTTTTGTCTTTGTTTTACACACCTGGTTTCAATCCCCTAATTACTTGTTCATTATTTAACCCTCTGTTCCCCTATGTTTGTTTAAATGTTTTTATGTAATACGGTCCGTTTATGTGGGCTCGCTTATTTTGTATCGTTTTTGTCTATTTTGAGAAAAATACATTTATTTATGCATATCTGCTGTCCTGCGCCTGACTCCTCTACACCAGCTACCCACAGACTACATTACACAGGGTGACTTTTACTTTTACTTGAGTCATTTTCTATTAACGTATTTTTACTTTTACTCAAGTATGACAATTGGGTACTTTTTCCACCACTGCTTCTATGTCTTTGATGTTACATGCATAAATACAATATGCAAAAATGAGCTTAAATCAAATCAAATTGTAGTGGTTGTGTAAACATATTTAGCAGATGTTATTGGGGGTGTAGCGAAATGCTTATGTTCCTAGCTCCAACAGCACAGTAATACCTAACAATACAAAACAGTATATGCAAATCAAAATATTTTAAATAAATTAGAACGAGCAATGCCAGAGTGCGGAATATAAATATATATGTATATGATGGTGTGTACATTACAGGTTGTAATGTAACAAAATAGGAAAAACGCCAAGGGGGATGAATACTTTTTCAAGGCACTGTAGAAGCTGTTTTTCTGTCTCTCGGTCCCAGCTTTGATGCACCTGTACTGTCTCTGCTTTCTGGATGGTAGTGAGCTGAACAGGCCGTTGCTTGGGTGGCTGCGGTCTTTGATAACCTTCTTGGCCTTCCTGTGACACCGGTGCTTCAGATATCCTGGAGAGCAGGCAGTGTGCCCTCGGTGATACGTTGGGCTGACCACACCACCCTCTGGAGAGCCCTGGGGTTGTGGACGGTGCAGTTGCCGTACCAGGTGGTGATACATCCCAATAGGATGCTCTCAATGGTGCATCTGTAGAAGAGTGTCTTAGGGGCCAATACGGATTTCTTCAGCCTCATGGGTGAACAGGGAGTACAGGAGGGGGCTGAGCACTCAACCTAGTGGGGCCCCTGTGTTGAGGATCAGTGGAAGTGTTGTTGCCACCTTCACCACCTGGGTTCGGCCCGTCAGGAAGTTCAGGACCCTGCTATACTGGGCGTGGTTCAGACCCAGGGACCCGAGCTTAGTGATGAGCTTGGAGGTCACAATGGTGTTGAAGGCTGAGCTGTAGTCAATGACCAGCATTCTTACATAGGTATTCCTCTTGTTCAGATGGGATAGGGCAGTGAAGATGCGATGGCGATGGTGTCACCTGTGGATCTGTTGGGGCAGTATGCAAATTGTAGTGGGTCTAGGGTGTCGGGTAAAGTGGAGGTGATATGATCCTTAACTAGCCTCTCAAAGCACTTCATGATGACAGAAGTGGGTGCTATGGGGCGATAGTCATTTAGTTCAGTTACCTTCGCTTTCTTGGGCACAGAAACAATGGTGGACATCTTGAAGCAAGTGGGGACAATAGACTGGGATAGGGAGAGATTGAATATGTCTAAACATTCCAGCCAGCTGCTCTGCACATGCTCTGAGGATGCGTTTAGGGATGCCGTCTGGGCCGGCAGCCTTACGAGGCTTAACACGCTTTAATGTCTTACGTCGACCACTGAGAACTAGAGCTCACAGTCCTTGTGTCGTCCTCGAAGCGGGCGAAGAAGGTGTTTAGCTTGTCTGGGAGCAAGGCGTCGGTGACGTGGCTGGTTTTCTCTTTATAATCTGTGATTGTCTGGAGTCCCTGACACATACTTCTCATGTCTGAGCCGAGACATATGTAATGTAAACAGAACAGTACAATTGTGCATAAATATTAATCATGCACGTACACATGACCACATGACACACACACACACACACACACACACACAGAGAGACACACAGAGACACACACACACTATTCTTGTGGCAGTGGAAGCTGTTGTCATGTGCCAGAAGGGGGATGTTTCATGGACTTCCAAGTTCTTTCTGTGGAGGTTCCTCAGCTGGTCCTTGGGGAATAGGATGTATGTATAATCAGAACATGCAGAAAAGAAATGCAGAAAGCATCAATGTGTACAGAGACTTACAGAAGACACATTGAGTAAATAGGCTACAGTCTATCTACTAATATATCAATGACATAAATGACATTTACATTGGACTGTGAATGGATCAGAGGTTACTCATTGTGAGGGCTGCTTCAGTTAGGCCTACTCTCTTTCAGGAATTGATACAGAACCATTCTCTGCACAACCTACAAAACAACACAACAACAAGATCCAATTTCTAAAGAAGCAACTGGGACTAAGCAAATAATTAAATGGAGGAATATCCATCTACACCCTCTCGCCCTTTACAGTTTACAAGCACGGAAGAGGAAGGGGAATAGGGCTAAATAGCTAGATTAAATAAATGCCAAAGAAGAAGAAAGAGGAATAGGGACTATATGGAGAGAGCGTGCCTCTGCCGCAGGCTGGAAACCAAAGCAAAGAGACCATAATAAACGCATGTACATTTTGTATACTCGTCCAATATCTTTTTACCTGGAATTTAGTCAAAGATGCAAAAAAGTGACTTGAAGTTAGAGGTTTAGCCAATATGTTTAGTTTACTCTAGCCAAAGAGAATATACATTTGAAAACTCTGTTACGCCAAGAGGGAGTCTGCGCTTCTCGAAATAGCTAATGTGCAGATCAAATACACTGTAGGAACGGCAGAGCTACCGACTTTCAATGTTCCTACCCCTTTGAGGTTGAAAATGTTAAATGGTCCGGGTAAGGGTAGGTGTTAAGATTAGGGTTTAAGGTAGGGATGTCACAAGGAACCCAGATTGTACAGACCCTGCAGGATCATGTGAGCAACTTTTTATCAGTTATAGGATTCACCTCGTGGTGATATACATTACTGCACACACTCAAAGCACGAGATCTCATTTGACATGAGCGCTTTCCCATGGTAGTGAATACCTGTAGGCCTACACTGCAGTCTGAAATCAACAGGATCCAGAAATGGTTCATGTAAAGGTGGATTTAATCTTTTTTATAACAATGGTGATAAACGGCACTTCTCTAGTTGAAAATAAGTCACGAAAGATCACATTATTGTTTCTGCAGCTGAACGATATCTGGGATTAAAATATTTCACATCTGAAGAGCTACATGTAGTACCCCTACAATCTGGAGTGGCCCCAGCCTCTCAGGCCCCAGAGCCAGCAAATTACTCAAGGTGTGGGAACATTTCTGTTGCAATTACAGTTGAAGTCGGAAGTTTACTTACACCTTAGCCAAATACATTTAAACCCAGTTTTTCACAATTCCTGACATTTAATCCTAGTAAAAATTCCCTGTCTTAGGTCAGTTAGGGTCACCACTATATTTTAACAATGTGAAATGTCAGAATAATAGTAGAGAGAATTATATATTTCAGCTTTTATTTCTTTCATCACATTCCCAGTGGGTCAGAAGTTTACATACACTCAATAAGTATTTGGTAGCATTGCCTTTAAATTGTTTAATTTGGGTAAAACGTTTTGGGTAGCCTTCCACAAGCTTTCCACAATAAGTTGGGTGAATTTTGGCCCAACCTCCTGGCAGAGCTGGTGTAAATGAGTCAGGTTTGTAGGCCTTCTTGCTCGCACACACTTTTCCAGTTCTGCCCACACATTTTCCATAGGATTGAGGACAGGGCTTTGTGATGGCCACTCCAATAGCTTGACTTTGTTGTCCTTAAGCCATTTTGCCACAACTTTGGATGTATGCTTGGGGTCATTGTCCATTTCGAAGACCCGTTTGCGACCAAGCTTTAACTTCCTGACTGATGTCTTGAGATGTTGCTTCAATATGTCCACATAATTTCCCTTCCTCATGAAGCCCTCTATTTTGTGAAGTGCACCAGTCCCTCCTGCAGCAAAGCACCCCCAAAACATGATGCTGCCACCCCCAGGCTTCACGGTTGGGATGGTGTTCTTTGACTTGCAAGACTCCCCCTTTTTCCTCCAAACATAACGATGGTCATTATGGCCAAACAGTTATATTTTTGTTTCATCAGACCATAGGACATTTCTCCAAAAAGTACGATCTTTGTCACCATGTGCAGTTGCAAACCGTAGTCTGGCTTTTTTGTGGCGGTTTTGGAGCAGTGGCTTCTTCCTTGCTGAGCGGCCTTTCAGGTTATGTCGATATAGGACTCGTTTTACTGTGGATATAGATACTTTTGTACCTGTTTCCTCCAGCATCCTCACAAGGTCTTTAGCTGTTGTTCTGGGATTGATTTGCAGTTTTCGCACCAAAGTACGTTCATCTCTAGGAGACAGAACGCGTCTCCTTCCTGAGCGGTATGACGGCTGCGAGGTCCCATGGTGTTTATATTTGCGCACTATTGTTTGTACAGATGAACGTGGTACCTTCAGACATTTGAAAATTGCTCCCAAGGATGAACCAGACTTGTGGAGGTGTACAATTGGTTTTCTGAGGTCTTGGCTGATTTCTTTTGATTTTCCCATGATGTCAAGCAAAGAGGCACTGCGTTTGAAGGTAGGCCTTGAAATATATCCACAGGTACTCCTCCAATTGACTCTAATGATGTCAATTAGCCTATCAGAAGCTTCTAAAGCCATGACATAATTTTCTGGAATTTTCCAAGCTGTTTAAAGGCACAGTTAACTTTGTGTATGTAAACTTCTGACCTACTGGAAATTTGATACAGTGAATTATAAGTGATATAATCTGTCTGTAAACAATTGTTGGAAAAATTAGATGTCATGCACAAAGTAGATGTCCTAACTGACTTGCCAAAACTATAGTTGTTAACAACAAATTTGTGGAGTGGTTGAAAAACTAGATTTAATGACTCCAACTTAAGTGTATGTAAACTTCCGACTTCAACTGTATATTGTTTGTAGTTTTTGTGGATTCATGTTAATTTTTCCCTTCCCGTAATGGAATTTACTTTTCTTTTGTGAATTCTTATTCAGTGAGGTTTAACGGCGGTTGGCATCCATTAATGTTCCATTGTCGCCCCAAACTGAACTATAATATAGATCCATTATACTTTGTGATACAAAGTGGGAAAGGGAACCGGGAAAAATAAAATGTAAAAATATCACTACTATCATTACTCTACCAACTAACCCTATACCCATTAAAACTCATCACCTTATTCCACTATTTTAACCCTCTCTGATCCTACCCCAGGCCAACGGCCTGAGAGGACGGGACACGACCACCCAACACACACTGTAACTCTTCTGAAGTGAAATCTGATACCCTCAAGTACTTCTCTGCAGCTGCCATCACAACATCTATTTTCTGTGATTTATTTTCCATTTCTGCCGTACAGTTGATAACAGTGCTATGAGCGCTAAGAAGCCAACCTTACTGAAGCATATACAGTGCATTCAGAAAGTATTCAGACCACTTCCCTTTTTCTACATTTTGTTACGTTACAGCCTTATTCTAAAATTGATTAAATAAAAAAAAATCCTCATCAATCTCCACACAATGACAATTGAAAACAGGTTTTTAGAAATGTTTTCAAATGTATTACAAATAAAAAACAAAAAAAACGTATTTACATAAGTATTCTGACCATTTGCTATTAGACTTGAAATTGAAAGTGCATCCCTTTTCCATTGATCATCCTTGAGATGTTTCTACATTTTGAGTCCACCTGTGGTAAATTCAATTGATTGGACATGATTTGGAAAGGAACACACCTGTCTATATAAGGTTCCACAGTTGACAGTGCATGTCAGAGCAAAAACCAAGCCATGAGGTCGAAGGAATTGTCCGTAGAGCTCCGAGACAGGATTGTGTTGAGGCACAGATCGGGGGAAGGGTAGCAAAAAATGTCTGCAGCATTGAAGGTCCCCAAGAACAAAGTGGCCTCCATCATTCTTAAATGGAAGAAGTTTGGAATCACCAAGACTCTTCCGCACGGCCAAACTGAGAAATCGGGGTAGAAGGGCCTTGGTCAGAGAGGTGACCAAGAACTCAATGGTCAGTCTGCCAGAGCTCCAGAGTTCCTCTGCGATGAATGGAGAACCTTCCAGAAGACAACCATCTCTGCAGCACTCCACCAATCAGTCCTTTATGGTAGAGTGGCCAGACGGAAGCCACTCCTCAGTAAAAGACACATGACACCCTGCTTGGAGTTTGCCAAAGGCACCGAAAGGACTCTCAGACCATGAGAAACAAGATTATCTGGTCTGATGAAACCAAGATTGAACTTTTTGGCCTGAATGTCAAGTGTCATGTCTGGAAGAAACCTGGCACCATCCCTACAGTGAAGCATGGTGGTGGCAGCATCATGCTCGGGAATGTTTTTCAGTGACAGGGACTGAGAGACTATTCAGGAACGAGAGAAAGATGAACGAAGCAAAGTACAGAGGGATCCTTGATGAAAACTTGCTACAGAGTGCTCAGGACCTCAGACTGGGACAAAGGTTCACCTTCCAACAGGGCAACAACCCTAAGCACACAGCCAAGACAATGCAGGAATGGCTTCGGGACAGGTCTCAATGTCCTTGAGTGGCCCAGCCAGAGCTCAGACTTGAACCCCATCGTACATCTCTGGAGAGACCTGAATATAGCTGTGCAGTGACACTCCCCATCCAACCTGACAGAGCTTGAGAGGATCTGCATAGAAGGGGAGAAATTCCCCAAATACAGGTGTGCCAAGCTTGTAGCATCATACCCAAGAAGAATTGAGGCTGTAATTGCTGCCAAAGGTGCTTCAACAAGGTTCTGAAAACTTCTTGGAACTTCCGGTGAAATTGGGGGGCGCGCAATTCAAATAATTAATCCCAAAAATTATGGATATTAAACATCTAGGTACATACAAGTGCCTTATATCGGTTAAAAGCTTAAATTCTTGTTAATCTAACTGCATTATCCAATTTGCAATAGTCTTTACAGCAAAAGCATGCCATGCGATTGTTTGAGGACGGCGCCCCACATCAAAATATTTTTCAACCAGCACAGGCTTCGTAAAATCACAATTAGCAATTAAATATTCACTTACTTTTTGAAAATATTCCTCTGATTTGCAATCCCAAGGGTCCCAGCTACAACATGCATGGTCGTTTTGTTAGATAAAATCCTTCTTTATATCCAAAAAAGTCAGTTTAGTTGGCGTCATCGTTTTGAGTAATCCACTCGTTCAACATGCAGAGAAAGGAATCCAAAAAAGCTACCACTAAACTTTGTTAAAACAAGTCAAACTACGTTTCTATACAATCCTCAGGTACCCTAAAATGTAATTAAATTATAATATTTCATACGGAAAGAAGTATTTTCAATAGAAAAGTAAAATTAGCAAGTGTGTGTCGTCTTCGTCGCGCGAGCACAGACTGATTTCCAACTCTGACTCCCAGTACCAAAACTCAAAATTCTTCCTCGTTTGGGAAGAAACAAGCTCGAAACCTTGAACAAAGACTGTTGACATCTAGTGGAAGCCATATGAATTGCAATCTGGGAGCTGGAATTGCATAGGACCCATAGCTTCCATTGAAAGGGCATGGGCTCTCAAAAAACCAAACATTTCCGGTTGGTTTTTCTTTGGATTTTCTCCAACCATATCAATTGTGTTATAGTCCCATACATTATTTTAACATTTCTACAAACTTCAAAGTGTTTCTATCCAATGGTACTAATTATATGCATATCCTGGCTTCTGGGCCTGAGTAACAGGCAGTTTACTTTGGGAACGTCAGTCAGACAGGAAGTGGAGAAAAATAGACCCTAGCCTAAGGGTCTGAATACTTATGTAAATGTGATATTTCAGTTTTTTTATTTGTAATACATTTGCCCAAAAAATTCTACAAACCTGTTTTTGCTTTGTCATGATAGGGTATTGTGTGTAGATTGGTGATGGGAAAAAAACTAAGTAATCCATTTTAGAGTAAGGCTGTAACGTGACAAAGTGTGGAAAAAGTCAAGGGGTCTGAATACTTTCGAAAGGCACTGCATCACTCATTGGTCTATTCCTCTGTGCTGGCACAGATCTACAATTTACAGGAATCCTCTCAGAATCCCTCAGTCTTGACCCATCGTCCTCTACTTTCTTCACTGCCTCAGCATAAGACACCTTCTGCACTACTCCGACTCTAGCCACCTCAACCTGCCTCTCTCGAACCGCACACATCTGATCCCCAGCAACATGTACACCCCTAGAGTTGACCCACACTACTTTATCCACCGAAACTACACAATCCTATTTTCCATGCCCTCCTGCACACTTCCCACATCTTGGACTCTCCCATCTACACACTACTGTGACATGACCATAAACGTTGCCCCTGAAACAGCGCAGTGGTTTCTGCACAAACGCTCTAACAGGATAACTGATATTTCCTGACCTTTTTGCATAAAAAACTTGAAAGGTTGACAGTAACTTCTCTATTTTGCCACGCTTACCACTGGGTCTGCGTCGCAACAAACGGCGGGTGTCACAAATACCAGGAATCTTCAACTTCATTTGCTCCATCTCCACACTTAACACTACCCCAGAAATCACTCCTGTCAATGGTGCCCTGTTCCTAAGAGCAAAACAAAAAACAGGTATTTACCCAAGTTGCCTCGCACGGGGCGCTTGCTCCCTCGGATGAAACACAATCAAACATCACAAGTCAACTTTGGGTTTCCTTCACCGGCTCAACAGCACCCACCACCTTTTCCACCAAACCTGAAAACACCCATGGATCAGCCAAAAGACCTGGTTCCACCCTCTTCAAAAATCTCACTCCCACTGGACGAAACGTATCTTTAGCATAACCATTAATGCAGGCTCCGAGCTCCTCACAAGACCTTCTACCTCTACCATTTCACCTCCAGAGCTAGAACTGGCGTCCGGCTCACTCTGTTTAAACTTTACACCTATCTTCCTCTACATACCCTCTCCCTTGTTATTGCTAGCCTCAACAGATTCAAGCCCACCTTCTGCTCCACCCTCAGTCTTTTCAACCTCCTCTCTCTTTACCTCCAGTCCTCCTCCCTTAACCAATTACCCAACACCTTCTGAAAATATAAAACTTTTTCAAGCGAAAATCTATTTTTAGCCTCCTCGAGAGACATACTAAGCCATGTACTCCCTCCACTTCAAACACACTACTCTTCTGCCGTGGCGATTGAAAATTTTCACCCCCGTCCAGTTGGTGGGGGCATACAACACTAACGTTTGTTTGCGGACCGCCATAATACCATAGAAGAAGAAGACCTGAGCGCTTGCCCCTCACCCGGCTTTACAAGTGGAATGCACTGTTGAGTGCTACATCCTGAGGAGTACGTGCTGATTGTATGGAGATTGTGACAGCCGGTTAAATGGCATCACTTGACAAGGCAATAACAAGATGTATGTCAGGAGAAGTGCAGTATTATCATAAGGAGCGTTATACCTGGAATACAGAGGAGGAATGGCGGAAAAAAGGGAGATGGTTTGTCAAAGAAGAGGGGTAGAAAGTGTAAGCAGAGTGGGTTGAAGACAGTAGGAGAAATGGAAGTGAATGAGGGCGCAGTATTGGAGGTGGTAGGTGTGGTGAAGTTCTTGGAGCCCGAGGGTCAGGATAAAGATGAGTCTGTGACAGTAGGAGTGACGTTTTGGGAAAAAGTGGACCCTTGCTTTTTGGCTGATCCATTTGAGGTATCAGGGTAGGTGAATACAGAGTTGGGTGCTGTGGAATCGGTGAGGGTAACCAGAGTATTTTAATGATTGTATGTGTTTCTGCTGGTCAGAGGGAGCAGGCGCTCCGTGTTAAACGAATTGGGGCAAGAGATGTGAATTGTTTTGCTCTCAAGAAAAGGGTGCCATTGAAAGGAGTGATTAATGGGGTAGCGGTAAATGTGAAGCTGACCAACTGAAGGGAAAGATTCCCAGTGTATGTGATGCTCGTCGTTTGGTATGACACAGACAGGGTGGCGTGAGTGAGTCATTGTCTCTACTTTTGAGTTTTGATATTGAGTCTTTGCCCGACAAAGTGATGTTAGGATATATAACTTATCCTGTACGAGCTTTTGTGCTGACTACATTACGTTGTTACAGGTATCAAGCTTATGGGCATGTGGAAGCAGTGTGTAGGAGGGAGGTTCTAGGTGTGAGAATAGTACAGAAGGGCATGAGACAAAGGGATGTGTAGCATTGGGGAAAGTAGTGGTATGTGTTAGTTGTAAGGGTGCCCATGGGGCTGTGGAATCAGAATTGTCCCGTGCGAGAGAGGCAGGTTGAGGTTTCCAGGATTAGAGTAGTGCAGAAGTTGTCATATGCTGAGGCAGTGAAGAAAGTAGATGAAGAGGGGTCAAGGGGGAGGGATCCCGAGAGGACTGGTGTGAGTAGTAGATGTCTACCAGTACAGGGGGATAAACCATCAATAATATATGTTTCAGTAAGATTGGATTTTTGGCATTTATAGTTATGGTCATCAACTGTACTGCAGGGATAGAACGTAAGTCGCAAAAAATTGAGGTTGTGGTGGCAGCTGTAGAGAGATATTTGGGTGTGCGAGACAAGACATCAGAAGAATTACAGGGTGTGTTAAGTGGTGGTGTCCGATCCTTTCAGGCTGTTGGCCTGAAGTAGGACTAAATATATTTAAATATTGGATGGTATTTATTTATACCTTTTGTGAGTGTAGTGTTAGATGGTAAGGTATTTGTTGAATATTTGTATTTATTTTTAAGCAAATTATACGGGAGTTATACTCCAGTCTGGTAGGTGGCGGTAATGCAACATTTATTAGATGCCAATCACCGTTAAACCTCATCGAAGAAGAAAGAAGCTTGAGTGCCTCTGTTGTCCCTCCAATTTATATCCTCACTCTTTGCTTTTTCTGTCATTCTGCGCCCAGGCCACCTGCTCGACCATGGCTCTGTTGAAGTCCAGCAAGGCAATCTCCAGTATTGGGACTTTCTCCGCATCCCTGGGAGTTTTGTCTACCCGTAACAGGTAATACCAGACATGCAATCTCTGCACTGTCATGTTTGACATTGAATGAATAGCTAGCTAGCTAGCCATGCCCGCAATGACTCAAGGAGCCTAACTTCAAGTTTACTGAGTGGAGGTCCGAAGTGGTCATGCATTTACGTCTCTCATTGTGGTTTAGCTAGCTATCTACCTACCTAATATTTAAATTACATTTGATTTGGTTTGCTAGCTGAATGAAACTCGCATTCATCCATCCGCCGCCTGTCGCGACTGAAATTTCCCGTTCAAATCTTTGGCTTTAGTCAAGTCATACTTGTAGACTTCAAAGCTCAACCAGTTCACTTACAATCGAACTTGGCAAGGTTATTTTCCAGCTATGGATACTGATACTGTTATTTGGTGGCTCTGTAAAAATATTATTCATATTTCAGTGGTATGTTGTCATAGTGATCATTCAGTTCGTCCTGTGAAAGGTAAATTATTAAAGCATTTTTCAATTTTAGGGTCGCAGAGGCATTTAGCCTTTGAGATTCGACGTATTTTCTCGGTTTGATCTGCCTCGCATACCGTAGCTCATTGGTTAGGGTGTGCAGGCCCCTGGTCGCTGATTGGCCAAGTGATGTCCCGGTTTCTACGGAGATGTGACGACAGTAACCGGTGTCCTTTCGCTTTTTTCTTGGAGGACAAACTCTGCCCGCTAATAAGATACCGCTCCACATATCTGGAAAATAGGCTATGTATTCGAAAAGCATCTGCAAATACACTCTGCATCACTGTCGGTTTTTGTTAGAACACCGTGCGCCGAGTGTTACATTATTCTCATTCAAAAATAATTTCGGTCTGTATTCAAGTGCATTTTAGTCCATTAGCAGGGTACATTCAAATCTGTGACTTCACATTGGATTGACCCTCATTGGTGCTGGCATAAATAGGACTGTCAGTGTACTCCCTGGGCCTATGAAGTGTATACCAAGCATATTTATATATGCTCGACATCTCACAAGTTAAAATGTACAAAGGTTCTGTGTGTATGTAGATCGCACAAACTGCTGATAGTAGTAGCAATATGAACCAGTGGGTAGGCTGATAATATACTCAGGTTCTTCTCACTCTGATAACAGATTTGTCAGAATCAGATAACAAGTATTCATATTTGTTATCAGTTTTACTGATTTGAGGATCTGATTTTAATGTGCAGTCCCAATGTTTCTGATCAGCAGAGTGTTCAATTTTAGTCGCCTGAGATCTTTTTGTTATTGGACAATGGACGTTCTGTAAGGATGTTCTATAATGCTATATAAACAGGCTCTATGACAGGTGACTGTTCAGTGTGTTCCCTAAAACTCAAGGTGGGTGTCATGTCATCATTCTTGTCTATAGTCTTGTGTTGCGGTCTTGGCGTTGCTGCCCTTTGCGAAGCATTCGGCTCTAAGTATTGCTGTGAGTTCCAGGGTGTTTGAACACAACCGTTGAACCTGAATCTCAATGAGCTGCGGAGTATCACTGCTCAAGTCATAGTGGCTCACCACTACATTTGACATATCAAAACATTCTACTGTAGCAGTACACACTGGTGAGTAGCATCAGACACAACATGGTTTTAGAGAGTGCAATATTACAGAAGGTTCCAATAGAAATGTAGGCTGTCTAAAACAGATGTGGTTCTCTGTTGGGAGAATTGGTGTCAACTTACATTTTTTTCCCATGCAATGTTTTAAACATATCTCTAGTTCAGCCTCAGCAGGCCTATAGCCTCCAGTACAGCAGTGAGAGGAATATGTAAGATTAGAGGCCCTGCTTTCCCCTCTTTCAAAGGTCATGTGGAAGAGGTCAGGGGCAAGGTCATATGTGTGTGTGTAATTCTATTAGTTCCTGAACTGGGCCCCTGCTAATTTTCTGTTCTTTCCTCCTCATAAGACACATTCCATACAGGGGGATGGAATCGTTTTGTGTTTGAGAGCATTTGTATGTGTGAGAGCATATGTTTGCAGTGCCTGACCTTTGCATGAGCTGTTAATGTGTGTGGAAAGGGAAGTGTGAAGTATTGGATGGATAATCAGCTTGGTGGGGTCAGTGTGAAAAAAAGACCAGGCTGTAATGACCAGATCCAAAGATATGATGAATGAATTTGTTCTGAATTTCAAAGAACCAATCGTTGCCTTTGTTTCAACCACTCCCCCTGCCCTTTACAGCTGTCATTCTGGTAGTGTAGTGGCGATGGAGAGAGATGTTCATGTATTTAGTGCAGTACATCTCCTCCCTTTTAGTGACTCCCCCTAATGCCATCCAACCCGGGCCCTTCACCTCGACAGACTTTAACTGTGTGTAGTGGTGATTTTGTATTGTGTGTGTGTGTGTGTCTAGCTTTTCGCTGTGCAGGGACTGGGGGATGACCAGGCATTCACCAGGTCATAGTCCAGAGTGTTGGTCTACTGTGGGTGGGTGGTGCTACTCTCCTCTGGTTGGTTGAGGGCAACCGTTTCTTGAGCAGAGTATAGTACTGTTTACTGTTGAGTTTGTCTTTTATTTTAAGTCCAGTGTCTTGGAGAAATATAAGCCTACACTGAGTGATTTTAGAAAAAGAAACTCATCCGTTGGTGTCTACTGTGAAACAAATAAGAACACAAGTCTGCAAAATGATGTTAAATTAAGCTGCTTCTGTTTGTTTCAACCCCCTCCCCTGTGTTGCAGCTCATGGTGGGGTGGAGTGCAGATGGGCCCCCCTGACCCCATCCTGGGGGTGTCGGAGGCCTTTAAGAGGGACACCAGCCCGAAGAAGATGAACCTGGGGGTGGGGGCCTACAGGGACGACCACGGCAAACCCTTTGTGCTCGATTGTGTCCGCAAGGTAGGAATACCATGACAACCAGTGTAACTACCCAGGCTTCCACACACACACAGACAGGGACTAGATAACTATCCCAAGTTTCACCCAGCCATTCGTATTTTGAGGTTCACTCCACACAGGAAAGGTGAGTAGCTACGCCGGCTCTTATTGTTTTGTAATCCCGAGCTCAGCATTGGTGAAAGGCCAATCCTGTCACACTGCTATTAGCCCTTTTATGTAAGAACCGGATCAGTTAACAAACACATAGAAGCATGAAGACGGTGGTTTTCATGTTATTGAGCTGATTCTCACTATACAAGCTTTTATGGAGTTGCAGGCCTGTGTGTTTCTGACTGGTGCATTTCTGCCATGTCATCCTGACCTTAACTCGTATAATGTATAACCATATGGAACCTCTATTACTGTGTGGATGTGTGTTTGCATACATTTATGTATGTAAGTTTGAGGTGCAGGCTCCAGCAGACCCATGTGTTAGACATTTACAGTATTTCTGCATAGTCGTTCTGAGCTCAGCTCATACAGCCCTGCTAAACCCCAGCTGTGTGTGTTACGCTATCTTTGATTTGGCAGGGCTTTGGATCAGTCAAGAAGTGGATGCTGAGGAAATGTCATCATTAAAAACCTTTCTACTTCCCCTCACACTCACTATTTCTCTACCATCCCTCTACCATCCGACTCACTCACTCACTCACACTCTCTCTCTCTCTCTAGGCAGAGGCTCTGATTTCTTCCAAGCAGTTGGATAAGGAGTATCTGGCCATTGGTGGTCTGGGGGACTTCACCAAGTCCTGCGCTCAGCTAGCCCTGGGGGCTGACAGCGAGGTCCTCAAGAGTGGCAGGGTGAGTGGATGCGTGGGTGGTAGCTTGGAAGCACATTTGCTGTCGGTGTGTTAAGTGAATGATAGAAATGCTATTAACATCTCTCTCCTCTCTTCAGAACATCACTGTCCAGACCATTTCAGGAACTGGCTCTCTGTGCATTGGAGCCAACTTCCTGGTAAAGACCTGCCTCTTAACAGCTAAACAGGAAGAGAATGAATGCACCTACACTACCACGGTTCCATTTGGGCCCATAGCCCCCTAGAACAGTGCACCAGCCTATCATACCCTGAAATGACTGCGTTCTCTATAATATATATATACATTACAAATGATTGTGTTCTATAAAACAATACTATCTTCATACCGGTAGTACTGCGGAGTGTGTATGGTGTCGGTCAGTTAATTCATTATATTTTTCTCTAGTCTCGCTTCCACAGTGCGTCCCGTGACGTGTACCTGCCCAAGCCCTCCTGGGGGAACCACACACCCATCTTCAGAGATGCTGGCATGCAGCTGAAAGCCTACCGCTACTACGACCCCTCCACCTGCGGCTTCGACTTCAACGGGGCGCTCGACGACATCTCTGTGAGAGAGGGATGGGAAAGGGGGGGGTTGTATGATTCCACACTGACATGGAGGACCATTACCATGTCTTCTGAGATCTGTCTTTATATTGTTATGTTGACTTAATAAGGTTACGGTGTGGGGGTCTATTTCCGTCATGAGAATCTGATTTGAATGTTAGTGTAACACTATTTTCCCTCTGATACAGAAAATGCCAGAGAAGAGTGTGATCATGCTGCATGCCTGTGCCCATAACCCCACCGGTGTGGACCCCAAGCCTGAGCAGTGGAAGGAGATCGCTGACCTGGTGAAGGTGAGTGTGCTTACCATAGATATGAAAGACCTCAATGGTGATTTCTCTGTAAATGCCCTAACTAGCTAAAGTCTCTGTCACTATTGGGACTCTACTGCTGAAGAGCTTTACTGCCCAGTGCCTACAAGTGTTTTGTGTGAAGACTGACATCTTTACTATGCCTGACAACTATTTACACACACGGTCCTAATAATAACTCCTCCCCTGTTCTGTTGTTCCTTCAGAAAAGGGACCTGTTGGTGTTCTTTGACATGGCCTACCAGGGCTTTGCCAGTGGAGATATTGATCGTGATGCCTGGGCTGTTCGTCACTTCATCGAGCAGGGCCACAAAATTGTCCTGTCTCAGTCTTTCGCTAAGAACATGGGCCTCTACGGTCGGTCTCATTATACACACACACAAAATCTCACTCACAAACTATGGTATTGACATAGGAGAATGGGGAAAAACTCCCACCGGTGTGGTATCTTACCTGTCTGTGTGTTGACAGGTGAGCGAGTGGGAGGGTTCACTGTGGTGTGTAACGATGCCGAGGAAGCTAAGAGGGTGGAGTCTCAGCTGAAGATTCTGATCCGGCCAATGTACTCCAACCCTCCAATGAATGGAGCCAGAATCGCTGCCACTATTCTCAACACACCAGACCTTTATAAAATCTGGTAAGTGTACATACACACACACGACCCCAAAAATGTTGTTTGCCCATTTCACTGATCCTGTGATTTCGTAATCTAGCTGACTGCCTAGGAAGGTATCGGAGTTCTCTTTGGAGTGGTCTCCTGTCTCTACACACAACTTACATTCTGTTTCCTCATCAACCCCCCTGATTAACCTCTCTACACAGGTTGGAGGAGGTCCACGGCATGGCCAACCGCATCATCAAGATGAGGGAGCAGCTGGCGGCCAACCTGAAGAACGAGGGCTCCACTCACAACTGGCAGCATGTCATCGACCAAATCGGCATGTTCTGCTTCACAGGCCTCAAGCCTGAACAGGTACACACACAAACGACCACACCCACTCTTTATATCCACACCTGTACCATACAACCTTATAAGACATTATTATATTCATATTGGTCATATTCATCAGTTGGAATTAAGTTCTAGTATAATGATAAATTGCGTTGACTCCAGGTGTTTGTGTGTGTCTACCCCAGGTTGAGCGTCTGACTAAGGAGTTTTCAGTGTACATGACCAAGGATGGTAGAATCTCCATGGCAGGCGTCACTTCCAGCAATGTGGGATACCTAGCGCATGGAATCCACGCCGTCACTAAGTAAAAAGGAGAATGCTGGGAGAAATAGCGGGGCACGGGGGTGCTGGACACAATCTAAATTAAAATAACACCCTGAAAAATAGCATTTTTTTGTCATTTTACTCTCCCTGCCCTCTCCACCCACCCCTTACAGAGGAGCTGGACATTCTTAAAGACTGTCAATTGTTCATCGTCAAGTTCAACTTTGACCTCAACCCTCCTCGCGGTAAGGAGGCCACCATGTCAAAGGTTGTTTAGTGATGGTCCAATGATCTGCCCTACATTTGACTAATGTCTGATGTCTCTCTTCTACTCTTATTTATTGTATGTCAAAGGTTAATATTAATTAACTTAATAAATGGCTTAATAATGACAGGTTAATATTTTCTTTTAAACCTGCTCTGCCTGCTGTGGTCCAAATTACTGTTAGGCTACAGATGAGTTTACCAACACTTAGGCTCTGTTGTGTGTGTGAGAATTGTGAACTCTTGTCTGTCATTGCATATTTCTGTAGGATGTGAAAGTTCAACTTTTCCTCTACACCAGTAGAGTAGCAGAAAACTCAGCATTTCCAGATAACAATTAGTTATAAGATTGTCTGGCACTACCTTTAGATGAGATACAGTCATTGATATTTTAATATGCTTTAGAAGTGGACAATAATGTATGATCATTCAGTCCTTTCACTCATCCTCTGTCTCTTGCATTTCCACTTGCATAATCTTGTCTTTGATACTCACTATAAATAATTATATTACTGTACAAGTTTTGTGCTTTTTGCACTAAGAGCAGGGTCTACTGTGGGGGTGGTCTTTCTTCTAAGTGTTGATGAGTGAGCAGTCAGCCAGCCAGTCTTAAATGCCCACTGAATGTTCCTCTCACCCCCCAAACAATGGTTTGAAGTTTTAAAGGTGCAATATACAGAAATCGCTCTGCCATTTCCTGGTTGCTAAAATTCTAATAGTTTGCCTAATTTCAGTTTGACAAGTAATGTGTAGAGAATCATTGTACCATCTAAACCGCTGTGGAATATATCTTCAATAACCGAAAGTGTTGTATTTTCAGCTGTTCAAAGCTGGTGTACAAAACTGAAAGTAAGATGCAAAAAATGAAACTTAATGGTAAGCAGAGACGGCGCACAGAACAGATCTACTGCTTCTTAGACTTGGTTTCAATGACAATGACTGATCTATAACTAAACAATTCCATTTGAATTTGGTCCAAAAAGTTAAATTGCAGCTTTAAAAGGATAGACTCTCCTATGATGGTGCTCTTGTATTTCCACAAGAAAAGGCATTTTACAAGTGTTATTTAGATCACTGGGAGACTCCTATCCCCTCCGTTTCAGAACTAAGAGGTTATAGAACTTCTATTAATATATGGATAGACACTGTTTTGCTCCAATGATCAGCCTTTGAACATTTTCTCTGTGTGTGTCTTTCTGATTGTAACAAGACAGATTGTGCAGGGAAATTCACCTTTCTGCTGTCTACTCATGAAGATTAAGCTGCTCTGTCACCATTTTCGGGTTAGCGCAAAATAATAAAACAATATGGAGCATCGGTCAGGTCTTTCTCTGAACAATTAAAAAAATATCTATCATTGAAGTAACTGAGCTTATTTTGTATTTCTTTCTAACAAGAATATTGTCAAACCAAATGTAAGAAACTGAACTGATACCGTTGGACTATGGCAATGGTACCCAACCTTTTTCAGTTACTGTACCGCCAACTGAATTTTGCTCTGGCCGGAGTACCCCTGAAATAACCCTCATGCATTTTACCAGTAGGCTGGTGGTCTCATGAATCTTCTCAAGTACCCCCTGTGGATAGACCAAGTACCCCTGGTTGGGAACCAGTGTAGGACATGATTTTGCTACGAAAATCATTGGTTTTATTAAACACAAAATACTCTCGTTTTATGAAGATGTATCTGCAGTACACAGGAGGTTGGTGGCAAATTAATTGGGGAGGGCAGACTCGTGATAATGGCTGGAGTGGAATGGTATCAAATACATCAAACATACAGTTGAAGTTAGAAGTTTACATGCACTTAGATTGGAGTCATTAAAACTTGTTTTTCAACCACTCCACAAATGTCTTGTTAACAAACTATAGTTTTGGCAAGTCAGTTAGGACATCTACTTTGTGCATGACACAAGTAATTTTTCCAACAATTGTTTACAGACAGATTATTTCACTTATAATTCACTGTATCACAATTCCAGTGGGTAAGAAGTTTACATACACAAAGTTGACTGTGCCTTTAAACAGCTTGGAAAAGTCCAGAAAATGATGTCATGGCTTTAGAAGCTTCTGATAGGTTAATTGACATCATTTGAATCAATCGGAGGTTTACCTGTGGATGTATTTCAAGGCCTACCTTCAAACCCAGTGCCTCTTTGCTTGACATCATGGGAAAATCAAAAGAAATCAGCCAAGACCTTTAGGAAAAACAATTGTAGACCTCCACAAGTCTGGTTCATCCTTGGGAGCAATTTCCAAACGCCTGAAGGTACCACGTTCATCTGTACAAACAATAGTATGCAAGTATAAACAACATGGGACCACACAGCCATCATACCGCTCAAAAAGGAGACGCGTTCTGTCTCCTAGAGATGAACATACTTTGGTGCGAAAAGTGCAAATCAATCCAAGAACAACAGCAAAGGACCTTGTGACGATGCTGGAGGAAACAGGTACAAAAGTATCTATATCCACAGTAAAATGAGTCCTATATTGACATAACCTGAAAGGCCGCTCAGCAAGGAAGAAGCCACTGCTCCAAAACCGCCATAAAAAAGCCAGACTACGGTTTGCAACTGCACATGGGGCAAAGATTGTACTTTTTGGAGAAATGTTCTCTGGTCTGATGAAACAAAAATAGAACTGTTTGGCCATAATGACCATCGTTATGTTTGGAGGAAAAGGAGGAGGCTTGCAAGCCGAAGAACACCATCCCAACCGTGAAGCCTGGGGGTGGCAGCATCATGTTGTGCGGGTGCTTTGCTGCAGGAGGGACTGGTGCACTTCACAAAATAGATGGCATCATGAGGCAATCCTAAAGAACATTTGTGGGCAGAACTGAAAAAGCGTGTGCGAGCAAGGAGGCCTACAAACCTGACTCAGTACACCAGCTCTGTCAGGAGGAATGGGTTGAAATTCACCCAACTTGTTGTGGGAAGCTTGTGAAAGGCTACCCAAAACGTTTGACCCAAGTGTTTCAGTATGATATGTTGGATAAAGGAATAAAGACAGACACCAATGTCTAGTTCAATAGCCTTGTTCATGCATTGTACAAATTCCTACACGCGAAGTCCGGGGAACAGTCCGGGTAGTCGAATACCTATCAACTAGACTCCGTAACATCATCATTTTCAATAGAAAGTGCAAACATAACGGCATAACATTAAGTTCTTAACAGTCAAGTCATAACAATTGAAAAAGCATGACATTTTCTTTTTATTTCAGTTGTCATCTTCCTTTTCTTTTTTTTCTTTTTTTATTAAAAGAGAACAAGTTAACCAACCATGCTATTTTGTTTGTTTTTTCGCATTGGCCGTAACTTGTTTTGAACATAATGTTGCTGCTACCATCTCTTATGACCGAAAAGAGCTTCTGAACATTAGAACAGGGATTACTTGCCTCAAATTGGGTGAGGAGTTCTTCAATGAGTCGGACGCGAGGAATATACTACAGACACCCTACCAGGCCAAGATCCCCGTATATTCGCTGGAAAAGGAAATGTAGGTTTCGCGGAAAGAGATCAGGATGCATTGTGAGGATCAGGCGATGACTGGATAATCTGCCCTTGCCTTCTGTTCTGCTAGCTAACGTTCAATTGCTGGAAAATAAATGTGACGAACTGAAGCACGTATATCCTTCCAACAGGACATTATAAACTGTAATATCTTATGTTTCACCGAGTCGTGGCTGAATGACGACATTAGGAACATACAGCTGGCGAGTTATCTTCTTACGGCTAGGGGTTCCGCTAGCTTAACTTCTTGTTAATCTACCCATCGTGTCTGATTTCAAAAAGGCTTTACAGCGAAAGCACACCATATGATTATGTTAGGTTAGAGCCTAGTCACAAAAACACATACAGCCATTTTCCAGCCAAAGAGAGGAGTCACATAAAGCAGAAATAGAGATAAAATGAATCACTAACCTTTGATGATATTCATCAGATTGCACTCATAGGACTTCATGTTACACAATACATTTATGTTTTGTTCGATAAAGTTCATATTTATATCCAAAAATCTCAGTTTACATTGGTGCGTTATGGTCAGTAATGTTGTGCCTCGAAAACATCCGGCGAATTTTCAGAGAGCCACATCAATTTACAGAAATACTCATCATAATCTTTGATAAAAGATACAACTGTTATGCACAGAATAAAAATTTTACGGAAAAAGCACACCATGCAATAATCTGAGTACGGCGCTCAGACACACAAATAAGCCATACAGGTACCCGCCATGTTGTGGAGTTAACAGAAGTCAGAAATAGCATTATAAATATTTACTTACCTTTGATGATCTTCATCAGAATGCACTCCCAGGAATCCCAGTTCCACAACAACTGTTTGTTTTGTTCGATAGTCCATCATTTATGTCCAAATACCTCCTTTTTGTTCGCACGTTCAGTTCACAATCCAAACTCACGAGGCGCGGGCAAGTCCAGGCGAAAGTTCAGATGAAAAGTCCAAAAAGTTATATAACAGTTCATAGAAGCATGTCAAACGATGTATAGAATACATTTTTAGGATGTTTTTTCAATACTGTTTCAACCGGAGAATTCCTTTGTCTTTAGAAATGCAATGGAACGCAGGTCGCTCTCACGGCCATGCACGTGACCAGTTCATGGCACTCTGCCAGACATCTGGTTGAAACAGCTCTCATGCTCTCCTCCTTCACAGTAGAAGCCTCAAACAAGGTTCTAAAGACTGTTGACATCTAGTGGAAGCCTTAGGAAGTGCAATATGACATTGAAAGATTAGTGGAATCTGTGTGGGTAGCTGTACAGGTAGGATGACTGACAGTGAAGGTGAACAGTTGGTCACGTGTCAGGTGACAGAGGAATGGATGAGACTGAGGCAGGAATTCCTTTAACCATAAAGTGGTATATTTACTGAGTAGTGTGGATTCATGGACGCACAGAACTTCTGGAGCAGACGGAGTTAAGGAAGAGAAAGCAGCGAGGTCAGGCGATGGCGTTTTCCTCCTTTTATGGGGATGAGATCTGTCGGTCATTGCCGCCTGACCTAATTAAAGCGCCCCTGGCCCAGCTGAGTAAGTGGCCATGAATTAAAGGATTATTCCACCAACTCCATGGGCCTTTTCTACAGCCACCCTGGAAATTTGTTAAATTCCACACTCCTCAAAAAGGCTCATTGCTCCCCGTCCTCCGTCGTCTCATGGGGAGGAATTAGTCTAGCAACTGACCGGATATATGTCCGGTTCTTTACCTGGATCTCCACTGATCTAATGCGACCATCGGTCCCAGGCATGGTCTTAGTGATACGTCCCACCGGCCAGGAGGCTCGAGGAAGTTGAGAGTCCACCATCATTACTACTTGGCAAGTTTCCAGGCTGGCCATTTCTCTCCGCCATTTCCCTCTGTGCTGTAGGCTTGGTAGGTAATCCCGACTGAATCGGGCCCAGAAATGGTCAGCCAAGATCTGGCTGTGTCGCCAGCGACGTCTGCCAGGATCTTGTACGGTTTCCCCCGTCGGGAGATAAACCGCCGTAGGGCCATGAGGAAGGCTTCAGTATCCAAACTCTCCAGTAGGTCCAGGTGGACACACCTAGTTGTCAAACACTTGAATAGAATGCCCCAGCGCTTTTCCACTCGATGACCTAGCTTGATTGTCAAGGGGCCAAAGCAATCTACTCCTGTTGACCAGAAGGATGGTTTGAGGAGGCGCAAGCGAGCAGGGGGTAATTCTGCCATTTTGGGCACAAGAGCCTACTCTAGGACTGAGATGGAGCTGCATACCGGATACCCTTGGGTACAAGCACCGCTCAGCCCTGAGTACCGAAACCCCCACTCTGCGCACCATCTATCGGACCCTGGCCAGTCAATACGATCCCCTTGGGTATATCCTGCCATACACAACCCGGGCCAAAGTCTTAGTCCAGGACCTGTGGCAGACCAAGAGCGCAGGCCGGCGCGGGCCGGAGCCACATCTCTGACATTCTACGCAGGCGTATTGGTGCTTATGAATGGCTCCTCGTCCTCCAAGTATCCAGTACTTCCGCATCTCCTTCCTACATCTCCCCATAGACCCTCTCTGGCCCTGGGTGGAGAAGCCTCTCATCATAACTCTTGATGAGGAGCCTGGTAAGAGGGTGTCTGGAGTCAATGATAATTGGGTGGATTGCATCGGGGTCCAAAATTTCTGCTTGGCGCAGCTTCCCTCCGACTCTGATCACTCCAAGGATTTGATCATATTCTGGGGCGAGAGAGAGGACGACTCTCCTTAGCAACTTCCCTACCGGCTTTCAGAGCTTTTAGCTCCTCAGGGAAGCTAACTGCTTGTGCATGCTGGAGGAGTAGTGCTCTCTGCTGCGAGGGAGGTGGGTATAGAAGCCACCCCACCTGAGGTCTGGTTTGTGGCGGCGATCAGATCCGGCAGTGTTTGGGATTGTGCTAGGTCAGGGAGAGCTGTTGTTGGTTCCGTAGAGATGCTGTAGCATTGGGCGGACTTCCTTAACTCATGAGCTTCAGTTGGTTACGGAGGGGCCGCACGCCTGTGGGCTGTCGGCCACTCGTTCTCTGGTTGGGACAAGAATGGTGGTCCCAAGCTCCAGCGATGGGGTTGAGCCAGTTCCTTAAGGGTTTTACCGCGAGTAACGTCATCAGCAGGATTATTTATGCTATCAACATACCTCCAGTCCTGGACTTCTGTTAGGTCTTGGATTTCCGCAATGCGAGTTCCGATGAACACCTTATACCTGCAGGACTCCGATGTGAGCCAGGGCAATACAGTGGTTGAATCACTCCAGTAGATGACCAAGGTGAGCAAGGTGAGCTCGGCTCGCAAGGTAGAGGCCAACTGGGCTCCGGAAAGGGCAGCACTGAGTTCCAGCCTAGGCATTGACAACTGCTTCTTGGGTGCGACCCTGGACCTGGCCATGACAAAGGAGACATGGGTGTGGCCTGCTTTATCCTCCACTCTTAGATAGGAAACCGCCCCATGAGCTCGCTCTGAAGCGTCACAGAACACATGCAGTTCCAGGCATGATCCCAGTTGTTCAGCACAGGGTGGTACATAACATCTTGGCAGTTGGACTTCAGAGAGCTCCGATAACTCTGTTTTCCAACAGATCCATCGTTCCACTAGGTTAGCCGGGTGGATCGGTTCATCCCAGTCCCTCTTGGTCTGCCACAGGTCCTGGACTAAGACTTTGGCCCGGGTTGTGTATGGCAGGATATACCCAAGGGGATCGTATTGACTGCCCAGGGTCCGATAGATGGTGCGCAGAGTGGGGGTTTCGGTACTCAGGGCTGACCGGTGCTTGTACCCAAGGGTATCCGGTATGCAGCTCCATCTCAGTCCTAGAGTGGCCTCTTGTGGGTTAGTGCCAGACTGCGATAGCCATAGTTCACTGCTACTGGACCTGGCTTGTGGCGGGAGGTGCTGGATAACCTCCGCTCTGTTACTCGCCCACTGTCGGACCTCAAATCCCCCTTTGGACAGGAGATTCCGTACTTTATCAAGGAGTGCTTTCGCTTCAGCTGTGGATGGGATGCTCTGTAAGCAGTTATCCACATAGAAGGCATTTTCCACTGAATCCCATACTTCTGGGTCACTGTCTGGGTGCTCCCGTGCGTGTCTCTGCAGAGCATATATGGCACAGCAAGGACTGCAGGTGGTGCCAAATGGGAGTACTTGCCATTCATAGATGGTGGGCTCTGCGTCTAGTTCCATATCTCGCCATATGAACCGGAGCAGTGTGGTGTCGGAAGGCAGTAGACGAATCTGATGAAACATGGCTTTGATGTCTCCACTGATCGCTGAGTGCTGCCGGAACCGGAGAAGGACACCGAGCAAGGAATGACCTAAGGTTGGTCCGGGGAGTAGACAGTCATTCAGGCTTTGACCAGCAGCTTGGAATGAACAGTTGAAGACAAGTCGGTACTTCCCACCGTGTTGCTGGATAACATGGCGAGGGAGATACCAGGATTCGCTGAGTGGGTTTCCCTCTTCATGAGCGGTCACTTTTGTGACATAGCTTGCCTTCACAAGGTTGTGAATCTCTCGGTTATGAACTTCAGCAAGCTCAGGATTCTTCACCAGGCGTCGCTCAGTTCCACGCAGTAGTGGGAGTACAGCCCGTGTTGTGGTTGCCAGAGGAGGATGGTTGGGCACCCGTAGCAGTGGGGTCGCGTACCTCTGAACGCCATCCAGTTCAGTGGTGGTGGTGCGCTTCTCCAGGAGATCTATTGCATAGGAGTCATGTTTCGAGCGGGTGACCTCCTGTAGCTTCCGGTTGGAGAAGGTGTCCATCTTCCAGAGTATCTCTACATTCCGAAGGAGGTCAGTGGCTGCACAGGGGGATGGAGTTGGATTGCTTCTGGTGAAGAGGACTTGCTGTGACTGTACAGCTTGGGTGGAGAGAAGTAGATGGGCTGGACCTTGCACAGCCCAACCCAAGGATGTATGGACAGCAATGGGCCCTCCTTCTGGTCCAGCTCGTATAGGCTCAGTTGAGGTGACGAGATGTGGGTGGTCTGACCCAATCAGGATAAGTGTCGCTACTCTGGCCAGGTTAGGAAGAGGCAATCCTCGTAGATGAGGATATTGTTTCTGTAGAACACTTACCGGGCAGGAGTGCTCTGCGAGATTCAAGCCATCTGCCTTGAAGGCATTGGTGATGTTATAGGCCACATCCCTGTTTCCTGAAGGTGAAATGCTAAAGGTCACAGCAGAGCCTTTCATTTGGATAACATCATGTCGCACCATTCTGAGATTAAGGGTCTCGGGGGTCCCCTCCAGGTTAAGCTGACGGGTGGCCGCCGTGAGAATGATTGTTCTTTCTGACCCATCATCTAGAACGGCGAATGTATCAATGCTTCTCCCTTCACTTTGCAGAGTGACCATGACCACCTTCAACATGACCCTTGGAGACCGGTTATGCTGATCGAGGTACAGCTCCTTTGCAGCTCCTACCATGAGCATACTCTGCTCCTTCTGTGCTTGGGGAATTACATCATGCAACACTGTGAGATGAATTTCCTTACAGCGATTGCAGGGTTTCCTCAATGTGCAGGTCTCCGCCTTATGGCTACGGGCACACTTGTAGCATCGCTCGCCTGAAGTGATCCAGGCCTTCAATTGAGGTTGAGTGAGCTTTTTTACCTTGGGGCATGAGCCAAGGAAGTGCCCCTTACTATTGCAATATGGGCAGTAAGGCTGGAACTTGATTTTCCTGCTCTTGAGAGGGGTCTTCTTCCCGGGTTCCTCCCCGGCTTCACTATTTAAGTACATGGTAGTGGTATTTGGCCTTTTCTGTCCCTCCTGGCGTTCAAACTCCTTCCTTCCCCCGGTGGCTATGGCTGAGATTGTGGCCTGGTGAGCGATGCTCTTCGCCTTTGCCTTCACCTCCAACCATGCGGCCAGGTCTCTGAGAGCATAAGTGCTTCTCGAGCCCTCTTTCAGGATGCCCTTGTTCAAACAATGTTCAATGAAACTGTCTCTGAGGTACACTGGAAGTTTGCTAAGAAGCCTGTCCACGTGGGAGCCACATTTCCTCTCGTTCCCGTCTTCTCCTTCAACGGATTGGAGCATCGAGGTCAGGGATTGGACAGCCAGGGAGAACTCTTGGAAGGCAGCATGGTCTCCCATTTTAATTGGAGATGTGTTCAGGATGTTGTTTAGTTCATTCTGGACTAGCTGGCGTGGCTCACCATATCTCGCCTTCAGGGCCTGGAGAGCGGCAGTGTATGGTGTTGCGGAGTGCATAAAGGATTGGGCCAGCTGGTATGCACTGGGAAACCGCAAATGATCCATTAGTACTTGGTATTTGTAGCGTTCTGACAGATGACTGTGAATCCCCAGTAGGCTCTCCAATGCCATTTCCAAAAGGACAAATTCACTCTCCTTTCCGCTCTCAAAGTATGGCAGTTTGGGTCTGGGAATTCCATAGGCTGAGGTTACTACAAGTTTCATAATGTTGGCTCCCTCTTCTGGTTGCATGAAGGATAAACCCGGGACTTCTGATGAGCCTACTGTGGCCTCAATGGGCCGGTCCCCTACTGTCCCAGACCCTCCATTGGTGGCAGCCGGAATTGGGTGAGAGCCCTCCCACCTGATGTTTGAGGACTGGCCTGGCCCTGGACGAGAGGAATGATTTGCCGTGGTTGGTAATTGGCAGAAAGGCGAAGGAGTGATGCTTTGTACAGATGGAGGAATGCTAACTTGTGTCACTGGCACAGACGGCGTTGGTGGAGCGGCCTGTCCACCGTGCTCCGTGTTGGCTGTTGACCCCGGAGCCTCCGGGAACTGTGTGCCATGCTGTACCAGAGGGGCAGATTGGGAAAGAAAGGCAGACAGGTCAGGTCCATGTGGAGGGATGGTCAGGTCTACTCCCTGTTCGTTACTCTCCAGGAAGGATGAGACCATCCGTGCCTCCTCCAATTCCCTTCTGGCTTGACGGTGCCGTCGCTGCTGTGCCAGGTCCTTGGCAATGAATTCCCGTTCCTGTAGAGCTCTACGGGCCTGCACATCCAATAGGTGACATTGTTCGTCAGCCTGTCGTTCCTCCTCAATCTGACGCTCAATTTCCTCCAAAGCTAATAGTTTCATCCTCTCTTGTAGGACAGCGGTCTGTGAATCGCTGAGGGCTAGTGAATGGCGGCTGCCATGGCCACTTCCAAAGGGGTATCCACTGGTCGAACTACCACTCCGTCTAGAGTGCCTCGATGATTTCCCATTAGTTAAGGGGTGACCGGAGCCTGCCTCAGGAAGCTGGTCAACCTGTGCTGTGGGAGTCACCTCCATGGGTTCTTCCTGTAGACCACTTTCCTGCTCCAAAGCAGTTTCCCGTTCTTGGCTCAGAGGGGATGGTTGATTGCTGAAACGTACAGTTGATCCATCACCACTTTGAGCTCGGGTGGGCTTGCCCTTTGATGTCGGAAACTCGACCACATAATCCTTAAGATAACCAGGTGCTTGCCTGGTTCTTCTGGTGCTGCTGGTGGTTGAGGATGAAGCCTTTGTTGCTTTAGGCTTAGCTCCTGGATATTTCCTTTGTTCCAAGACCGTTCCCTCAGCTGCTCTCCTCTCATCTTCCTTCCAGTGGAGACAATTCTTCCCTCTCCTCCTCACCCATGCTTTGTTGCGAAATAGGAAGTCAATTCTAGATTTAACTTTGGATTGGAGATGTTTGATGTGAGTCTGGAAGGAGAGTTTACAGTCTAACCAGACACCTAGGTATTTGTAGTTGTCCACATATTCTAAGTCAGAACCGTCCAGAGTAGTGATGCTGGACGGGCGGGCAGGTGCAGGCAGCGATCGGTTGAAGAGCATGCATTTAGTTTTACTTGTATTTAAGAGCAGTTGGAGGCCACGCAAGGAGAGTTATATGGCATTGAAGCTCGTCTGGAGGGTTGTTAACACAGTCTCCAAAGAAGGGCCAGAGGTATACAGAATGGTGTCGTCTGCGTAGAGGTGGATCAGAGACTCACCAGCAGCAAGAGCGACATCATTGATGTATACAGAGAAGAGAGTCGGCCCAGGAATTGAACACTGTGGCACCCCCATAGAGACTGTCAGAGACCCGGACAACAGGCCCTTCGATTTGACACACTGAACTCCATCAGAGAAGTAGTTGGTGAACCAGGCGAGGCAATCATTTGAGAAACCAAGGCTATCGAGTCTGTCGATGAGGATGTGGTGATTTACAGAGTCGAAAGCATTGGCCAGGTCAATGAATACGGCTGCACAGTATTGTTTCTTGTCGATGGCGGTTAAGATATCGTTTAAGACCTTGAGCGTGGCTGAGGTGCACCCATGACCAGCTCTGAAACCAGATTGCATAGCGGAGAAGGTGCGGTGGGATTCGAAATGGTTGGTAATCTGTTTGTTGACTTGGCTTTCGAAGACCTTAGAAAGGCAGGGTAGGATAGATATAGGTCTGTAACAGTTTGGGTCAAGAGTGTCTCCCCCCCTTTGAAGAGGGAGATGACCGCAGCTGCTTTCCAATCTTTGGGAATCTCAGACGACACGAAAGAGAGGTTGAACAGGCTAGTAATAGGGGTTGCAACAATTTCGGCAGATAATTTTAGAAAGAAAGGGCCCAAATTGTCTAGCCCGGCTGATTTGTAGGGGTCCAGATTTTGCAGCTCTTTCAGAACATCAGCTGACTGGATTTGGGAGAAGGAGAAATGGGGAAGGCTTGGGCGAGTTGCTGTGGGGGGTGCAGTGCTGTTGACCGGGGTAGGGGTAGCCAGGTGGAAAGCATGGCTAGCCATAGAAAAATGCTTATTTAAATTCTCAATTATAGTGGATTTATCTGTGGTGACAGAGTTTCCTATCCTCAGTGCAGTTGGCAGCTGGGAGGAGGTGTTCTTATTCTCCATGGACTTTACAGTTTCCCAGAACTTTTTTGAGTTTGTGTTGCAGGAAGCAAATGTCTGCTTGAAAAAGCTAGCCTTGGCTTTCCTAACTGCCTGTGTATATTGGTTTCTAACTTCCCTGAAAAGTTGCATATCACGGGGGCTGTTCGATGCTAATGCAGAGGATGTTTTTGTGTTGGTTAAGGGCAGTCAGGTCTGGAGAGAACCAAGGGCTATATCTGTTCCTGGTTCTAAATTTATTGAATGGGGCATACTTATTTAAGATGGTGAGGAAGGCATTTAAAAAAAATAACCAGGCAACCTCTACTGGCGTAATGAGGTCAATATCCTTCCAGGATACCCGGGCCAGGTCGATTAGAAAGGCCTGCTCCCTGAAGTGTTTCAGGAAGCGTTTGACAGTGATGAGTGGAGGTTATTTGACCGCTGACCCATTACGGATGCAGGCAATGAGGCAGTGATCGCTGAGATCTTGGTTGAAAACAGCAGAGGTGTATTTAGAGGGCAAGTTGGGTAGGATAATATCTATGAGGGTGCCCGTGTTTACGGCTTTGGGGTGGTACCTGGTAGGTTCATTGATAATTTGTGTGAGATTGAGGGCATCAAGCTTAGATTGTAGGATGGCTGGGGTGTTAATCATGTCCCAGTTTAAGTCACCTAGCAGCACGAGCTCTGAAGATAGATGGGGGGCAATCAGTTCACATATGGTGTCCAGAGCACAGCTGGGGGCAGCGGGTGGTCTATAGCAGGCGGCAACAGTGAGAGACTTGTTTTTAGAGAGGTGGATTTTTAAAAGTATAAGTTCAAATTGTTTGGGTACAGACCTGGATAGTAGGGCAGAACTCTGCAGGCTATCTCTGCAGTAGATTGCAACAGCGCCCTATACTGTACTTAGCTACAAAAATAACAAACGTGTTTTCCGAGCCACTTCTGATACCATGTTTCAGTATGATATATTGGATAAAGGAATAAAGACAGACACCAATGTCAAGTTCAATAGCCTTGTTTATGCATTGTACAAATCCCTACACTCGGAGTCCGGGGAACAGTCCGGGTAGTCGAATACCTATCAACTAGACTCTGTAACATCAAGTTAAACAATTTAAAGGCAATGCTACCAAATACTAATGGATTGTATGTAAACTTCTGACCCACTGGGATTGTGATGAAAGAAATAAAAGCTGAAATAAATCATTCTCTCTACTATTTATCTGACATTTCACATTCTTAAAATAAAGTGGTGATCCTAACTTACCTAAGACAGGGAATTTTTACTATGATTAAATGTCAGGAATTGTGAAAAACTGAGTTTAAATGTATTTGGCTAAGGTGTATCTAAACTTCCGACTTCAACTGTATGGTTTCCATATGTTTGAAACCATTCTAGTCGCGCTATTCCGGACATTATTTTAAGCCGTCCTCCCCTTAGCAGCCTCCTGTGCTGCAGTATCTACCCTGCTAAAACCCTCCCTGGTATGATTTTGTGTTCCCGTGGCAGTAAACTACAATTCCCACCATGCACTTCGTTTTTAAAGACGTAATTGTACATCGTCACCTGATCTTGTTCAGCAGGAATTTCATTGCACGTGCGATTGTTGCAGAAAAACACACGCATCGGAGAGACAACAGAGAGGTATTTATCGAGTATTTGAGTATATTATATGCATTTTCATATTTTCAACTGAATAGGTTAAAGGATATGTAGATGAAGAGGTCGGTAGCAGCTTTCGAAAACTATCAGCCAGCTAGCAACAGTTGACAATGATGCGGTGTCCAGTTTGCTGTAAAGACATCACCAATTAGGTTCATTGTCGTGATTTGTGTTTTTCTAGGCCTGTAGCTAGATCTGAATCTAAGATTCAACTGCTTTATATGCAAAGTTGACTATTAGTAAAGCTACAAAATGTCTGTATTTTATGAATATTTCTAGTCGTTGTTATTGTTTAGGTACCTCCAGTGGCGTTTCTATGATTTGATGACATTGTGTGTGTTACTAATCTATGTTATTTCATAGTTTTGATGTCTTCAGTGTTATTCTACAATGTAGAAAATAGTCAAAATAAAGAAAAACCCTTGAATGAGTAGGTGTTCTAAACCTTCTAAGACCGGTAGTGTATTTCACAGTGGTTTAGATGGTTGTCACATAAACTGAAGTTAGGCAAACTATTTAGAATTTTTGCGACCAGGAAATGGCGGAGCGATTTCTGCATATTGCACCTTTTTAAGAATTTGGTAAAAAATTATATTAAATGTAGGTAAACTATCCCCTTTTTTAAAAATAGGTCTTAAAGTCCTGCAGGGGATATATTTCCCCTTCAGGGGATTTGAAAATGTTCATGGTATGATAATTAATTTCTCCAAGTCACCTCAACTTCAAGAAAAATCTAAAGATGGTTGAGGATGACTAGTTGCAGACACGTGTCATCTTTTTATTTTGTGTTTATGGTCTATTGACAGGCCCCTTAACATCTCTGCCTAGCAACTTGTGAACACAAACAAAATGACAAAATAATTGAGGTAAGAGAAGTATGTAGTCTATTTCCCTTTTACTAAATGAAGTGAGATGAAGTTGTTATCCACCTTGTATTTCAATATAGCCTATTCTCATGTATGACTTAAAATCAACATGTCCATGACATAGCTTAGCTACATGAATGCCTGCAAAAATGCATAGCCTCTGACAAGTACACTAATTAGCCTGTTTAGTGTGTAGGTCACACGCCTGACAGTGAGGTTTACAACAGTTATCTACTGTGACACACTGTGTCATCATGAGAACAGTGACCCTGATCACTGAAGTCCACTTTACTGTGATCCTTCTCAGGGATATGAAGTGAAAGGTCTGATCCCAAGAGATTATCTAAAACTAATGATTACATCGTCTCTTTAGAATGTGTTTCAGAGGGATGCTGTAAAGCAGGGGTAGGCAACTAAATTCAGCCAAGGGGCGATTTTTGTCGGAGTGAATGGTCGGGGTGCCGGAACATAATTATAATAATTTTGAACACTGCAAATTGACCACAACAAGGCCCAAAAAGAGGCTGTATTGGTAAATAAAATTTTCGTACCTTGATTACTTTGAGACACGATCATGCCTCTTTTTTTATTCGTGGGAATACTTGGGAAAAGATTTCTTAAATTAAACTCATTTTAAGTGAGTTCCTGGTGATTAGTCTTTTTTTGACCAGTCTTTTTATTTATTTAAGATTTTTATTTTTGGTCATATCCTGGTGTCGATGAGTAAAGCAAGGTCAGCTGACAGCACAAAACATGGGACGGTGTCGATGAGTAAAGCAAGGTCAGCCGACAGCACAAGGCATGGGACTGGGGGGAGAACGCACTGACAAGAACGTGTAGGCGACTGGGAAAGCAGGTTGTAGCTTTACTAGGTAGTAAGCACTTAGAGAGCGCTGAGATAAGGTGTCGAGAAGGCCAAAGCTATAATGTGTGTTTGTCTTGTTGCAGATTGACGAAAGGGTTGACTGCTGGGTGACACTACATCCACTTTGAGGATAAACTGACAAGCAGTCATCTGTGTCCTGAATGTCACAAGAGCCACAACAAACTTTCAACCTTCAGACTTACCCCTCAACCCAAACTCTGAATACCCTCAACTCAGCTCTTTAGTGTTGAAGTCTGTGGCGAACAGAGTAGAGTGAATTTGGGGGTATTTTAGGTAGTGTTTTTGGGACTGTGCCAGCCCGGTGGTGTCCCATGGCGATTAACAGTGAGGCGGGTGACTGGGCCGAGGCTGGGAGTGAAGATGCTGGTGAGAGGGTGTGGCTACTGCAGAGCCCCAGTGTGGAGTCTGTTCGCCCCCCTTTGTCAGACAGGGAGAGGAAGGGAGGGGTGTCTGCCACAGCCGCTGTCTTCATTGTGGTGAACGCTGCGCTGGGGGCAGGACTACTCAACTTCCCCGCCGCCTTCAACATGGCCGGAGGCGTGATTGCAGGGGTGGTGCTACAGATGGTGAGCGCTACTCACACACTTTTGAGACCGAAGCCTGCACACTGTGGCACTCCAGGAGCAGAAGTGAGAAATACTGCATATATATACAGGGATGTATTTGGTAAAACTTCCTGTTTTTGTGTGTTGTAGTCCATGCTGAGTTTCATCATCAGCGGTCTGGTGATCCTGGCATACTGCTCCCAGGTTAGTAAGTTAATACATCACCCCCCCCCCTTCAATTTAAGACATTCTTATCCAGCAGTGCTCGTCCTAGTGACCCTGTGCTGTTTGTCTAGGTCAGTAATGAGAGCACCTACCAGGAGGTGGTGCGGGCCTCGTGTGGGAAGGTCACCGGGGTAATCTGTGAGGTGGCCATTGCCGTCTACACCTTCGGCACCTGCATCGCCTTCTTTATCGTCATTGGAGACCAGCTGGACCGCTGTGAGTGTTTCCCTCACACAGATAATGAACGTGTGCGCACACCTTTTTAAATACTTTATTTTAATCCACAAATCACATTACAGTCGAAGAATTCAAGCAATTCAAAAGGACACGGATATCTGGACACTTATGGATGCATTTACTTGAAGACAGTGCAGATGCAAAGTTTGACGGCACTCGGTTACTAAACTTTGCATCTGCGCCGTTCTTCAGGTGAATGTGTTTTTGGTAATAGTTCAAAGTAGAGGTCGGCCGATTTATGATTTTTCAACCCCGGTACCGATACCGATTATTGGAGGACCAAAAAAAGCAGATACCGATTAATCGGACGATTTAAAAAAAGAAAGAAAAAAAAGGGTACCGGTATTTGTAATAATGACAATTACAACAATACTGAATGAACACTTATTTTAACTTAATATAATACATCAATAAAATCAATTTAGTCTCAAATAAATTATGAAACATGTTCAATTTGGTTTAAATAATGCAAAAACAAAGTGTTGGAGAAGAAAGTAAAAGTGCAATATGTGCCATGTAAGAAAGCTAACGTTTAAGTTCCTTGCTCAGAACATGAGAACATATGAAAGCTGGTGGTTCCTTTTATCATGAGTCTTCAATATTCCCAGGTAAGAAGTTTTAGGTTGTAGTTATTATAGGAATTATAGGACGATTTCGCTCTCTACCAATTGTATTTCATTAACCTTTGACTATTGGATGTTCTTATAGGCACTTTAGTATTGCCAGTGTCACAGTATAGCTTCCGTCCCTTTCCTCGCTCCTACCTGGGCTCGAACCAGGAACACAACGACAACAGCCACCCTCGAAGCAGCGTTACCCATGCAGAGCAAGGGGAATAACTACTCCCAAGTCTCAGAGCGAGTGACGTTTGAAACGCTATTAGCGCGCACCCCGCTAACTAGCTAGCCATTTCACACCGGTTACACCAGCCTAATCTCGGGAGTTGATAGGCTTGAAGCACAGCGAAGAGCTTCTGGCAAAACGCAAGAAAGTGCTGTTTGAATGAATGCTTATGAGCCTGCTGATGCCTACCATCGCTCAGTCAGACTGCTCTATCAAATCATAGACTTAATTATAACATAATAACACACAGAAATACGAGCCTTAGGTCATTAATATGGTCGTATCCGGAAACTATCATCTCGAAAACAAGACGTTTATTCTTTCAGTGAAATACGGAACCGTTCCGTATTTTATGTAACGGGTGGCATCCATAAGTCTAAATATCCCTGTTACATCGCACAACCTTCAATATTATGTCATAATTACGTAAAATTCTGGCAAATTAGGCGGCCCAAACTGTTGCATATACACTGACTCTGCGTGCAATTAACGCAAGAGAAGGGACACAATTTCGCCTGGTTAATATTGCCTGCTAACCTGGATTTCTTTTAGCTAAATATGCAGGTTTAAAAATATATAGTTCTGTGTATTGATTTTAAGAAAGGCATTGAAGTTTATGGTTAGGTAGACATTGGAGCAACGATACGCACCGCATCGATTATATGCAACGCAGAACACGCTAGATAAACTAGTAATATCATCAACCATGTGTAGTTAACTAGTGATAATGATTGATTGTTTTTTATAAGATAAGTTTAATGCTAGCTAGCAACTTAACTTGGCTTCTACTGCATTCGCGTAACAGGCAGGCTCCTCGTGGAGTGCAATGTAATCAGGTGGTTAGAGCGTTGGAATAGTTAACTGTAAGGTTGCAAGATTGAATCCCCCGAGCTGACATGGTAAAAATCTGTCGTTCTGCCACTGAACGAGGCAGTTAACCCACCGTTCCTAGGCTGTCATTGAAAATAAGAATGTGTTCTTAACTGACTTGCCTAGTTAAATAAAGATTAAATAAAGGTGTACATTTTTTTTATTTTTATGAAAACTTGAAATCGGCCCTAATTAATCTGCCATTCCGATTAATCGGTCGACCTCTAGTTAAAAGTAGACATTGTGCATAGAGTTGTCTGGGTTGTTTAACTTTGGAATCATTGTTTTTTGTTTGACATACATTTTAAAGTGAAAAATCGAAGTCTCCGCATCACTCTTGTTACCATAGAATTGCCCACCTTCTTCTCCAAACCGCTAAGCTGCCCATGACCGCTGACACACAAGGGGCTGGTATTTCAGCAACTTGTCAGCAAAGGTCTGCTCCATGTAGGAGTCAAGAGTAACCCACTTCTAAAATGTGCTCCTCCCCCACAACAACAATATCTGGCATACTCTGTATATAAGAAAACACATCAACATCAAACCAGCCTCTTCTGACAAGAGACTGTTTGTGAATGCTGTTACTGTCTGTCTCACATCACTAGCTATCAGGTCAATGAGGCGGTCATGTCTAGCTATGTATAAGTCCTTGTATGAACGCAACCATTAACAACGTGCCACAGACTCCATTACGTTTGACTTGTGTAAAATGCAATACAGATCATAGTTTGCAGGGTACCAGAGTGCTAGGTTACACACACACACACACACACACACACACACACACACACACACACACACACACACACACACACACAGTTGACGAAACAGAAGGTCATTTCACTCAAAGTTGCAGATTGTAGCATTGGCTAGCCTTTTTCACCAGTTTTCCATTTCCTTTGTACCTTGAAAAAGGTCATCCTCATCTGTTATTGCACCATCACACTAGCTGTGTGTTAGTTGATGTGTTGTATTAGTGTCGGCAGTAAATTAAGAGTTGTTATCACTGTGGATAAGAGCCAAGGGAGTCTGTGATGAGATCCTCTAGCTCAGCTGTTTAGATGTGCCGTCATAATGAAATGGCCATTAAGCCTTTAAGTGCTGACCAGTTGGAAAGCCACTTTAGGTCAGCCTCAGATGGACTATGACCCTGCTATCAGATAGCCAGCACTACAACAATTCTTTAAATAAGACGTTAGTCAATGGAATGTTTTGTTTGCTCTGCTGCCTTTCCTCTATCTCTCTCACTATCTCTGTCTTTCTGTAGTGATAGCTGCAATAGCTCATTTGCCAGACGGTGTGGTCGGTGGTCACTGGTACATTGACCGTAAGTTCACCATTTGTGTGACCGCCGTCCTGTTCATTCTGCCTCTCTCCATCCCCAAAGAGATTGGCTTCCAGAAATACGCCAGGTATGCCTCCTGCATCCAACGAATACACTTTACAAATTGACCAAGTATTTCTTTCCACACCACCCTTTAGTCTACAACTGATGATTGAATTAGAATTTGAAGCCTGCTTTGTATCAGTAGGCTACAGGAACACAGGTCCGTCTGATATTGCTGTTCTCCTGTTTGTAGTGCGCTGAGTGTTGTTGGCACCTGGTATGTCACCATTGTGGTAATACTGAAATACATCTGGCCTGATAAAGAGATGACCCCTGGCTACATTCCAACCAGGTAAGCTAACTGAACTACTGTACCAGTCAAAAGTTTGGACACACCTACTCATTCCAGGGCTTTTCTTTATTTTCTACGTTGTAGAATAATAGTGAAGACATCAAAACTATGAAATAACACATATGGAATCATGTAATAACCAAACAAGTGTTAAACAAATCAACATATATTTTATATTTGAGATTCTTCAAATAGCCACCCTTTGCCTTGATGACAGCTTTGCACACTTTTGGCATTCTCTCAACCAGCTTCATGAGGTAGTCACCACGAATGCATTTCAATTAACAGGTGTGCCTTGTTAATTTGTGGAATTTCTTTCCTTAATGCGTTTGAGCTAATCTATTTTGTTTTGACATGGTAGGGTTTGTAAACAGAAGGTATCCCTATTTGGTAAAAGACCAAATCCATATTATGGCAAGAACAGCTCAAATAAACAAAGAGAAATGACAGTCCATCATTACTTTAAGACATTAAGGTCAGTCAAACCAGAAAATTTAGAGAACTTTCTTCAAGTGCAGTCGCAAAAACCATCAAGCGCTATGATGAAACTGACTCTTATGAGGACCGCCTCAGAAATGGAAGACCCAGAGTTACTTCTGCTGCAGAGGACAAGTTCATTAGAGTTAACTGCACCTCAGATAGCAACCCAAATAAATGCTTCACAGAGTTCAAGTAACAGACACATCTCTACATCAACTGTTCAGAGGAGACTGTGTGAATCAGGCCTTCACGGTCAAATTGCTGCAAAGAAACCAGTACATAAGGACATCAATAAGAAGAAGAGACTTGCTTGGGCAAGAAAGAAACACGAGCAATGGACATTAGACCTGTGGAAATCTATCCTTTGGTCTGATGAGTCCAAATTTGAGATTTTTGGTTCCAAGCGCAATGTCTTTGATACACAGAGTAGGTGAACGGATGATATTTGCATGTGTGGTTCCCACCATGAAGCGTGGAGGAGGAGGTGTGGGGGAGCTTTGCTGGTGACACTGTCTGTGATTTATTTAGAATTCAAGGCACACTTACCCAGCATGCTACCACAGCATTCTGCAGCGATACGCCATTCCATTTGGTTTGCGCTTAGATGGACTATAATTTTGTTTTTCAACAGGGCAATGACCCAAAACACACCTCCAGGCTGTGTAAGGGCTATTTGACCAAGGAGAGTGATGGAGTGCTGCAGCAGATGACCTGGCCTCCACAATCACCCGACCTCAACCCAATTGAGATGGTTTGGGATGAGTTGGACCGCAGAGTGAAGAAAAAGCAGCCAACAAGTGCTCCACATATGTGGGAACTCCTTCAAGACTGTTGGAATATCATTCCTCATGAAGCCGGTTGAGAGAATGCCAAGAGTTTGCAAAGCACCCATGGTGCCAGACGGGCGAGAGAGTCCAGAAACGGCATTTCAGCCCACTCGTCTTTCATTAGAGCACAGTCTACATCAAACTACAGTTCCCATCATGCTTTGTTTGTGTTGATCAGCCAGTGTGTCTGTTACAGCCCGTCCTCCTGGAGTGCAGTGTTGAACGCCTTGCCCACCATATGCTTTAGCTTCCAGGTATCTGTCTGTGTTTGTGAGTGTGTGTATTAATGTGCAATGGTGTGCATATGGCTATTTCTATTATTTGATTGAAAATGCTTGAAGTTACTTACATCCTCACACAATCTCTCTCTTTCTCTATCTCTCAGTGTCATGTGAGCAGTGTGCCAGTGTTTAACAGCATGAGAAGGAGTGAACTCAAGCCCTGGGGAGGTGTGGTCACCGTCGGCATGATCATCTGCCTCTTTGTCTACACTGGCACAGGTGTGTGTGTATTTGTCCGCTGTGTGGCTCTATAGTTAGTTTTGAAAGCATCAGGGTTTTTTTTAATGACATGGCCCATTTCTTGTGTTATTCGTTGATGTGTAATGGTGCATACTCCATGTCTCAGGTGTCTGTGGCTTTTTGTCATTTGGGTCTAACGTCAGTCAGGATGTGCTGATGTCATATCCTCCTAATGACATCGCTGTGGCGATCGCAAGGGCCTTCGTCGTCATCTGTGTTATCACCTCCTATCCCATTCTACACTTCTGTGGCCGGTGAGACCCTAACCTTACCCTACAAAGCACTGTGTGCCACTCATGCCATTTCAATACTACATTGTTGTGTAACCTGTTTCTTCAGGGCGGTGCTGGAGGGGCTATGGCTCCGTTTCCACGGCGAGCAGGTGGAATTGTGTGTGAGGCGTGAGCGGAGACGCAGAGTGTTGCAGACGCTTGTGTGGTTCACGATCACACTCGTCCTCGCACTCTTCATCCCCGACATTGGCCGAGTCATCTCCCTCATCGGAGGACTGGCAGCCTGCTTCATCTTTGTCTTCCCAGGTACGACCAGTGTGTCTGATTCTGTGTGTGTGTTTACAATGTGTTTATATCAGCAATAAGCATAATGCCTGTATATAATGTCTGCTCTTCCCTGCAGGTCTGTGTCTGATTCAAGCAAAACTCTCAGAAACAGAGGTCCGATCTGCTAGGTAAAACTAGACTCACTACCTGTACGTAATTGAACAAATGTAAATGACGAAATCTCCTATGTGACTGTTACTGAACGCTGATTTCCTCTCTCCATAGCTGGCATGGGATGGTGGTCTACGGTGTCCTCATGGTAACCATCGGCACTTTCATCTTTGGCCAGACCACCACCAATGCCATCTATCAAGACGCCATCCGCTATCCGGACAGCCAATAGAATTCTGACCAGGAAGACTCTTTGCTGGATGAGGAGGAGGAGGATGCAGGTCTATGCTGCTATTCTGAACTTTATTGACTTGTATCAGGATGTGGAGGATCCAACACATACATGCAAACACACTCCCTCTTGTGACATCTCCTGCATGCCGCACGTCTCGTTGTCTCCCTGATGATGAAACCGCTCCATAGCAACGACTCGTGTCACCTATGGAGCGATGCTCTAGGATTGGATGAGAGTCCTGAGAGCAACCTCTGACAAGGGACCTATCTTTTTAAAAAGATTATGCAAATGTTATGTTTTTGATTTTAATTTATTTTCGCCCCGTTGTGGGCTGCAGTACCAAATCCGTCTTGACATTCTCAGCCGCTCCCTATGTCTTTCCCTGCTGGCCCAGCATGCACCACTGCACTACAGGTGGCATCCCATCCCTCAAGAAACTGGGCAGTGGGAGAGGGTACCTATCTCTAATTGGTGTTGTTACTGATGAGTAATGAACATACTGTTTTAAGAATGTAGCCAAACATTTCCATCCATTTTCATAGTAATTTTACAATTCCAATGATCAAGTGGTTTGAAGACGTATCCTGCAACTGCAGTTCTGAAATCTGTGTAACGTGGCAAGTGTATTAAGCGATTTTGAATGCCTTTGAGATTTCAGAAGTCTGGGGTCTCAGGCTGATTCCTGTGGTTAAATTATTGTATTTGGCCTAGCTTTAAACAGACAGATATTTTAAATGTGCTTTACTGATAGAGAGATTAGCTGTAGACTACAGACACAGAGCTAAGGGACAAAAATCTATCATGTTCAAAGGGATTGTTCCTCAGGGCAGCAATTACTGTTTTACAATGACTTGAATGAGATTGGAAATGCTTGAAATTCAATTACTTTTTATTGTTTTATAACTTAACCATAATTGGAGCCAAGGGAAATAGTTTTTTTCTGAACTGAACCAATTTAGTAATCTGGTTGAACAATAAGCAGTCTTATATTGTCATGTATTCTCCTGTTATCAATCTACAATTTAATAAACATGACGGTTTTGTAATTGAATTTAGATTGTCATAGTTTTGTCCTAAACCCTCATGTTAGTGAAAACATCTTATCAGGTGCATGATTATGGCAGGTAAAAAATAATCAACATTTAAAAATGAGTAGATTTGGTAGACACACACACACACAGCTCATTGGAAGAGGAAGTGTAAACTCGAACAGTCTATTAGATAGAAAGGTATCTTGGTAGGGCAAAAATCCCCAAAATTGTGGGATGTGTGCCAGCAAATCCACAACACTAAACAATGCATTAATTGCACTATAACGGTGACAAACGGTGCTAACACACTGTTAGGGCCTACACAGAGTCCCAACATTCTTACCACTGCTACACCTGGCTATCAGCGGAGCCTTGTTTGACAGCGAAACAGTTAATTCAGCCTCAGTAACTGCCTTTAAAAAAAACATAGCTAATATGGCTGACTTGCTTAAACAAATCTGGTTTCTAATGACAATTGAGATGAACAAACTATGGCATAAGGGGATGACAAGCGGATAATAGGCAATCCGTAATTTCGAATAAGACATGAGCAAGCTAGGACGGATGGAACATTAGTCAATATAACTATTTGTTTAGCACTTCTGAAATGTACAGCGACAGAATTCAGAACATGGGCCGTTCTTACAGTGTTCTCCCTATACACCAAGTCAGAACCGTAGGATAAATAAAGGGGGCATGTAAGCAGACAATGAAAGCTCTTACAATATTCAATGATTACATTTCTCTAAAACAGGTTATAGGCTACATGTGCACCACCAAGTTAGAACTGTAGGTGAAATTAAGAGGTGTAAATAGAGCAAATTATTAGGGTGAAGCACATGGGCTACTAACATCTTACTACATAACATACACTTAGTATTACTTTCTTAGCTACAGTATACATATCTCCCTGGCATATTACATCATTTATGCTGCAGCAAAACATTTTTGGACTCACTTGTGCTGTGCTCACTTGAACAGGAAGGTGGCGTGGCAATCCTTTGTGTGCAAATTTTGTCTTCAAAGTCTGGCATTCTCTGAATTTATGGTGCTTTCAAAACAACTGGGAACGCGGAAAAATACAAGGTCAAATCATGATGACGTCATTGATCTTCAGGTCATAGCTCTAGAAAGAGGCTGGATTTACAATTCCGAGTTGAATGACCATTCAAAACATACTTTCCCAATCGGAGCTCGTTTTATTCCCAACTTCCCAGTTGTCTTGAGCTCACGGAAGTCAAGTTTTTGCAGTTCCGAGTTAACGGTTGTTTTGAGCGCGGCACAAATCATGCGTCATTGACAGCATAGCCAATGTTGAACGTTTATCATTTTAAACTTGGAAAAGAGCCCCTTAATCCCAGAAGTGGGACCACACAGCCATTGTCACTGATTACTTCCAAACCACTCATTGTTGAATTTGCAATTTCCAACTTGTGTAATGTTTATGTCCAATGGCCAATGAGCACTGATACGTTTTATCTAATAATTTCTCTTTATTTATATTCATATGACAAGGATTAAAAAGGATTTGCCAGTAGATTGTCGACTTGATTCATGATGACTTCATGATCAGTCCAATCAAAGCTACTGTAAATATGTGATTTGGTGTCATTTTTATCTGTGGCTAATGACCTTGAGCCTTCTTTGATTGGCACTTATGGAATTCTATGGCAGCACCCAAGGGACTAGAATTTTCGGGGTCTACCCTTAGACTTGGTGGTGACGTAGTGTCCCCACGAGTGACAGAACACTGAGCCAATCATGGCGCAACACTCCGTATTTTCTGCTGGCTTGCTCCTCCACCACAGAAAGCACTGAGCTAGGCTGAAACACCGACATTTGGGAGCTGCCTTAAAAAAAAAAAATACCATGTTTGTATGTGGCTTTATTAATTCTGTATATTTTTTTTGCACAAAAGTGGGGCTCAAATTACAGGTCACCACTGGTGGTGTAGAGAAAATTTAAAATAATTCTGCAATTCTACACATTTTTCCATTGAGCTCAGAGAAAATGTATCAGTTTTGAAGCTAATTTCCAGCAATTCTACAGTGAGACAATTTTGCCATGACTAATGCTATGCTCCTCTGCTCAAACAAATCAATAAGTATGTTTGCCAATTGCCTGTTTTCTTTGTCTGGCTTTTATTTGTTAGTTCTCAAACATGGCATTAAATCTATATTTAAAATACAAATATTTTTTCTCTCCAAAAACGTTTTACATTGCAGACCCCTGCAGTACCCCAGTTGGAAAACGCCTGGACTAGTCAAATGTATTTATAAAGTCCTTTTTATGTCAGCAGATGTCAGAAGCACTGGTGACATTGATGTATAATAACTTTTGCAACAAATCCTACCTGTATATCTTGAAGCAACTAAAAATAGCTTCATTTCAGTTAACACAGGAATCACTAGTCATGTCCAGTTAAACTGCTACACTGATTGGCCTGTTGTGTACTGAATCTTCAGCATGGTGGCTGAGAAGTACATTTCTGGTGCTCAATCCCCATCCCTGGAATTCACCACCATTATCTTTACATGTCTATGGAACAGTCCCTTAAGATTACTTGAATGTTTTAACACATTCTGTTATTAATCAATCATGTTCAATAAAAAAATGCTCTTAAAATTAATGAGATACAAAGAGTTTCATAAAAAGCATTTATTAGAAAGAAAGTTAGATTCTTTTAAAGTGCTGATATGCCTTCTGGCTATTTGAGAACCATGGCATTTCAGCTCCCCCAAGTGGTGACAATTGAAACCCCCTGATTCAGAAATTGCATGAGGAAATTCACAAAAGGCAAATGACAGTTCTGATGCGACTAACAAGCTCCTAATCAGTTAGAAAGCCAACCAGAGTGATTGCACAGCATCACTGAAGGAAGATTGTTAAGGCGCATCACATGGTCAAAACATTTCTCTAAGGCTATTCATATGTAGTTTGCTTCAAGAAAAGTACAATTATACATTTACTGAAATTAAGAAATGGCATAGTCCAATTACACTCCTGTCACCCCAACACTGATAAGTGTGTACACTTGCGTTCCTCCAAAGTTGAGCTTTGATCTACTGAGCTTACTTGGAGTGCAACAGAAACATTTCATTTGATCACAATACAAAAACAAAACATTTGTTTCCCCTTTTCCATCCAACCCTCCCTGAGAAAAACAGGTCATCATCCTGACCCACTAAAAAGTTCCATTACAGACACTGGAAGCAGCCCCAGGAGCATGCTCAGTAGGGTTTGTTTGACAGGAAGGACTGGAACATGTCTAAGGCGGGGCCTGGAGCCCACTGCGGCACCATGTGACCAGCGCCCTGAAACAGAAGATGGGATTAGAACACAGCAGCCTCACCCCTGTTGCATCCACTAATCTTTATGAACATGTCTGGTGTGCTAATGAGTCTGAAGACAGTGAATCAATGCCAATATGCTAACTAAGTAGTGCTTACCTTCACAGTCAGGAGGGTGATGTTTCCATACTGCTCGTAGAAGCCGGCAATCTGATCATCAGATATCCAGCTCTGGTACTTGGTGGTTGTCTGGACATGAAAGAAAACAAAGTCTTCACACTGCATGCCCTGTGAGTTACAAACATGCCAAATACCCTGCAACCCAGCATCCAAATCTCTATGCCACATGACTCAAATACCAGTCTTCAAGCGCTTTACCTTCTGGTTGAGCTGTTCCACAAACCACTTGTCTCCCAGGAAGTTGCAGGCCATGTCAGTGTCTCCGTTATAGACCAGCGCCCGGACACCCAGAGACAGCAACTTCAGATACACATCCTTCACTGTCGGGTAGATGTTGGTGTACTGTCCTCCCACCACGTCACTACATAGAAAGTTATGGTAAAGATGTCCTTTTGTAGGTAGTTTACTGTTGTCACGTTTTAGAAGTCCCTTTGCTGAATCTAGACTTACTGAGTATTAGGGATGTGTGGGTACTAGTGTAATATACCTGCAGATGTCCCAGGGTGGAAGTGTATCAGGGATGTGTAGGGCTTTTCTCACATCACCCCGGTTGAGCCAGTTCATCTGAGCTGTGCTGTTAATGCAGGGAGGGACCTCACCCACAGGAGGAGTTTGGCCAGTGACGGACGGCACCTTCAGCAGCTACAGCAAGACAAAGTACTTACATAACACCAATTTCTTCCATCATAACCACTTCAAACATAATTTGAGAATAACCAGAACAACCCTTCTGAACACAAGACTACCAATGTCTAACGCCAGGATGGACTTGAACACTGTATTCCTCTATAGGAGGGGCACTTACCTGGAAGTTGTCCCAGTGCTTCCTGTAGTTCCTGAAGAGCTGGCTCATGCTCCTCTCATAGGCTCTGGCCCTGACTCCACCCTCACAGTCCATGTAAAGAGCATACTCATTCAGCCCAGAATCATACACAATACTAAAGGCCTGGCTCAACTGAGGGCAAGAATGAATGAGAAACAAAAGGTACAAGTACAGATTTTTATGCATGTCATAGCCCAATTTTTGTATTTGATGTATAATACTTCTTATCCGATTGTAAAAGTGTTTCCATGTGTACCAGTGTCTTGCAGGCCTCCTTGCTGTTGTTGAAGAAGTTACATGTTCCCTTATCACAGCAGTTTGTGTTCAGATCTGTCCACAGTCTGCAAGAGGATAGTTTACTTAAACACATTGCAATGTCTTGTAACAGAAGCATCAGACAAGCTTGGATTCATATTGGGGGCCTATACATACATTGTGGGGCTTTCGAAAATAGTTAGCCCCAGTCATGTAAACGTAACAAAACAGTCTGGGCCCACATGAGTGAATGTGTTGCGCGTTCTTACTGTTCTCCGAAGAGGCCGTGGTAGTAACCAAAGTAGATCAGAGACTGGTCATTCAGGGCATAGCTACTGAGGCCATTACCCACTGCAAAGCCCTGAAAAACACATTAAAGGAGTTCTTTATAACTGTCATACATATTGGATTCATATCATCCTCTCCTTGCCTTCTCTACATTATCATTGACAGGTGGTTGGATAGGCTGGAATTCCATTGCATTGCTTGTAACTTATGCTTAGTCTTTAGATTTTCAGGGAGCGTAAGAGTGGAAACCACTCAAAACAATTAAGTCGGTGTGTGAATCAACTCACCTTGAAGTTAATCTTTGCGGTTCCTGTGGCCACACGCTGGCTGAGTGTCGGGGCATATATCCCACCATAACTCTCACCGATGATGAAGAACTCATTCTGTGTGAAGTTTGGAAACTTGGCAAAGAAACTCTGCAGAGCTAAGTAGTTGTCATCAGCCACCTAATAGTAAATGGGGAGATATATCAGTTACTATTACTTTAGTATTCAGTAAGGAAGATTGAAGTGCATGATTTCTGAGCCACTGTCAGTGGAACAACACTGGAACGTTCAGATAGGAATACAGTGTGTATAACAGACATGCCTTTGACAAGAGGTAAATAATTGTTTATGATTTATTTAATGCATTTCACTCTCCCGAATGAGACCCTGATGATCTCACCTCGTCGTCGTCGGTTTTGTACTTCTGGTCGTCAGAGTAGGAGTATCCCACACCTGCAGGGGACTCTAGGTACAGAACGTTGGCGATCCTGTTCCAGCTGAACTTATTTTCATACAGAGTGGCCCCATCATCATTAACCTGAGGGAGACAAAATTATGTTGTTATTCTGTGGGAATCACTGCATACAATAAGGTTACACTGAGACACAGGCAAACTGAAATCACAAGTCCTGCTAAGCTCATGCTGAAAAGGTAACGTGTGGGAGAACTCACATGGAAGGGGCCGTTCTCTGACAGAAAGCCATCCAGCGAGCTGCAGCCTGGCCCTCCATTCAGCCACAGCACAACAGGGTCCTTCAGTGGGTCCCTCTGTGAGGTCACAAACCTGGGGAAGCAGGGAGATAGAGGGCCAGGTTAACAGGAGATAGAGAGCACCCAAAGACACACTTGGTGCACCCTGTGCACTCCACACTTAATTCTAGACCCCAGGTACAATAATGTCTGCTGATTATGTTTATGTGTGTGTACATGTGGCCTATAGAACACTAGAATAAAAGTTTGTCATGTGTTATTTTGTCAATCATTAACTTCTCATAACTTATGGCAAAGGGTGGTCTAGCTCTTAAACTTCTCAATGAAAGGTACACGCTACAACACCATGCATGACCAATGCTGGAGGAAGTAGCAAAAGAGCAAGTATAAACAATCATCTAGTCCAGCTTCAGAAGCGTTTCCTCTTCTGCCTGTGACTTTCTATTTGAAGTTCTCTTTTGTTAAAACATGCTTCAGTTGTCTCTGTAATAACTACTGTATGTATTAATATACTATTGAGCAATAGCCACTCTAATACGGTTACTTATGCCATGCGTTGATTCATTTATTATTTCACCCATTTGGAGTAAACCGATTCCCACTGATACATATTGTAGTAAACTAATGCTGTGCACGAGCTGGAGTTCCTGAAAACATCCCCAACCAGAAGAAAACACTAAATTTTTAGTTAGTCAAGGGTGCGACGTATGGCATTACTGATACTCACCAGTAATGGAGAAACTTTCCTGGGCTGGCTTTCAAATAGCCTGACCATTGCCGGTAGTTTGGTTTAAACGACATTCCCGGTAGTTCGGTTACCTCGTCAGGGGCGTAGTCAGCCCACGTAAGACACGAAACAGCAAGGAAATACACCACCAAACTAACAAAATACATGCTAGTCATGTCGAGGACGAAACTAGCCTAATGCGCCAACAATGTTGGCCTCAGACGCTTGACTCGAAGTCCTGTGCGCGCAACAATTGCCGTGTCCATGCCCTGCATATAGAAGCACTACAGGTCATATGACTACTAACTGAGCTCTCTAGTCACGTGGTCGATCTCTTGTTTTGGGGTTCATCACCGGATTGCGTTTCATTTGATAGGCTACATTTGTGCTTTAATAATTACTGCCGGTGTCTCGGTTATATCAAGGACGGGCATTTCGATGTATTAATTACTGAATATGTTAGTCAATCGAAATGCCAGCGGGCAGCAAAAAAACTATGGCGAGCTCTGAATCATCGAGAAAAGTATAACGCTGAAAATATGACTAGGTCTACCAAGAATTGGCTACATTTACCAACATTGTTCCATCGTGGCGTAACATTTAACATATCAACGTTTGATGAAACATGACAGTGAAGAATATGAGGGTGGTATAATTAGGTGGCAATGTGCATTAGGTGGATGAGTGTCAGAGAAAATGGTAGCCTATAGTCGACCTGAGTTTTGAATAGGCCAGTAAAAAAAAAAGACAAGTGAGTATCGGTCATGCGTTTTTATAAGGGTCGCTGGCAAAAGACCCCTGAAAATGCATGATTAAGGTGACGCTATGCATGTACACTATGCATATGTATGCATGGTAGGCTATCAAGAGTTAGACAATACATAGCCTAGGCCCAAGGCTATGTATTGGCCCCTTGACTATTGAATGTCATACCTTTTACATCAACAGTTAGACAATACAGTCAGTTATCTATGCATAATCACTTTAATCACTCTACCTACATGTACATATTACCTGAATTACCTCGACACCGGTGCCCTCGCACATTGACTCTGTACCCTGTATATAGCCCTGCTATTGTTATTTACTGCTGCTCTTTAATCATTTGTTTTTCTTATCTCTTACTTTTTTTAGGCATGTTCTTAACAGCATTGTTGGTTAAGGGCGTGTAAGTATGCGTTTCACTGTGTTTTATTTGATTTGAATACACAGTGCTTGACTTGGGCAGGAGCTCACTGGAGCTGAGTACTGGCACCTCAACGTTTCACTGCTTGAGCTTCTGCACCTCTTATTTATTTTATTTAACCTGGTAAGTCAGTTAAGAACAAATTCTTATTTACAATGACAGCCTACCAGGGAACAGTGGGTTAATTGCCTTGTTCAGGGGTAGAACTACAGATTTTTACCTTGTCAGCTCAGGGATTTGATCCAGCAACCTTTCGGGTTACCGCTCTAACCACGTGCTGCCCCGAAATATAATATTTTAGAATATCTTATAGAATATTTGCTCAAAAGTATTGTGGAGCTCTTGCAACTAAATATAAACAGTACCGGTACCCAAAATGATTACCAGCACCTATTTCAGTCCAAGTCAAGCACTAACAATACATAGCCTAAGCCCTTAGGCTAAATTGAACAAGTTTAAATATGGTCCATTCACTATTGAATGTTATACCTCAGTGTGTTTTCTGGTCTTATTAAAGTGTGCGTGTGCACTATTATTAAGCCCCTGGGTCTGTGTGTGACCTCTGGGGTTACGCTGTAGTGCTACAGAATCTCTCTCTCTCTCCCAGGCTGTGTTTGTTCTGTAGCCTGCGGAGAACTGAGAAACAGTGACCGTTACTGACCCCCATCCCACCATCTTCCCTCTGTGTGTTACTGTGTCCATGTTTGAGTATGTGTGTATGTATCAGTATCTGACAGAATAGTAACACAGATCATGTACTTATATGTGATTAAATAGTGCCCTGCGTCTCTCTCTTTTCCCTCTCAGGTGACTCTGATCAGTGTCTCATTGATACAAAGGGCAAAGGTGTAAAGGGGTGTGTCTTTGCCACTAGGATTTCACAGTTCTTTTCTACACACCCTTTAATAATAGTAAAATCATCACAGTCAGAAGAGGACAAGCCATCTGAGGCCTCCTAGCCAGCTGCTTAGACAGGGCCTCCTCTAGCTTTCATTACCCCATGTGGTTAGCCATTCTTGCTGGCTGGGACTGAAATCCAGAAAAGATCCAGACATGATTACTGCTGCTTATGTCAGAGGACAAGTCACTCTTCTCTGATAAGGACACACATAAAGTTTTATGAGTGGAGATGTTTATGAGTTTCTTGTTAAATTACCTTTCAATCCATTCTCTTAAATGTTTCAATTCCACCTGTGTCTGCATCTGATGTTTCTCTTTTTGTTAAATAGAGGCCAGAAATATATTGAATGTAATAAATGTAGATACTAAGTAAGAATAAACTTGGATTTTTTTGCATGTGCACCCTATCTCTACGCTGAATGTCAGTCTGCAAGACTTTTGAGTAAACTCATATTGAGGTTTATATACATGTTTTGTCTGGTGCAGGGACTCCTGTCCTCAAACGCGTTATAGATGCTAAGGGATCCGAGGAAATAAAATCAATGGTCACATTTCAAAAAATCTAAATCACGTTTTTAACCATTGTTATTTTCCTTACAAACACTTTGAAATAGTATAGAATGATTTATCTGTGATAGAAATACCAATTGAATGATTTTAAAAATGGAAATACAAAGCATCAACAATAGATCTGACCTGTGACAAATTCTTCACCTGGAAGGCCCAAGACTGTCCCCTGAAATCAATGTTGGACATACTTCTAAGACATCACATTGAAGGACATAAAGACAAAATACATGTTAAAGCATGTAGACCAGCGTTCTACAGCGTTCATCTACTTCTTGAATGATCATTCCCATATCTGATCTTTACAGAAGGTAACACAGGTGATAAGGCATTAAATGGTGGGTAAAACATTGTTAAACTACTGCTGTAGTTATATTTTTCATGACCTAGTAACTTGACCTAGTAACTGCTGAAGGTGAATGAATTACAGAATAAGATCTCCCTAGCTCTGGCAGAACTAGTGCTCCCTTGTGGAGACTATGGGTAGTTCACCCTCACTCGCTCCTCATGCCAAGTGGTATGGCTTTTGAGACTGTCCTGCCAAAGAAGAGGCTGAAATCTGGGACAACTCCATCCTCAGGCCAGCATTTTTACATCAATAGTTGTCACAAACTGCTTTACAGAAACCCAGCCTAAAACCCAACAGAGCAAGCAATCCAGGTGCAGAAGAACAGTGGTTAGGAAAGGCAAAATCAATGTTTATAGGTCGTGTACACAGATTTGCAGATGTTTTCGTAGGTGCAGTGAAATACTTATGTATCTAGCTCCAACAGTGCAGTAATGTCTACAAACAATATAGTAACCCCAAAAAGTAGAATGCTTGTTTTGGAATATTTGTATTCTTTAATTTATGTTAGTATTGTGGAGTAACTACAATGTTGTTGATCCATCCTCAGTTTTCTCCTATCACAGCCATTAAACTCTGTAACTGTTGTAAAATCACCATTGGCCCCTTGGTGAAATCCCTGAGCAGTTTCCTTCCTCTCCAGCAACTGAGTTAGGAATCTTTGTAGTGACTGGGTATATTGATGCACCATCCAAAGTGTAATTAATAACTGCACCATTTTTTTTTATTTTTTTTATTTTACCAGGTAAGTTGACGGAGAACACGTTCTCATTTGCAGCAACGACCTGGGGAATAGTTACAGGGGAGAGGAGGGGGATGAATGAGCCAATTGTAAACTGGGGATTATTAGGTGACCATGATGGTTTGAGGGCCAGATTGGGAATTTAGCCAGGACACCGGGGTTAACACCCCTACTCTTACGATAAGTGCCATGGGATCTTTAATGACCTCAGAGAGTCAGGACACCCGTTTAACGTCCCATCCGAAAGACGGCACCCTATACAGGACAGTGTCCCCAATCACTGCCCTGGGGCATTGGGATATTTTTTTAGACCAGAGGAAAGAGTGCCTCCTACTGGCCCTCCAACACCACTTCCAGCAGCATCTGGTCTCCCATCCAGGGACTGACCAGGACCAACCCTGCTTAGCTTCAGAAGCAAGCCAGCAGTGGTGCGCAAAGGGATATTCAATGTTTGCTTTATTTTTACTCATCTACCAACAATTCCTTGACCCCCTCCAGTTTGCATTCCGGTCGGAGAGAGGAAAAGATGTACATGCATTTGAAGGGCAGCAAAAACATGCGTATCATGTTTGAAGATTTCCCCTCTGCATTTAACACAATCAATCTGTTTATCCTCGCGGACAGACTTAGATGAGACTTCGGACTTGATTCTATGCTTATCACATGGATCACCAACTTCCTAACTGATAGGTCTCAGCAGGTACGAGTTGGCAACACACTCTCTGAAATGCACTGCTTCAGTTGGAACCCCACAGACCAGCGTTCTTTCACCAGTACTATACATATTGTATACAGACGGCTGCCGGAGCCAGTTTCCAGGGTGCTGTCATGAGAATTATGTTCTCGATGTTCATAAACTGAACTTCAATTAACTACTCAGTCTGTAACCCAGGATTTGTAAGATACTGGTTGAATGAAACAGACAGAGGCCCCAGCTATGATAGTCAAAATGTTTATTCACGGGCGCGCTGGTTAGTTGTACAAAACCATTAAATTTATACTAGCTCCTTACGCACACAAACATAATTTATACGCACATACATTTGCACACAAACAGTAGGTATCCTATAACTTTAGACCGTCCCCTCGACACGGGCGCGAACCAGGGACCTTCTTCACACATTAATAACAGTCACCCACGAAGCGTCGTTACCCATCGCTCCACAACGGTCACCGCACAAGGTGAAACCCTACTTCAAGTCTCAGAGCAAGTGACGTAACCGATTGAAACGCAATTAGCGCGTACCCGCTAGCCATTTCACATCAGTTACACTCACCCCCCTTTCGACCTCCTCCTTTTCCGCAGCAACCAGTGATCCGGGTCAACAGCATCAACGTATAACTTTAGACCGTTCCCTCGCCCCGACACGGGCGCGAACCAGGAACCCAACTTCAAGTCTCAGAACAAGTGACGTAACCGATTGAAACGCTATTAGCGCGTACCCGCTAACTAGCTAGCCGTTACACTACCCAGCCGACCAAGATTAGGGGAGTCCATGAGAATCACTCTCCGTCCTCCCTCAAGATAGGGAGATCCTGGGAAGTACTCTCAGTGCCCCCCCCCCCCCCCCCCCCCAGGTTGGCACCGAATCTTGCTCAGACAGTCTGTTGTTAAGATACTATAATAGACATTGTTACAGTTATATTGTTTTACCCTAATTCTGACTAAAACTACACACATCATTTATTATAATTGTATGATTCTAATGTATTTAATTGATGATTCTAATTAATTACATACAATTATATAGTTTCAGGGTGGAATATTCTAATCATTCATTTAAACATATAAATTCCATCCACAGATGCCACCTGATCAAATATGCTGACGACACTGCTTTGGCCAGTCTCCTTGAAGGGGATGAGACCTAGCACAGACCAGCTTTGAATGATTTTACTGTCTAGTGTGAGTCATCCCATCTAAAATACATTTAAAAAACAAAGGATATGGTGATTGACTTTCGAAGGAACACTACCATTTGACACCATCACTGATAAAAGATGAGCCCATCAAAATAGTGGAGTACAAATACCTTGGGGTAGTATTTGACAACAAGCTGTTCTGGGATCAGTGTACTGACGCTATTTTTTAGAAAGGCCAACAGAGACTGTATTTCCTACGGAAATTGCACTTTTTTAATATTGACCTAACCATCATGGTTCTCTTTTATGAATCATTATTTTAGAGCATTTTGTCCTACTGCTTGACCTGCTGGTTTGGGAATATCAAGGTTGCACAGACAAATAGGTTGGGCAAGATAGTCAGGACTTGCGGAAAAAGAAAAATCTGAATAGGTGCCTTTTGCAAATCATTGGAAAACATCCCCGATCTTTGTGATTGAATCAGTAACACTTCATTTCAAGGGGTCCTTATTACACTGTAATTACATGTGTAATTACACTGTAAAAAACAATAGTGTAATAACAACATGTAACTGGTAGTAATTGTGGTCTGTAATTACAAAAGTGTAACAATGAATGCTTGTTACCATGCTTGTTACAAATGGGCAGGTTTCAACTAAATTCACAAATTTTGTGTTATGATCCTTCTCAGCTTCATCTGCTTCAGCAACAACTGTCACAAAGGCTGTGACCCCTCGTGGATGCGCTGGGTGTCTGAGAGAGTGTGCTCAATAGGCTCTAATTACACTGAACAAAAATATAAACACCACCTGTAAAGTGCTGGTCCCATGTTTCATGAGCTGAAATAAAAATATTCCAGAAATGTTCTATACGCACAAAAAAAGTGTCTTTTTCTCAAATGTTGTGCACAAATTTGTTTACATCCCTGTTAGTGAGAATTTCTCCTTAGCCACGATAATCAATCTACCTGACAGGTGTGGCATATCAAGAAGCTGATTAAACAGCATGATAATTACACAGGCGCACCTTGTGTTGGGGACAATAAAAGGCCGCTTTAAAATGTGCAGTTTTGTCACACAACACAATGCCACAGATGTCTCAAGTTTTGAGGGAGCGTGTAATTGGCAAGTTGACTGCAGGAATGCCCACCTGAGCTGTTGCCAGAGAATGTTATGTTAATTTCTTTACCAAAAGCTGCCTCCAATGTCGTTTTAGAGAATTTGGCAGTACGTTCAACTGGTCTCACAACCGCAGACCACGTGTAACCACGCCAGCCCAGGACCTCCACATCCGGATTTTTCACCTGCGGGATCATCTGAGGGGGGAGGGGGGGTGCTGAGGAGTATTTCTGTCTGTAATAAAGCCCTTTTGTGGGAAAAAATAATTCTGATTGACTGGGCCTGGCTCCCCAGTGGGTGGGCCTGACTGCCAAGTGGGTGTGCCTATGCCCTCCAAGGCCCACCCATGGCTGAACCCCTGCCCAGTCATGTGAAATCCATAGATTAGGGCCTAATGAATTTATTTAAATTGACTGATTTCCTTATATGAACTGTAACTCAGTAAAATCTTTGAAATTGTTGCATGTTGTGTTTATATGTTTGTTCAGTATACTTACCCATGAATGTGCACTGTTGAAAATAAATCTCCACTCAATGTTATTGCTAGCACTTGCCACCAAAATAAAGTGTACCTTCTGGTTTAACTTGGTCATCCTAGATGAGGAAAAACACACTATTTCAAATGTAATGTTTGCCTAAGTACAATGTAATTAGTAGTTGTTACACAGGATTTAGCTAGTCAAATTAAGTGTATTGTGAGGGGTGTGTGCAGTGAAATGGCAAAGGCGTCGTCCGTGGATCTGTTGGGGCTCTATGCAAATTGTAGTGGGCCTAGGGGGTCGGATAAGGTGGAGGTGATATGATCCTTAACTAACCTCTCAATGCATTTCATGATGACAGAAGGGCTTTTTGGGGTACAGGAACAATGGTCGATATCTTGAAGCAAGTGGGGACAACAGACTTGGATAGGGAGAGATTGGATAGGGAGAGACCAGCCAGCTGGTCTACACATGCTCTGAGGACGCGGCTTGGGATGCCGCGGGGCTGTGGCACCCTGTTGCTGGCTTGAATCTGCAGAACATTGTCTCAGGGCTGCTTTTGTGCAGTAGCAACTCATTAACCCCAATGCTCCTCAGATGTGAGGGACGTGGTTCTGATTCCTAAATGTGTGTTCATAACCAATTGATAAGGTGCTAATTACTAGTTGTGAAGTTGTGAATACAATGATGTACACAGTCTAAAGCAAACCCATGCATATGCCAGATACTGTGTGTGACTGTGAGAGCCAAGTGTGGCATCTCTCTCCTCTCAATATCTCTGGTGCAGCTCGTGGCAACATCATTTCGCTACCCTGAAGAAGGCATGGTGCCGCTGAAACATTGCTGGTTTACCCAATAAATTACTTAGAGCTTGTATGTAGAGCGTGCTACTCTCTTTATTTCTTTTTTATAGCTGAGTCAACCTTTAACATTCCCTCAACACTCAAAAGGGGGTTAACCAATTCAAATTAAAAGGAGTCAAATAAGTAAATAAGATGTTAACCTAAACAGAGCACACATTAGGAGTAAATCAACATTTAAAGCACTTCTAAGTGAATCAATTCTAAATAAAGCACACATGAGGGAATAAAGAAAATGACTAAATTAGAGCTATAGGCCCACATGACAGTTAGGGCGACCAGGTTTGGCTGTCTCAGGGGTTGTTTGTCACAGTGCTTATTACTCCTGTAACGGTCCTGACCTGTTTTATGTTGTTTTTGTATGTGTTTATGGTCAGGGCGTGTGTTTTGGGTGGGCAGTCTATGTTTTCTGTTTCTATGTTGGTTTTGGGTTGCCTGGTATGGCTCTTAATTAGAGGCAGGTGGTTTGCGTTTTCCTCTAATTAAGAGTCATATTTAGGTAGGGTGTTCTCACTGTTTGTTTGTGGGTGATTGTCTTCCGTATCTGTGTTATGTTTGCACCATACGGGACTGTTTGGATGTTTGTTTCGTTTTGATGTAGTCTGTTCCTGTCCGTGAGTTTTACGTTTTAGTTAAGTAAGTTCATGTTCAGTTTTTCGTCTACGTCGTTTTCTTGTTTTGTATTTTGAAAGTGTTTTGTTTTCGTGTTGCCGTCGTTAATAATAAAGAGATGGCTTATTTCCCTAATGCTGCATTTTGGTCTACTGATCCTTCTCTCCTCTCCTCGTCCGAGGATGAGGAGAACGACAGCCCTTACAGAATCACCCACCAAACTAGGACCAAGCGGCAAGGGAGTGCTCAACAGAGCAACAAGGACTCCTGGACTTGGGAGGAGATCCTGGATGGTAGAGGACCTTGGGCTCAGCCAGGGGAATATCGCCGTCCCAAGGAGGAGTTGGAAGCAGCGAAGGCTGAGAGGCGCTGGTATGAGGAGGCAGCGCGGCGACGCGGTTGGGAGCCCGTGAGTCAGACCCAAAAATTTCTTGGGGGGGGGGGGGGGCACACGAGGAGTGTGGCAAAGCCGGGTAGGATACCCGAGCCAACTCCCCGTGCTTACCGTGGAGGTAGAAGGCGTCGTACTGGTAAGACACCGTGTTATGCGGTAAAGCGCACGGTGTCCCCAGTACGCGTGCTTAGCCCAGTGCGGGCTATTCCACCTTGCCGCACTGGGAGGGCTAAGTTGGGCATCGAGCTGGATGTCATGAAGCCGGCCCAACGCATCTGGCCACCAGTGCGTCTCCTCGGGCCGGCATACATGGCACCAGCCTTACGAGTGGTGTCCCCGGTTTGCCAGTATAGCCCAGTGCGGGCTATTCCACCTCGCCGCACTGGCAGGGCTACGGGCACCATTCAACCTGGTAAGGTTGGGCAGGCTCGGTGCTCAAGAGCACGTGTCCTCCTTCACGGTCCGGTAGACCCGGTGCCACCTCCATGTACCAGTCCTCCGGTGGCAGCCCCCCGTACCAGGCTGTCTCTCCGGGTTCTCTCTCCTGCTGTTTCCTCCTCTCCAGCGCAGCCAGTGCCTAGACCACGCACCAGGCTGTCTCTCCTTCTCCTCCCTACAGAGCCGTCCTGCCATGACCAGCCAGAGCCGTCCTGCCATGACCAGCCAGAGCCGTCCTGCCATGACCAACCAGATCCGTCCTGCCATGACCAGCCAGAGCCGTCCTGCCATGACCTGCCAGAGCCGTCCTGCCATGACCTGCCAGAGCCGTCCAGCCGGGACCTGCCAGAGCCGTCCAGCCGGGGCCTGCCAGAGCCGTCCAGCCGGGACCTGCCAGAGCCGTCCAGCCGGGGCCTGCCAGAGCCGTCCAGCCGGGGCCTGCCAGAGCCGTCCAGCCGGGGCCTGCCAGAGCCGTCCAGCCGGGGCCTGCCAGAGCCGTCCAGCCGGGGCCTGCCAGAGCCGTCCAGCCGGGGCCTGCCAGAGCCGTCCAGCCGGGACCTGCCAGAGCCGTCCAGCCGGGACCTGCCAGAGCCGTCCAGCCGGGACCTGCCAGAGCCGTCCAGCCGGGACCTGCCAGAGCCGTCCAGCCGGGGCCTGCCAGAGCCGTCCAGCCGGGACCTGCCAGAGCCGTCCAGCCGGGACCTGCCAGAGCCGTCCAGCCGGGACCTGCCAGAGCCGTCCAGCCGGGACCTGCCAGAGCCGTCCAGCCGGGACCTGCCAGAGTCCCTCAGCCAGGACCTGCCAGAGTCCCTCAGCCAGAGTCCCTCAGCCGGGACCTGCCAGAGTCCCTCAGCCGGGACCTGCCAGAGTCCCTCAGCCGGGACCTGCCAGAGTCCCTCAGCCGGGACCTGCCAGAGTCCCTCAGCCGGGACCTGCCAGAGTCCCTCAGCCGGGATCTGCCAGAGTATCTCAGCCGGGACCTGCCCCTTGTCCCGGTGCTGCGACCTTGTCCCGGTGCTGCCCCTTGTCCCGGTGCTGCCCCTTGTCCCGGTGCTGCCCCTTATCCCGGTGCTGCCCCTTGTCCCGGTGCTGCCCATTATCCCGGTGCTGCCCCTTATCCCGGTGCTGCCCCTTGTCCCGGTGCTGCCCCTTGTCCCGGTGCTGCCCCTTGTCCCGGTGCTGCCCCTTGTCCCGGTGCTGCCCCTTGTCCCGGTGCTACCCCTTGTCCCGGTGCTACCCCTTGTCCCGGTGCTACCCCTTGTCCCGGTGCTACCCCTTGTCCCGGTGCTACCCCTTGTCCCGGTGCTGCCCCTTGTCCCGGTGCTGCCCCTTCTCCCGGTGCTGGCCGTTCATTTAGGGGATGTTAGTTTTAGGGTGGTCATTGGGAGGGGAAGACAGAAGCGGGGAGTGACAATGGTGGTGTGGGGACAGCGTCCAGAGCCTGAGCCACCACCGTGGTCAACTGCCCACCCAGACCCTCCCCTGGACTTTGTGCTGGTGCGCCCGGCGTTCGCACCTTGAGGGGGGGGTTCTGTAACGGTCCTGACCTGTTTTATGTTGTTTTTGTATGTGTTTATGGTCAGGGCGTGTGTTTTGGGTGGGCAGTCTATGTTTTCTGTTTCTATGTTGGTTTTGGGTTGCCTGGTATGGCTCTTAATTAGAGGCAGGTGGTTTGCGTTTTCCTCTAATTAAGAGTCATATTTAGGTAGGGTGTTCTCACTGTTTGTTTGTGGGTGATTGTCTTCCGTATCTGTGTTATGTTTGCACCATACGGGACTGTTTGGATGTTCGTTTCGTTTTGATGTAGTCTGTTCCTGTCCGTGAGTTTTACGTGTTAGTTATGTAAGTTCATGTTCAGGTTTTTTCGTCTACGTCGTTTTCTTGTTTTGTTAGTTTTGAAAGTGTTTTGTTTTTCGTGTTGCCATCGTCGTTACAAATAAAGAGATGGCTTATTTCCCCAATGCTGCGTATTGGTCCACTGATCCTTCTCTCCTCTCCTCATCCGAGGATGAGGAGAACGACAGCCCTTACAACTCCCAATCTAGAGGTTACTTTATAATAATTTTAAGATTCAAATGTGTGAATTCTTTAAAATAATTAATGTGGTAACTAGCATCATAGTTAGCATTTTTGCTCAGTTAGGGATGGTTGTCACATTGAATTTGGCGTTCGTTGTCATTATCAACTCCATTATAACTATTTGGGGGGTTGGTTGTCACAATCTAACCCATGATAACTACATTATTCATGGACATTGCCATTGCCAGTATACAATAAATCCCAAGCTCCATTCTGGGCTTGTGCTATAAAAGGCTCCCTTCATTGCCTCTCTCTCTCACACACATATTTTTCCTGTCACACACCTACACACGCAAAAATGCATGTGCAAACACACGCATTCACACACAAATTTACTCAAAATGTTGTTCTCAATTAATAAAATGCTGAATTTTGTTTGGAATATTGTTCGATCAAAAAAAGGCTATTTCTAAGACTGCATGGGATAGGCTATTGCTTAAAATTGCACACCTAAGGCCTGATTCTGACCTGAGTTAATCAATGAATTGAATGTTATTTATTTGTATGCACTTTTCTCTCTATGCATATTCTGACCTTGAACTTAAACATGAAAATAGCATGCTATTCACCCCGCTTTTCTTTCAAGGTGGAGATCTAAGAAATTAAAGTGTGGCGGACCGGAGTGTCTACAGATAAGCCTAACCTTGACTTATTTCCCTTAAAATTCCACCACCTGTCACGGCAGCCTTCCCTCTCTTCACTAAAAGAGGGGGGGAAACAGGGATCGGACCAACACGCAGCATAGCCAGTGCTTAACATGCTTAATTACAATAAACGTGAACACTTAACAAATAACACAATAACAAACTGTGAAAAACCGAGACAGTCCTATCTGGTGCAGAACACAAACACAGAGACAGGAAAAAACCACCCACAATCCCCAACACAAAACAAGCCACCTATATATGATTCTCAATCAGGGACAACGATTGACAGCTGTCTCTGATTGAGAACCATATTAGGCTGGACACAGAAACAGACAAACTAGACACACAACATAGAATTCCCACCCAGCTCACGTCCTGACCAACACTAAACAAGCAAATCACATAAGAACTATGGTCAGGACGTGACAGTACCCCCCCCCCCCCCCCTCCCTGAGGTGCGGACTCCGAACGCACCTCTAGAACTCAAGGGGAGGGTCTGGGTTGGCATCTGTCCGCGGTGGCGGCTCCGGCGGTGGACGAGGACACCACTCCACCACTGTCTTTGTCCCCCTCCTTAGCGTCCTTTGAGTGGCAACCCTCGCCCCCGACCATGGTCCAGGAACCTTCACCAAGGCCCCTCCTAAATATAGACAACTCAGGACAGAGAGGTAGCTCAGGACAGAGGGGTAGCTCAGGACAGAGGGGTAGCTCAGGACAGAGAGGTAGCTCAGGACAGAGAGGTAGCTCAGGACAGAGAGGTAGCTCAGGACAGAGGGGCAACTCCGGACTGAAGGACAGCTCCGGACAGAGAGGCAGCTCTGGACTGAATGGTTGCTTCGGACTAGATGCAGCTCATGACTGGAGGGCAGCTCATGACTAGAGGGCAGCTCATGACTGAAGGGCAGCTCATGACTGAAGGGCAGCTCATGACTGAAGGGCGGCTCATGACTGAAGGGCGGCTCCTGACTGGAAGGCGGCTCCTGACTGGCTGGCGGCTCCTGACTCGCTGGCGGCTCTGGCAGCTCCTGACTGGCTGGCGGCTCTGGCAGCTCCTGACTGGCTGGCGGCTCTGGCAGCCCCTGACTGGCTGGCGGCTCAGGCAGCCCCTGACTGGCTGGCGGCTCTGGCAGCCCCTGACTGGCTGGCGGCTCTGGCAGCCCCTGACTGGCTGGCGGCTCTGGCAGCTCCTGACTGACGAACGGCTCTGGCAGCTCCTGACTGACGAACGGCTCTGGCAGCTCCTGACTGACGAACGGCTCTGACAGCTCGGGACAGACGGGCGGCTCTGATGGCTCGGGACAGACGGATGGCTCAGATGGCGCTGGGCAGACGGATGGCTCAGATGGCGCTGGGCAGACGGATGGCTCAGATGGCGCTGGGCAGACGGATGGCTCAGATGGCGCTGGGCAGACGGATGGCTCAGATGGCGCTGGGCAGACGGATGGCTCAGATGGCGCTGGGCAGACAGATGGCTCAGATGGCGCTGGGCAGACGGATGGCTCAGATGGCGCTGGGCAGACGGATGGCTCAGACGGCACTGGGCAGGCAGGCAGCTCAGACGGCGCTGGGCAGACGAGCAGTGCAGACGGCGTTGAGCAGACGAGCAGTGCAGGCGGGGTTGGGCAGACGGCCGAATCTGACCTGCTGAGGCGCACAGTAGGCCTGGTGCGTGGTGCCGGAACTGGTGGTACCGGATTGAGGGCACGCACCTCAGGGCGAGTGCGGGGAGAAGGAACAGTGCGTACAGGGCTCTGGAGACGCACAGGAGGCTTGGTGCGTGGTGTCGGACTGGAGACACGCACCTCAAGGCTAGTGTGGGGAACAGGAACAGGGCACACTGGACTCTCGAGGCGCACTATAGACCTGGTGCGTGGTACCGGAACTGGAGGTACTGGGCTGGAGACACGCACCATAGGGATAGTGCGTATAGGAGGAACATGCCTCTGGAGACGCACTGGAAGCCTGGTGCGTGGTGTAGGTACTGGTGGTACTGGGCTGGGACCACGCACCATAAGACGAGTGTGGGGTGCTGGAACTGGAGGTACTGGGCTGGGGCGGGAAGGTGGCGCCGGATATACCGGACCGTGAAGGCGTACTGGCTCCCTTGAGCACCGAGCCTGCCCAACCTTACCTGGTTGAATGCTCCCCGTAGCCCGTCCAGTGCGGGGAGGTGGAATAACCCGCACTGGGCTGTGTTGGCGAACCGGGGACACCATGCGTAAGGTTGGTGCCATGTACACCGGCCCGAGGAGACGTACTGGAGGCCAGATATGTAGAGCCGGCTTCATGGCACTTGGCTCAATGCTCAATCTAGCCCGGCCAGTGCGGGGAGGTGGAATAACATTTACATTTACATTTAAGTCATTTAGCAGACGCTCTTATCCAGAGCGACTTACAAATTGGTGCATTCACCTTATGATATCCAGTGGAACAACCACTTAACAATAGTGCATCTAACTCTTTTAAGGGGGGGGGGATTAGAAGGATTACTTTATCCTATCCTAGGTATTCCTTAAAGAGGTGGGGTTTCAGGTGTCTCCGGAAGGTGGTGATTGACTCCGCTGACCTGGCGTCGTGAGGGAGTTTGTTCCACCATTGGGGTGCCAGAGCAGCGAACAGTTTTGACTGGGCTGAGCAGGAACTGTACTTCCTCAGAGGTAGGGAGGCGAGCAGGCCAGAGGTGGATGAACGCAGTGCCCTTGTTTGGGTGTAGGGCCTGATCAGAGCCTGAAGGTACGGAGGTGCCGTTCCCCTCACAGCTCCGTAGGCAAGCACCATGGTCTTGTAGCGGATGCGAGCTTCAACTGGAAGCCAGTGGAGAGAGCGGAGGAGCGGGGTGACGTGAGAGAACTTGGGAAAGTTGAACACCAGACGGGCTGCGGCGTTCTGGATGAGTTGTAGGGGTTTAATGGCACAGGCAGGGAGCCCAGCCAACAGCGAGTTGCAGTAATCCAGACGGGAGATGACAAGTGCCTGGATTAGGACCTGCGCCGCTTCCTGCGTGAGGCAGGGTCGTACTCTGCGAATGTTGTAGAGCATGAACCTACAGGAACGGGTCACCGCCTTGATGTTAGTTGAGAACGACAGGGTGTTGTCCAGGATCACGCCAAGGTTCTTAGCACTCTGGGAGGAGGACACAATGGAGTTGTCAACCGTGATGGCGAGATCATGGAACGGGCAGTCCTTCCCCGGGAGGAAGAGCAGCTCCGTCTTGCCGAGGTTCAGCTTGAGGTGGTGATCCGTCATCCACACTGATATGTCTGCCAGACATGCAGAGATGCGATTCACCACCTGGTTATCAGAGGGGGGAAAGGAGAAGATTAATTGTGTGTCGTCTGCATAGCAATGATAGGAGAGACCATGTGAGGAAATGACAGAGCCAAGTGACTTGGTGTATAGCGAGAATAGGAGAGGGCCTAGAACAGAGCCCTGGGGGACACCAGTGGTGAGAGCACGTGGTGCGGAGACAGATTCTCGCCACGCCACCTGGTAGGAGCGACCTGTCAGGTAGGACGCAATCCAAGCGTGGGCCGCGCCGGAGATGCCCAGCTCGGAGAGGGTGGAGAGGAGGATCTGATGGTTCACAGTATCAAAGGCAGCCGATAGGTCTAGAAGGATGAGAGCAGAGGAGAGAGAGTTAGCTTTAGCAGTGCAGAGCGCCTCCGTGACACAGAGAAGAGCAGTCTCAGTTGAATGACTAGTCTTGAAACCTGACTGATTTGGATCAAGAAGGTCATTCTGAGAGAGATAGCAGGAGAGCTGGCCAAGGACGGCACGTTCAAGAGTTTTGGAGAGAAAAGAAAGAAGGGATACTGGTCTGTAGTTGTTGACATCGGAGGGATCGAGTGTAGGTTTTTTCAGAAGGGGTGCAACTCTCGCTCTCTTGAAGACGGAAGGGATGTAGCCAGCGGTCAAGGATGAGTTGATGAGCGAGGTGAGGTAAGGGAGAAGGTCTCCGGAAATGGTCTGGAGAAGAGAGGAGGGGATAGGGTCAAGCGGGCAGGTTGTTGGGCGGCCGGCCGTCATAACGTCATAACCCGGTACAGGAGACACCGTGCGCGTACAGGAGACACCGTGCGCTCTTCCGCATAACACGGTGTCTGCAGTGGGCGCAGGTCTCCTACCTGACTTCGCCACACTATCCTTTAGCCCCCCCCCCCCCAATAAATTTTTGGGGTTTCTTCACGGGCTTCTTACGGGCTTCTTCAAGCACCAATATCTCTTACAATCATCTTTTCAACATTATTAGAAAGACTGAGGTCTTGGGTTGAAATGGGGACCGTTTTTATCCTCCTTATTCAAACATGGAGTGATTTTCAGGGTTGAATGTCACACAGAATGGGGTTGGTTGTCACAATGTTCGCTAGTAGCTTATTCCTTTTGTAACAAGAAATTAAAGGAATCTACACAAAAAAATCTACATTTGTTACTTTCTTTCTTTTCCTTTTGATTTGATTGATGCATTGACATGGACTCAGAACATTCAATGTTGATGTTTCTCTATAAATAATTGGAAGTTTGAGAGTAAATAACTGAATCTGAAACCAGGAAAAATAAAACAGAGAAACTCAATTTGGGAAAAATCTAAACCGATTTGGGGAGAGGGTATGACATATTTAATATGACAATTGGTGTGTTGTGTTCTTCTGTCTTGGAATATTAGTCACCCACCATCAGCTCCTACAAGATCATAGAAATCACAGTCAGTCCTTTACCCCACTCCCTCATACTCGCTCTCAAATTTCTCTCCTTCTTTATATTCCGGCGCATTCTTATTTTATTGTGAGGAAGAGGCCCTCTCATTGTGCTGTTGTCTCTTTAGGATGGGGATGTGAGGTGGGAAATTCTAGTTTTGGTTTTGGAAGGAGATGGGGGGGCATCTGGTTGGGTGTACTCTCCAGACACCTTTGTTCCCCCCTAGTCTCTCATCCTCTGTCTCATGGGGGCCAAATGTACCGTGGGGTGTCCTGGGCACCGTTAGCCTTTTGTCTGTCAAACAACAACGTGGGTTCAATTCCCACAAAGATCACATACAAAAAATAATAATAATTATGCACTCTGTCATACATGTCGCTCTGGATAAAAATAGTCTGTTAAGTGGCATATATTAAACTGAACTAAATAGTACTATTGTATTTTATTGTGCTGCCCCTGCATCTTGAAGCATTTCCACATTTTGGCCTCCATGCTGAATTGGGGTGAGGGGGATGCTACCCCAATTGGCTGTCCCACTCCTGTCTTCTCTGTCTGGGTTGGGCCGCCTGGGAAGGCTTCTTTGTGGGTTCATAACCACGGTAGACAGAAATAGGTCAGGCTGTCATTTTGGAAGGGAGATGCCCACTCTTGGCCCTTCCCCACCCTGTGCCCCTTTGTGTTTGACCATCACACGTCTAGCCTCTGATCCAGTGGTAGGATGCAGAGGTATAGCACACACATGTACACGCACACTCACACACACATATACACACAAAAACACACACATTTGAAATACTTTATTTGAATCCACAAAATACATTGCAATCCAAAGGACTGTCAATTAAAGTACAAGGCCAAGACTGCCACACACACACACACACACACACACACACACACACACACACACACACACACACACACACACACACACACACACACACACACACACACCTAATTCTGATCCTAACCCTAATTGTAACCCCAATCCTAAAGCTAACCCCTATGCCTAAAATAGGCTTTGGAGAATTTTCCTTGTTTTACTGTCCTTGTGGGAACTTTTGGAGATTTCTGGTAACCATGATTTCTGGTAATTTCAATCATACACATGGGTACTCTCTAAAAACACAGCACTTCAGTACAAGTGACTTTTTGTAGAATGTTAGGAGAGCATTTTTGCTAACCCTAACCCTTTTTCCTAACCTTAACCTAATTCTCCTAAACTGCTACGTTAATTCTCCTAACCTGTTACGGAAAAGTTATATCTGTATCAAAGTGACATGTTTTCAGGATAATCTCCTTACACATGAGTGACTCATAGAGGGTAGGGGCTTTGCAACGTTGTGGAAAAGAGTCCTTGACTTGTCAAAATTATTTCTGCTTTTAAACTTGTCTATGGGTGTATGGTTTATTGTTCATTCTCTACATTGTTCCAAAAATGTGAATGTCATCTTGACATAGTTCTGAAAGACATTCTTATACCATATTTGATTCAAGACACTGGGTCAATATATGCTGAGTGTACAAAACTCCCCCCGTCTGGGCATGGACTCTGCCAGGTGTCAAAAGTGTTCCACAAGGATGCTGGCCCGTGTTGACGCCAATGCTTCTCACAGTTGTGTCAAGTTGGCTGTATGTGTTTTTTGGGTGGTGGACAATTCTTGATACACACGGAAACTGTTGAGCGTGAAAAACCCAGCAGGGTTGCCGTTTTTGACACAAACCGGTGTGCCTGCAGCCTGACACCTACTACCATAACCTGTTCAAAGGCACTTAAATCTTTTGTCTTGCCCATTCACCCTTTGAATGGCACACATACACAATCCATGTCTCAATTTTCTCCAGGCTCAACACCGATTGAAGTGAATTTAACAAGTGACATCAATAAGGGATCATAGCGTTCCCCTGGATTCACCTGGTCAGTCGATGTCATGGAAAGAGCCGGTGTCCTTCATGTTTTGTACACTCAGTGTACATTACAATATCGTTTCATTTTGCACAGTATCATGACACTCTATTATGTGTGACGCTCCCTAGCACTAACGTTACTTAATTGGCTAAGAGGAAAATCTGATGCGCCGCTCCATGCTTCGTTCGGTGTCAAGTTCGCTGTACGCGAGACATTAGTTAATAGGAAGAAAAATGCATTGGTTCTGTTGGATGAAAGATGTAGTTGGAGGGAGTTTTTAAACTGCCTTTCGAATATTAGTTAAGTAAATGCCCTGAGTGATAGCTTGCTTACAATAATATATCAACGAAACAAACTCAACTTGAATAGCATTCCAGTGTCGGAATGTTGCTTTGAGAACAACTCACGAACTCATTGGTTAGTACATCCGACCATTCATCAGGACGCTTGTGACAGGAGATAGCTAGGTAACTTACTGTACTGTAGCTAGCTAACCGTTAGCTAGTCTGCTGATAATCGGGTGAGTTAACTAGCTGGCTAGCTAGTTATCGTGCCACCTAACGTTTAGTTAACGAGAGCCAGTAAGCCACTAGCCATCGTTGTTTTAGTTATATGCATGTACCCAATGTACTTGTATCTAATGTACATTACTTAGTTAGCGACCTTGTTGTGCTAACTAATGTTCCTGTAGCTAGCAAACGTAACTATGGGTGGTTGGCCAAAGTTGCCATGCCAATCCAGTGGCGGAGGTCTAATCGAAAACGGTACATTTACTGCTAAATCAAATTGGAGTAGGAACTCTAAGAGATATAGCTAGCTACTCTGCTGTAGCTTCGTCTCCGTATGCAATGCACACAGCAGGTTATGGTACAGTGAGTAAGTTAGTTATGTATTTTTCGTTTCACTTTCCAGTGGTGTCCTCACTTTACAGACGCTCCCTACGCTTGAAACCATCCCAGCTTTCAGCCCGCCTCCAACGGCTCGAGCACAGGACCACATTGCTTGGTGGCTGCTTACTGTGTTCTGGCTCACGGGGAGACGAACTGGACCGACCACTGACCCGGTGTCGGCACAGCCTTCCCAGGGTTGCAACTATCCCCGCGGTTGCACTGGAGTAGGACGGTCGAGGGCATAGGCCCGGTGCTTTACAGCATTTAGGGAAACCTTCCATTCACTATATCATCCAACTGATTCAGACTGGTTATGGAGCTGGAGCTTAGCCGAACCGAGCTGGAAGGTTCCGATGCTCCACAGTCTCAGAGACACGAGAGGAGCCTCGGACTTCTCACCACGAAGTTTGTTACTTTGCTGCAGGAAGCGAAGGACGGGGTGCTCGATCTCAAAGTAGTGAGTGATGGGCTGCATCCCTTTTGACTGTCTTGACTGTAAGAATTGTTAGCTATGGTTTGTTTATTTTTTTGTATCCCCAGTCCCCAATCTTCTAACATATATACGTCTAAGCACTGCCTGGTTTGGTTGCTGGATTGTGTTGTAACAGATGTGCAACATACTCCGAGGAGATGCATGTGGAATATGAAATGCACACCAGGTTTCCGTTAGAAAAATGTGTCCGGGAAGATTTTAATTAACGTCAAATAGGTGTAGACTAACAGTGTAATGCTTAAAGGGATACTTCGGGATTTTGACAATGAGACCCATTATCTACATCCCCATGTCCAGATGAACTCGTGGATAACTTTTTTATGTCTCTGTGTCCAGTGTGAAGGAAGTTGGAAGTAGTGTTGCGAGCCAATGCTAACGTTAACTAGTGCTAGCAGACACAATATACTTCCAGTGTTTATGGTAACGCTAGTTAGCAAATGTGCTTGCACTAGTTATCATCTTCCATCAAACTGCAAGCAGAGACATTAAAATGATATCCACGAGTTCGATATCCACGACTCTGGGGAAGTAGATAAAGGGCCTCATTGCCAAAATCCCGAAGTATCTCAATAAATGGCGAATGCATGGCATACTTCAATTATCAGTTGAGAAATAAAGCAATAGTAGCTATTTTTAATCATAACCATTAAAACAGTTTTTAACATGCGATTGCGTTTAGAATTGTTGCGCAATGGCACTCCAGAAGCAACGAGCTGTGGATCTGCAGCAGCAGGTCTAGCGCTGTTCTGACAAGTGGTATTCCGTAAAAAACGTGTAATAAATAAGATACATGACGACTAACGAAAATACACACTTCCCAATTTAATTACACAAAATTTTGTACATTGAAGCTGCACTGTGCAGAAATCACCCCCCCCCCAATTCCTGTTTGCAAAAATTCTAATTGTTTGCCTTATTTCAATTTATGTTACAAAACAAGCAAGTATCTGGTGGAGAATCATTCTACCATCTAAACCGCTATGATATATGTTTTCCATAATCAAAATTATATTATTTGCCTTTGATAATGACAGATCTGTAACTTACATTTCTATGTGAATTTGGTCTGTTCCAAAAGTTACATATTGCAGCTTTAGCTTATAAACCGATAAGCATGGCAGTCAAATGCATTTTCATCAACTGATATTTCCATCAATGAATAAAAAGTATTACTTGTAATGGGATTGTTTTTTCTCTCAGTCAATTTGACCAGCAACAATTTTATCTGATTTTCATTTTTTTATCTGCCAAAAACCGGCAATTACACATGCACTGTGATCGTGATGATTTATACTTTAAAATAAAATAGAAGCTTAAACTCTAATATAAAACTAATTGTAAAACTGTTACGTTATCTAGGTTACTGTCAGTAAGGAGTTCAAGGAATAAAAGAGGGTAATACACAGAAAGAGTGTGTGTGCAAAAGAGACAATCCGTGTCTCATCGCTCAGTGGGTAGCTGTGTCACGGTCTGTCATTATTGTCCGCATTGTTTAGTCCCGCCTCTGATAGGCTCATAGGGTTGTGACCTCTCCTATTATTGGCTACCATGGCTATGACCCATCCAGTGATTGGTTGACAGGCCCCTGTCTCACAGGCTCTTACCTTTGTGATGTTATTAACCCCACACTGGATATGCATCCCCCTAAGGAAAATATCCTTGGTAGGGACATTTGGGTGCTTGCATTTTAAAATCATTCATTAAGTTATTTTGCTTCTGATCAGAGAGGGTGACCTTTGACAGTTGTGTTGTGAGTAATGTTGTTTTTCCTGCTCTTGTAGGCAGCAGACACCCTGGCCGTCAGACAGAAGAGGCGCATCTATGACATCACCAATGTACTGGAGGGTATTGGCCTGATCGAGAAGAAGTCAAAGAACAGTATTCAGTGGAAGTGAGTGAGTGAGTGTGTGTGTGTGTGTATGTTCGCGCACTTGTATGTTTGTAGGAATGCACACAGTATGGGCTTACATTTCATTGCACTATCTGTCTAAGGGGAGTTGGGCCAGGCTGTAACACAAGGGAGATTGGTGACAGGCTGGTTGACCTGAAGTCGGAGCTTGAAGATCTGGATATGAGGGAAAGTGAGCTGGACCAGCAGAGGGTGTGGGTCCAACAAAGCATCAAGAATGTGACCGAGGACACACACAATAGTCCATATCCTTACTATGTACTCACATACTCATACCTACACCAACATCTAAATTGTTAGCCCAACCTAACCGTACGTAGGTATCCATGTCAGTCCACAGTCCACACCAGTAGAAACGTATAGAAAAAGAGCTGCTGTGCCATATTATCTGTACAATAGCAGAGGATACACTTGCCAGCATTAATAATGTTATAATACTCTGTTAAGCTGTGTGTCTGACCTTAACTCTGACCAACTCTGGCCTATGTTAATCATGAGGACATCTGCAGCTGCTTCAAAGGTGATACCCTCTTGGCGGTGCGTGCTCCCTCTGGTACGCAGCTGGAGGTGCCCATACCTGAAGCTGTAAGTTCGATTTGTTTCTGCCACCTCCTCCCCCTAGTCAGTCTGCCAGTCTTCTCAGGGTGAAAAGTAAGTGTGTGTGTTTGTCTCAAATGTTAGGTTCAAGACGGTCCGAGGAAGTATCAGATCCATCTGATGAGCGCTGCTGGGCCCATTGATGTTCTGCTCATCAACAAGGACCCAGTTAACTCAACACCTGTGGTGCTGCCAGTCCCGCCCCCTGAGGAAATGCTGCAGAACACCAAGTCTGCTGCAGCCTCTGCAGACACATCCACTCACACATTTGTCAAGAACACCCGGAGTCTGGCCACTGGCAAGCCTAAAGCACATACAGCAGCTAAGCCATCAGGTGACCTCACTGTTATATCTCTCATGGTCTATGAAAATGTTTTGTCTGCTAAACTCTCAATACAATATCATTGAATTGTCCCATGTCTACCTCTGTGTCCATCTCTCTCTCTCTCTCTCTCTCTCTCTCTCTCTCTCTCTACCTCTCTCTCTACCTCTCTCTCTCTACCAGACACCTCCAGCACTGAAGAACCTGCTCCGCAACCACCATCATTGGACACCTGGTCCCTCCAGTCTTCTACTTCGTTGGACAACAACTTTACTGTCTTTGAACCAATCAAATCCGATTCATCTGACTGTGAGTTAGAATTCAATTTATCTGTGTGTGGGCATGTTGTGTGGTAGCAGCAATAGGGTTGGGCGATATTACGATAGTATCGGATATCGAAGATTATTGACAGCCAGCGTCAATGGTGATGACATTGTGATGTGAAAGATGCTGTATAAAGCCAAAGCCTATTTTATTTTTCATAGAGGACACTCTGGTGTCTAATTATTTTAAAAGTCAAATGTTGTGTCTTCTCTTCATTTGATATGAATATGACTTAAGTTTTTATGCATGCTGGCTTTCTCCTCCCGCCGTGCTACTTCATGATCAAACAATTAGCTTAGAATGTCATTAGATAATTTATCTCTAAGTTTTAGGTTGTTTTTGAATAACCTTAAAACATGATAGGCCTAGGGTAATAATGAAAGAGGTCGAACAAACAATAACAAGATAGAAAAATCGAACGAGTAGTTTGAACAAACCTTAGTTGGACAATGCTTAGTCTATTATAAAATAATGCATGCAACCCTCCTCCCTCTTTCCGTTGCGAACCAAACGGCTAAAAGCCAAATCCCACTAATTAAAATAGCCTATCAAAAGCATGAAGTTAAAATTATAAATACTATTTACCAAATAGGCTATTCTAATGAAGTGTTTAACGTCGTAAAGTTGCAGCTTTCAAATGCAGTCTATAGGCAATTCTCTATCACAGGTTTATTTTAAATAACAAATGTTGCAGGCAACAACAAGTCAAATTGAGGAAACAATATCAAGATGGAAAAATGTAATGAGAAGTCAAAAGAACTTACCGCTGTGCAAAGCTTATGAAATAAATGATATGTAGAGTAGGCCAATTTCCATAGCCTATAATTAGCAATGTAGTCTACAATCTACCTATACAACATATAGAAAGAAACCTATGCCTAATAAGGGAGGAAGATTAGGCAAAACATGTGAGTCATTTAATAATTATCCAGTTATGGGGACAGTGGAGTTGCATGCTCTGCAGCTGGGCCCTTGATCATTTACAACCCATCACATGACGCACAGCCAGCGAGGATCCTTGACTGTCACTTGCACTTCGGCACACAGACTAGGGCTGGGCGATTTTATAAAATGAATCAGATAAATTAAAATGTATGTTTTTGCGCGATATTCCAAATGCCTGTATTGCGGAATATTTTTTTTATGAGTGTTTATGTGCGCGTGTCTTTTTGGTCCCTGCTCCTTCTGTCCTGCATACATGCATACATGCATACATGCATACATGCATACATACATACATACATACATACATACATACATACATACATACACACAAGATGCTCATGTCTCTGCCCTAACAATGGGAGTCGTTGTCCCAAAGGTGGGAAGGCAGGCGACGAGCTTACGTCTAAAATAAGCCCATAGAAACTAGAGGTCGACCGATTATGATTTTTCAACGCCGATACCGATTATTGGAGGACCAATAAAAGCCGATGCCGATTAATTGGCCGATTTTTTTTTTTTTAAATTTATTTATTTGTAATAATGACAATTACAACAATACTGAATGAACACTTATTTTAACTTAATATAATACATCAATAAAATCAATTTAGCCTCAAATAAATAATGAAACATGTTCAATTTGGTTTAAATAATGCAAAAACAAAGTGTTGGAGAAGAAAGTAAAAGTGCAATATGTGCCATGTAAGAAAGCTAACGTTTAAGTTCCTTGCTCAGAACATGAGAACATATGAAAGCTGGTGGTTCCTTTTAACATGAGTCTTCAATATTCCCAGGTAAGAAGTTTTAAGTTGTATTTATTATAGGAATTATAGGACTATTTCTCTCTATACGATTTGTATTTCATATACCATTGACTATTGGTTTTTCTTATAGGCACTTTAGTATTGCCAGTGTAACAATATAGCTTCCGACCCTCTCCTCGCTCCTACCTGGGCTCGAACCAGGAACACATTGACGACAGCCACCCTCGAAGCAGCGTTACCCATGCCGAGCAAGGGGAACATCTACTCCAAGTCTCAGTGCGAGTGACGTTTGAAACGCTATTAGCGCGCACCCCGCTAACTAGCTAGCCATTTCACATCGGTTACACCAGCCTAATCTCGGGAGTTGATAGGCTTGAAGTCATAAACAGCAGAGCTGCTGGCAAAACACACGAAAGTGCTGTTTGAATGAATGCTTACGAGCCTGCTGCTGCCTACCACCGCTCAGTCAGACTGCTCTATCAAATCATAGACTTAATTATAACATAATAACACACAGAAATACGAGCCTTAGGTCATTAATATGGTCGAATCCGGAAACTATCATCTCGAAAACAAAAGGTTTATTCTTTCAGTGAAAAACGGAACTGTTACGTATTTTATTTAACAGGTGGCATCCATAAGTCTAAATATTCCTGTTACATTGCACAACCTGCAATGTTATGTCATAATTACGCAAAATTCTGGCAAATTAGTTTGCAACGAGCCAGGCGGCCCAAACTGTTGCATACACCCTGACTCTGCGTGCAAGGAACGCAAGAGAAGTGACACAATTTCACCTGGTTAATATTGCCTTCTAACCTGGATTTCTTTTAGCTAAATATGCAGGTTTAAAAATATATACTTCTGTGTATTGATTTTAAGAAAGGCATTGATGTTTATGGTTAGGTACAGTCGTGCAACGATTGTGCTTTTTTCCGCAAATGCGCTTTTGTTAAATCATCCCCCGTTTGGCGAAGTTGGTTGTCTTTGTTATGAAGAAGTAGTCTTCACACAGTTCGCAACGAGCCAGGCGGCCCAAACTGCTGCATATACCCTGACTGTTGCAAGAGAAGTGACACAATTTTTCTAGTTAAATGAAATTCATGTTAGCAGGCAATATTAACTAAATATGCAGGTTTAAAAATATATACGTATGTATTGATTTTAAGAAAGGCATTGATGTTTATGGTTAGATACACGTTGGAGCAACGACAGTCCTTTTTCGCGAATGCGCACCGCATCGATTATATGCAACGCAGGACACGCTAGATAAACTAGTAATATCATCAACCATGTGTAGTTAACTAGTGATTATGATTGATTGATTGTTTTTTATAAGATAAGTTTAACGCAAGCTTGCAACTTACCTTGGCTTCTTACTGCATTCGCGTAACAGGCAGGCTCCTCGTGGACTGCAAAGTAAGGCAGGTGGTTAGAGCGTTGGACTAGTTAACCGTAAGGTTGCAAGATTGAATCCCCGAGCTGACAAGGTAAAAATCTGTCATTCTGCCCCTGAATAAGGCAGTTAACCCACCGTTCCTAGGCCGTCATTGAAAATAAGAATGTTTTCTTAACTGATTTGCCTAGTTAAATAAAGGTGTAAAAATATATATTTTTTTGTCCAAATCGGTGTCCAAAAATGCAGATTTCCGATTGTTATGAAAAATTGGCCCTAATTAATCGGCCATTCCGATTAATCGGTCGACCTCTAATAGAAACGCATTGGGCTTATTTTGGACAGATTTTTGCGGGAGAAACGTTTGGGAAACATTTGTCAAACCTCTCACTCTTCCTCTTCCTCTCTATTTACACATACACACCAAGCCCCTCCCCCTGCCACTCAGAATAACAAAGATGAGAGATCACTTCTTCCTCTGACAAACAGGTTTCAACTCGTTATTTGAATTTTGGTCCAACAGAATGGGTCATATGGACACTGAAACACATTGAGACATTATTTTACTGTAATAGAGGAAGTTAACCTTTCTAACGATTCTCTTTTTATGTCTCAACTCAAGTTGCTCGCAGAGCGGACACTACTAAAACAGGGGTATCAATGAACATTGGTTCTGGAAAATTAATGTTCAGTTCGTCACGCACGCATTGTGGTACCACGTACAGCTAGCAGCATTTTAGTCAAGAATTATTCTGCTAGCTGTCTAATTTGTTTGAGACCTGTGTAAATGTTCTTTAATGCCTGCTACAAGAAGTTAGTCATTATTAGTGAATGTACATTATGCATGGTTCTGGTAAAAAATTTAACAAAAAGGCAATTTTCATAGACTGACTTAAAAGCCAGATCAGTGATTATTGCAAAAAAGCAGGTTAAATTATTTAGCTTAAGTTAATATGGGGTTTTATGGTTGTGGAAGGTGTATTTTTAGCCTTGGTATAATTTCACAAGACCTGAATCCATTTGATTATTGCTGACTGGTTGAAATGCAGTGTATTTGCTCTTTAATTGTACAAATACCTTATTTAGTGAAAACATTAAAAAAAAAAAACAAGATATATATTGTGAATCGCCCATAGTTTTGAAAGAATCGAGAGATGATTTTTAGGCCATGTCGCCCAAACCTAATAGCGGCACACACCTCTTTCATGCCACAGCTCCAACCGAGAGGAATACACTCTAAAAAAAGAGTTGGCTCCAAGATATATTTTGTCATGAATCCTCTCGCTAGTGGTTCTTTTTTAGCAGTCTTTTATTTAAATGATTTTTTTTTTTTTCCGTAAAAAACAAAACAATTGTGGGGTTGGCCAATATGGGGTGATACCATCGTACATTACAATGTTTTATGGGTACTTAATCACGATAGGACAAAGGTTGCCCGCCCAATCATAAGCAGCAATGTGATGGAGGCAGATTAACCTTGGCACTGGGCTAGCATTCCAATGGTCTCTCTCTTACACACACACGTAAAGTACCAGTCAAAATTTGGACACACCTCTTTTTTCTTTATTTTTACTATTTTCTAGTGAAGACATCTAAACTATGAAATAACACATGGAATCATGTAATCACCAAAAAACTGTTAAACAAATCAAAATATATTTGAGATTCTTCAAAGGAGCCACGCTTTGCCTTGATGACAGCTTTGCACACTCTTGGCATTCTCTCAACCAGCTTCATGAGGCAGTCACCTGGAATGTTTCAATTAACAGGTGTGCCTTGTTAAAAGTTAATTTGTGGAATTTCTTTCCTTAATGCGTTTGAGCCAATCAGTTGTGTTGTGACAAGGTAGGGGTGGTATACAGAAGATAGCCCTATTTGGTAAAATACCAAGTCCATGTTATAGCAAGAACAGCTCAAATAAGCAAAGAGAAATGACAGTCCATCATTACTTTAAGACATGAAGGTCAGTCAATCTGGAAAATGTCAAGAACTTTGAACGTTTATTCAAGTGCAGTTGCCAAAACCATCAAGCGCTATGATGAAACTGGCTATCATGAGAACCGCCACAGGAACGGAAGACCCATAGTTACCTCTGCTGCAAGATGGGCTTCCGAGTGGCGCAGCGGTCTAAAGCACTGCATCTCAGTGCTAGAGGCGTCTCTACAGACACCCTGGTTCGAATCCAGGCTGTATCACAACCGGTTGTGATTGGGAGTCCCATAAGGCGGCGCACAATTGGCCCAGCGTCGTCCGGGTGTAGGCCGTCATTGTAAATAAGAATTTGTTCTTAACTAAATTGCTTAGTTAAATAAAAGATAAGGTCATTAGAGTTAACCTCAGATTTCGTCCCAAATAAATGCTTCAGAGTTCAAGTAACAGACACATCTCTACATCAACTGTTCAGAGGAGACTGTGTGAATCAGGCCTTCATGGTCGAATTGCTGCAAAGAAACCACTACTTAAGGACACCAATAAGAAGAAACTTACTTGGGCAAAGAAACACGAGCAGTGGACATGAGACCTGTGGAAATCGTTCCTTTGGTCTGGTGAGTCCAAATGTAAGATTTTTTGGTTCCTGCCGCCGTGTCTTGATGAGACGCAGAGTAGATGAATGGATGATCTCTGCATGTGTGGTTCCCGAAGCATGGAGGAAGTTGTGTGGGGGTGCTTCGCTGGTGACATTGTGATTTATTTAGAATTCAAGCCAAACTTAACCAGCATGGCTACAGGATTCTGCAGTGATACGCCATCCCATCTGGTTTTCGCTTCGTGGGACTTTTGATTTGTTTTTCAACAGGGAAATGACCCAACACACCTCCAGGCTGTGTAAGGGCTAGTTGACCAAGAAGGAGAGTGATGGAGGGCTGCTTCAGATGACCTGTTTTGGGATGAGTTGGACCGCAGAGTGAAGAAAAAGCAGCCAACAAGTTCTCAGCATATGTGGCAACTCCTTCAAGACTGTTGGGAAAGCATTCCAGGTGAATCTGGTTGAGAGAATGCCAAGACTGTGCAATGCTGTCATCAAGGCAAAGGGTGGCTACTTTGAAGAATCTAAAATATATTTTGATTTAACTGTTTTGGTTACTACATGATTCATATGTGTCATTTCATAGTTTATGTCTTCACTAGTCTACAATGTAGAAAATAGTAAAAATATATATAATTAATGAGTAGGTGTGTCCAAACTTTTGACTGGTACTGTACCTACATTGTTTTTCTGTTTTAGTAAGCACACACTTCTGACCACAGTGGGTGTTTTTTTTTAACATTAAAACCCTGGCTATGCCCAATGCTCTGTAACACAGGCAGCATCTGTGTGGTAACAAACGATGTATAAAGCCTGTTTGCTATAGGAATGTGTGTGTGCGCAAGCTGTTTTTATTTTTGGTTGTTTAATGAACGTACACAGGAAAACAGTGTGTAAATTGGCTCTACCTTATAAAAACAACCTCTAATGTACTTGTATGGTGTCTATATTGTGCCTTGTGTTTTTCAGTGCTGGATTTCCCCAAATACTTTTCTGACATGTTTGACTCTGCTAAAGGTACTGTGTGTGACTCTGTGTGTGCATGTGTATTGTGTCTTTAAACTTGATTTAAATGTATCCAAACAGACCCTTGCGTTGTATTTCAGGAAATTAAGTTAATGATAAATTGTGACTTTGTGTATAGCAAACACTCTCTCACCTCTTTGTGTGTGTGTGTGTAGAGATGGTGAGTGCAGATCTACTAGAGGAACTTATGGCTTCAGAAGGTAAGAGTCTAAAACGGATTGTGTTATAAACCCCTTTACTTTGACTTGATGATTCCAGTTATATGTTTATATCCCTCTCCCTCTATCAGTGTTTTCTCCACTCCTCCGCCTCTCTCCCCCCCCGGGTGACCATGACTACATCTATAACCTGGATGAGAGCGAGGGCCTCTGCGACCTCTTTGACATCCCCGTTCTCAACCTTTGACCTATGAACCTTGCCAGAAGGCTCACATGAAGAGGCCTTTTAAAAAAAAAAAAATGGAAGCCAAGAACAGTTTTTAAACAATTCTTTGAGTACTAACAAACCGATGAAGTGGTCTATTTTTGGAGTCTTGTAATATAAGCTGAATTGATAAACAGTTTTTGATAATTTTCATGCTCTTTATTTTTGTCATGTCCCCTTCGTTGATGTCTGAACAGGGAGAGCAGCCATCCCCTACTAGCTTATAAGCTTTAATGATGTCATGGAATATATTTTTTGATGTGTGCTGCTGAAGTGGCAGTGGATGTGTTTTGAATGTTGAGTTGTGCTCCATTTGGAGTGAGTAAAGATGGCTTGGGTTGAGGGAAGGATAGGAAATGAATGGGATGCTCAGGGCAAAATCATCTACGACACCTAGGCACTTATGTACATCTGAAACTGTTGGATAGTAAGCAATAAGACAATTCCATCTAGTCTTTTAGAGGGCAAGGTAGAGCTATTGCCATATTGCAGACCTATTTGATCCTTTCTACGTGGTGACTAGGGGTAGGGAGGGATAGGTGCTGTGAGGAGCTTCATTGTTTGTCTATGGTCAATGAGCTGTGCATGTGAGGAGTGCAGCTACTCCATTGCCCACATAGTGGTGCTAGAGTCACAGCGGGAAGAGAAGATCAGCTCCCTCACCTGCCGCAACCTAGTCTCTCCTATGAGTCAGGCATACAAGACCAGCCACAATATACTGACATGTAAATCCATTAAAAGCCTTTACCAGTCCTAATCTATTGATACTATTGATGAGGCTTACAGTTCTCTTCATTTGCTGGTGCATTTTATATCTTGTCTGTTTCTCGCTCAAAGTCTATGTGTGCATGTGGAGCACATTTTTGTTGTAATTTTCACAAGTCTCAACACTGATTTCTATTGTAAAATTCTCTTTATTTTGGTGTATTCTTCTAGTGAACTGACACTGTCAAGGAACAGTACGGTACATACATTTTTTTTGTCTCTGTTTTTTTACCTCCGAATCCAGATTCAACTATGATGATATGTTCAGGAAGTTCAGAAGTGAATATTTTTCAAGTTTAGTGTAAAATCTGCTGTATAGTTTGGTTGTATTGCATATTTCTGTTTGTAACCTGTTCATGTTCTGATGAGTAAATTCACAAGATCACATCGGGGTGAACTGGAACCAGAAATCGGCCCTGGGAATTTTTGTCGCCCCGGCCTATCTGTTTGTCAGTGTCTGTGAAATGGGACGGCAGCAAATAAGCGAAATTATTGTGAGAGAAATTTAAATAGAGATGCTAAACTATTCTACAGGTGATATATTGGTTCTATACATAAATGTGTTAATTTTTCTATATTATAGGGGATTACAATTAGTATATCCCTTATCTCTTTCAATTCTGCAATGTATAAGTTGCAGATTGACACACACACACGTCTTTGTTATCCTATGTGCAAACAAACTCAGCATGTAGCCACAAATCTACTGAGTAAACCTGCCTATATGTTTCTATATGCTAAATGAGGCTCAGAGGATATTCATTTTAAGAATGGGCAGTCAGTCCTGATTACCGGTATGAATGAAAAAGAATATATGAAAACTTTTTGGAATTTTGTTTTTCTTTTATTGCAGCACACAACAGACACACTTTTGTCTACTTAGTTGACACCATGAGGAGCATAATATTATGTTATGTGGCTGTTAAGTGGTCAGTAGCTTTCAAACAGGCTGAGGCAATTTGGATTGAGTCAAGGATACAATTGGAGGTTTACAGTGGTGTAAAAGGATTTATAGTACAATTTAACACTTTTTTTTACATTTTACACATTTTACTTGACTACATTCTTAAAGAAAATAATGTGAGTTATTTGTGAGTGGTTAGCAGGACAGAACAAATTGTCAAATTCACGTACTTATTTATCAAGAGAACATCCTGGTCATCCCTACTGCCTCTGATCTGGCGGACTCACTAAACTTGATGTCTGTGTTGTAGTGTTCCCCTGGCTGTTTGTAAAAAATTAAACCAAGAATATTGTGCCTTCTGGTTTCCTTAATATAAGCAATTTTAAATGATTTATACTTTCAATTTTTATACTTAAGTATATTTTTGCAATTACATTTACTTTTGATACTTAAGTATATTTAAAACGAAATACTTTTAGACCTCAAGTAGTATTTTACTGGGTTGGGTCATTCACATTTTTACTTGAGTCATTTTCTATTAAGGTATCTTTACTTTTACTCAAGAATGACAATTGGGTAGTTTTTCCACCACTGTTGGAGTTCAATCTTTCAATTAATTCATGGCCTGCTCAATTCTCAGAGTTGTAAGTGACTGCTCCCTAAATTCTTTAGGGCTATCTGACTGAAGGTGACAGTCATCCATTTGAGCTTGGCTGAAGTATTTGAGCTTGGCTGTAACTAAAGTAGCGGAGCAGTTTCACAATTGAAGAAATTAAACAAGTGTTTTTGGCCGCCTGTCAATCATGACGTAGTGGTGGTACAGAGTGTAGTGTATATGGCCCAGTACATCACTGGGGCTGAGCTCCCTGCCATCCAGGACTCTATACCAGGCAGTGTCAGAGGAGGGCCCTAAAAATTGTCAAAGACTCCAGCCACCCAGTCATAGACTGTTCTCTCTGCTACCGCATGGCAAGCAGTACCCGGATCACAAAGTCTGAGACCAAAAGGCTCCTGAAAAGCTTCTACCCCCAAGCCATGAGACTGCCGAACAGTTAATCAAATGGCTACCCAGATTATTTACATTGACCCCCTGTTTTTTGCACTGACAATCTTTCACTCACTCTACCCACACACTCACACATACTACACTGACATTCCAACACACACACACACACATGCCTATTGACTCCACACACATGCTCACACAGACACTCTTTCACACTTCACATACCCTGCTGCGACTCTGTTTATTATCTGTCCTGATTGCCTAGTCACTTTAAGCCCTACCCACATGTACATAATACATAAATTACCTCGTACCCCTGCACATTGAATCGGTACCGGTACTCCTTGCACAGTATTTAGCCTCGTTATTGTTATTTTATTGCGACCCTATTAACTATTTTTATTTAGCAAATGTTTCTTCCTTTTCAACTCTGCATTGTTGGGAAAGGGCTCATAATTAAGAGTTTCGCAGTAAAGTCTACACCTGTTGTATTCGCCGCATGTGACAAATAACATTTGATTTGTATGAAAGATAAGAGTAACCCTGCACACTACTCAATTGGCTCCACAAATAGGTTGAGCTGGAGAAATGGTTACACTCAAACTCAACTCTCCCTGATCGGATCTCCTCTCTACTTGTTTGTGGTTCTTTTTAGTTTAATTTAATACCAACTGCAGTCTCAACAGCTGTAGCCTATAGGCTCATGTTCATAAAAGTGTCCATATATTTAATAAAAATGCTACATATCGCCTAGCCTCTATGAAGTCAATATGAACTACTTACTAGAACTTAAACGTTTACGTTAGTCATATCTGTCTCTTAGATCGCAAATGTCACAGACACATACTTCATGTTGACTGATAGGTTTTTAAATTGTCACAAAAATTACTATTTGCCCATATGAAATGTTTTTAACAGTTTTAAAGCATAGCCCAATCCATATAAAAACATTGCCTGAACTCATATCTAATGGTATGACTAATGCAGAAATTATTTTATTGAAGTACCTGACATATATTTATGTTTTCTATTTCAAATATGTCATCAGTAACCTCTTGAAGCTAGGGGGCAGAATTTTTATGTTTGGAAAAATAACCTTCCCAATGTGAGCTGCCTATTTCTCAGGTCCAGATGCTAGAATATGCATATAATTGACAGAGTAGGATAGAAAACACTCTAAAGTTTCCAAAACTGTCAAAGTATTGTCTGTGAGTATAACAGAACTGACTTTGCAGGCGAAAACCTGAGGAAATCCAACCCGGAAGTGACTCTTATTTTGAAAAATCACTGTTCCATTGCCTGCCTTTCGTCCATTTAAAGGGATATCAACCAGATTCCTTTTCCAATGGCTTCCTCGGGGTGTGAACAGTCTTTAGACATAGTTTCAAGCTTTTATTTTGAAAAATTTGCGAGATTTATCAAAACGCGTCAGTGGATAGACGGATGTCCTTCCATTAGTTCATGCGCGCGACACTGGCTGCTCGACATTTTATTTCTCTCCTGTATTGAATAGTTTACAGTCCGGTTGAAATATTATCGATTATTGTGAGCTGTTCTGAGTGCTGGCTGAAGACTTCAAATGGATGCTGGCCAGTCAAGTAATGGCGCAGACTGCTGTCCTATCTGTGTTACTGCATGTTACAGATTCCTCCCTTTAGTGAGTTGAACAGGAGTCAGGTTTGGGCACCCAGTCTTCAATTGCTTCCCTTTAAACTGGTATAGATACTAAAGAAAAATCTAACTATAACTTTGTTTAAAGTGCTGTGGTTTTTGGCCTGATCTAGGTCATATAATAATGCATATTAAAATATAAATATTATGATAATATTAGAAAAATGATAATACATCATAAAATGGAACAGGAGCATAAACAGAAAATGTGTGTGTGTGTAGGTGGCTTCTCTTTAAATCGTGAACAACCCTCATCAAAAAGTTGAATGAACTCCATTTGAGTGCAATTATTAGTGGTGAACACTGTGTTCAATCACAGGTTCGTAATCCCCTAATAGGCTAAATAGGCTGTAAACTCAGAGTAAGCAAATATCCCTGCTCATAAACACTGTCTGACTGCTAGTGTTCAAAGCAGTCTAATGTGTGTGGGTGGCGTCTAAGAGTCAGAAAATATCCCTGGGGGGTGTGGTTGGTATCTTTAAATGACGAAGAACACATTTCTTGCAGCCCAGTCACCATGATAGGTTCGGTGGTGTTGTTGCTATTTTTCTTCCTTCTGTTCTTCTTCATCAGGGTCCGCAGACCTAAAAACTTCCCCCCAGGACCCCGTCCCCTGCCCATCCTTGGCAATCTGCTACAGCTGGACCCTGTCAACCCCCTCAAAGACCTGGAAAGGGTAAGAGAACTTTACAAAAAATCCACGAACCTGGAAAAATTTGGTTTACACTGGGTTTATTTTTGTGTCATAAACTGTATGTTGTCAGTGTTGTCACTGTATGTTGTTTGTGTCATATACTGTATGTTGAATAGTTACCAGTAATTTGGTTTTGCTTGAATTTGCCGAAACTGTGTGCAGGATATATGGTTTTGTAGCGTCCTTACAAACAACATAATGTTTTTAGAAGTCTTTCAACTAAAGCATCTTAGATACTAAATAAAATGCTATTGTGATTATTGTCAGACCAGCAACAGCCATTAAACTGTGTTTGATCCAAAATAGGTCAAGTTCCAAAGGTTTTATCAGGCCTAAATCAACAGTGTCTCTGCTTTTGAAACAAAGTCCACTTAGTTCACTACGATGCGTTTAGAGATACAGTATCCTTCATTGACAACCCTCAAAAAGGTTATTGATTTGTTCATCCATATTAATTTAACCCAGATAGTGAGGAGTGTCAATGATACAATACAATCACTTTTCACAAGAGGTTGGTGGCACCTTAGTTGGGGAGGACGGGCTCGTGGTAACGGCTGGAGCAGAATAGGTGGTATGGTATCAAATACATCATTCCATTTGCTCCGTTCCAGCCATTATTATGTGCTGTCCTCCACTGGAACTGTCAGTAGTTGCTATGGTTTAGTTTCATCTTCAGATTTGTCTGACTTGTCACACAACTTACTGTTCAGCTTGGGAACTCTCTCTCCCTCTCTCTACCTCTCTGTTTTCAGCTGAAGAGGCGCTATGGTAACGTGTTCAGTCTGTACATCGGATCACGGCCTGTCGTGGTTCTGAATGGCCTTGAGGCGGTTCGTGAGGCACTGGTGACGCGCACAGCAGAATTTTCAGGACGACCAAACCATCTCATGATCAGCGACATCACAGAAGGCAAAGGTACTGTGTTTTTGACTCCTAATGGCCCCTAGGCTGGTCCTGGGATAGTTTTATAATTTGTGATATAATTGTATTGGTGTAGGTAGAGGTGACCTTAAATCAGTATAGATAATGCAGAGCACAAACACACACCACCTTGTCGGTACTGTGTGAACTGCATATGTATCAGTGGAGGCTGCTGAGGGGAGCATGGCTAATAGTAATGGCTGGAATGGAGTCAATGGAATGGTATCAACCACATGGAAACCACATCTTTGATACCATTCCATTGACTCTATTCCAGCCATTATTATGAGCAGTCCTCCCGTCAGCAGTCTCCATTGGTACGTATGTACTGTATGTCTGTGTGTGTCTGTGTGTGTCTGTGTGTCTGTGTGTGTGTGTGTGTGTGTGTGTGTGTGTGTGTGTGTGTGTGTGTGTGTGTGCGTGTGTGTGTGTGTGTGTGTGTTGAGGTTGGGTGATTGTAGAGGCCAGGTCATCTGATGAAGCACTCCATCATTATCCTTCTTGGTCAAATAGCTCTTACACAGCCTGGAGGTGTGTTGGGTCATTGCTCTGTTGAAAAACAAATCATAGTCCCACTAAGTGAAAACCAAATGGGATGGCGTATTGCTGCAGAATGCTGTCGCAGACATGCTGGTTAAGTGTGCCTTGAATTCTAAATAAATCACAGACAGTGTCACCAGCAAAGCACGCCCACACCATCACAACTCCTCCTCCATGCTTCACGGTGGGAACCACATATGCAGAGATCATCCATTCACCTACTCTGCGTCTCACAAAGACACAGCGGTTGGAACCAAAAATCTTACATTTGGACTCACCAGACCAAAGGACTGATTTCCACTGGTCTAATATCCATTGCTCGTGTTTCTTTGCCCAAACAAGTCTCTTCTTCTTATTGGTGTCCTTTAGTAGTGGTTTCTTTGCAGAAATTCGACCATGAAGTCCTGATTCACACAATCTCCTCTGAACAGTTGATGTAGAGATATGTCTGTTACTTGAACTCTGTGAAGCATTTATTTGGGCTGCTATCTTAGGTGCAGTTAACTCTAATGAACTTATCCTCTGCAGCAGAGATAACTCTGGGTATTCCTTTCCTGTGGGGTCCTCATGAGAGCCAGTTTCATCATAGCGCTTGATTGTTTTTGCGACTGCACTTGAAGAAACTTTCAAAGTTCTTGAAATTTGCCAGAATTACTGACCTTCATGTCTTAAAGTAATGATTGACTGTCATTTCTCTTTGCTTATTTGAGCTGTTCTTGCCATAATATGGACTTGGTATTTTACCAAATAGGGCTATCTTCTGTATACCCTCCTACCTTGTCACAACACAACTGATTGGCTCAAACGCATTAAGATGGAAAGAAATTCCACAAATTAACTTTTAACAAGGGACACCTGTTTATGTAAATGCATTCCAGGTGACTACCTCATGAAGCTGGTTGAGAGAATGCCAAGAGTGTGCAAAGCTGTCATCAAGGCAAAGGGTGGTTACTTTGAAGAATCTCAAATATAAAATAACAGTTTTTTGGTTACTACACAATTCCATATGTGTTATTTCATAGTTTTCATGTCTTCACTATTTTTCTAGAATGTAGAAAATCATAAAAATAAAGAAAAAACATTGAATGAGTAAGTGTGTCCAAACTTTTGACTGGAATTGTATATACATATATATCAAGTACATTTAGACACCAGGTAATGTACATAGTGAACTCTTACACATTGTAATAGAATACAGTATTTCAGAACGTGACCTACTGCTTGCATGTCAACACCAGACTGGGAAGAATTGACAATCTTCCCCTATTTGCAAGCATAGCCACTGACAATAAACCTTATTGGCATCTGACTTGAATGAACCAATAGAAATACATAAACATTGAATACATATTTCTGCAGTGGCATGTGGAAACATAACCAACCCTGTTACATGTGTCATCAGGGGTCATCATGGCAGATTTTGGCTCCAGCTGGAGGGACCACCGACGCTTTGCTCTGACCACGCTGAGAAACTTTGGTCTGGGCAAACGCTCCATGGAAGAGCGCATCCTTGAGGAGGTCTCCCACATCTGCTCTGAGCTGGAGCGCAATGCTGGTACAGCCACACACACACACACACACAACGTACCACATAGTCATCACCATTCCTATTCATGTCATTATCACCACATACTTAGTATCCAGACCTAAGTTCCCCAATATCAACCAATTAGCGTTACAATATTTACAGTGTTGTATTAACATTGGGTATAAAGAATGTGGTTATTTTTACTCTCTATATCCTATCAGTGTGTTCAATTTTGGAAGCTCTGTGATCGGTGCTCTTATCTTGTCTGTGTGTATTGCCTGGTGCAGTGATCGTTGCTGTGTCCTAGCAGGCAGTTCGATGGACCCTCAGCACCTGTTCCATCTAGCAGCATCTAACATCATCTGCTCAGTGATTTACGGGGAAAGGTTTGAATACGACAACCCAGTCTTCCTCACCCTCATCAGTAGGATACAGGATTTAACCAAAATTGCTATCGGACCTTGGGCCATGGTACAGAACACTATTATCACTACTACTGCTGCTACTCCACTACTTTTAATTGAAATAATGATAATATAATAATAATATATGAATCATAATAGAAAACCAGGGTCGTTCCACCAATAGAGTGCCTTTTATGTCCCTCCGACATTATGCGTGTACATTTTTATGAAACACTCAATTGAACAGTTCGATCACATACATCTATGCTCCAACTCAACTAATCCATGTAAAAACAATCCAATCGTGTTGAGGAAATATTGAATCAAATATTTCTCAGATACCGGAACTTGTAAATTCAAATAGACTTTATTTACAAAAGTAACAGAAGCCGAGCAATTCCATGGAACAACTGAATTCTCTTGTTTTAGAACTCAGGTTTATAGATTTCCACCTTCAGATAACACACATGGTCACTCCTCTCTATGTAAATGATTAACACCCCTTGGCCTCTTTCACCACCATTATCTTTCTGTCTCAATTCTTGCTTGTTAACGCCCACATCTGAATTATCTTTGCACAGTTTAGATTATATTGGTGGTGGCGACACCACAGTTTTAACACAAAAAATAATACATTTATTGCATATACTGTATATGTTCCTAATATAAGTGCATTTCTAAGAGTACTTAATTAATACAAACATGTCTTTCCAGTACATAACATATCTCCCTAATACATATACATGGCTTGTGGTTTGAGTACTGATTGACTAAAGTACACAGTCACTGGCCTTCACTAGCTCAGGCCTATGCTGCCTATGAATGATTAACCCATGTGCATGTTCAACAGTCTCCCCAGGACCAGACATGACTCAGAACAGTCAAGTCTGTATTGATCCAGCCTGCCACATCTACATATATTCTGCTTACATTCTGTTTTTTCATGTCTCATGATCAACCCTATGTTGATACTGCTCTGTACATTCACATGAAGTCATCCTTCATTCTGCTTACATATGTTTAATAGTTGACCCCATATTGATTCTGCTTGCTGTTTTTGGAAAACAGTATAGGTATTGGAAAATCCCCATTATGTCATGGAAATTTCTCCAACAATAGCAGTGTGTTTTCATTAAAATAAGTTATTTGTTTTTTCTGGGAATCCCCATTTTGGCATGTCCCACGTCACGTTTGTCCAACTTCTAGGAAAGCCCAACATTTTTATAGTTTTCCCCATCATCAAATAACATTTTATTGGTTGTGTACACATATTTGCAGATGTTATCGCAGGTACAGCGAAATGCTTGTGTTTCTAGCTCCAACAGTGCAGCAATACCGAGCAATACAAAACAATACACAATACATGTAAAGGTTGTCGTAGTCGTTCTCCTCCTCAGACGAGGAGGAGCATGGATCGGCCCAGATGCGGATTGGTAAGTATTCATGATTTAATGGCAAACCAACAAGCACTACAAATTAACAAAACAACAAACGTGACTAACCTGCAACAGTCCTGTGTGGCCCAAAAGCTGACACAAGAACAAACACCCACAAAACACCAGTGAAACCCTGGCTGCCTTAGTATGACTCTCAATCAGAGACAAACGATACACACCTGTCTCTGATTGAGAATCACACCAGGCCGAACACAAAAACCCAACATAGAAATAGAAAACATAGACTGCCCACCCAAAACTCACGCCCTGACCAAACTAAAACAAATACATAACAAAGGAAAACAGGTCAGGAACGTGACAATACACAAAAGAAGTACAGAAATATCTAATTTACGTGAGTATTCACACCCCTGAGTCAAAACTTTGTAGGGGCACCTCTGGCAGCGATTACAGCTGTGAGTCTTTCTGGGTAAGTCTTTGATAGCTTTTCACACCTGGATTGTGCAACATTGGCCCATTATTCATTTAAAATTCTTCAAGCTCTGTGAAATTGGTTGTTTATCATTGCTAGACAATCATGTTCACGTCTTGCCATAGACTTCAAGTAGATTTAAGTCAAAACTGTAACTCGGTCACTCAGGAACATTCACTTTTTGGTATGGCAACTGCTCGGCATCCGACCGCAATGGCGCTACAGAGGTTAGTGCGTATGGCCCAGTACATCACAGTGGCCAAGCTTCCTGCCATTCAGGACCTTTATACCAGTTGGTGTCAGAGGAAGGCCCTAAAATGGTCTAAGACTCCAGCTAGTCGTAACCTGTTCTCTCTGCTACCACACGGCAATCGGCACGGGAGTGCCAAGTCTAGGTCCAAATGGCTCCTTAACAGCTTCTACCTCTAAGCCATTAGACTGCTAAACAGTTAACCAAATGGCTATCCAGACTATTTGCATTGAGACCCTTTTTTATGCTACTCGCTGTTTATTATCTATGCATAGTCACATTACCCTTACCGACATGTACATATTACCTCAATATACCTCGACTAACCTGTACCACCGCACATTGACTCGGTACCGGTAACCCGTGTACAGTTGAAGATTACATACACTTAGGTTTGAGTCATTAAAACTTGTTTTTCAACCACTCCATTATTTTCTTGTTAACAAACTATAGTTTTGGCAAGTCGATTAGGACATCTACTTTGTGCATGGCACAAGTAATACATTTTTTACAAAATTACACTATCCCAAAGACACTCTATTTGTTGAATGACACATATTGCCTGTTGTTGTAATCAGCCTGAGATCAGAAGAAGGCTTCAAGAAACTAATTTATTTTGCTAAACATTTATAGCTATATTGCTCTATGTCTCTTTGACCTGCTGATCTATCTCTTGTAGCTCTATGATATCATACCTGCCCTGAGGGCCCTACCCTTGCCCTTCAAGAAAGCCTTCCACATTTATGATGAAATCAAAGAACATGCACAGAAGGCTGTGACCAGCCACAAAAGTTCAAGGGTCCCAGGAGAGCCCAGGGACCTCATTGACTGCTACCTTGACCAGATTGACATGGTAACTAATCAGGAGAGAAATATAACTATGCAAGTTCAGTAAACAGAGACATTTTCAAAGTAGGTCAAACTTAGTAGTTGTGTTGTGCTGGCGCTCTAACCAAACATTGGGTTCTAAGTCCTAGGAATGTGTCTGTGTCTGTGTCTGTGTTTGTGTATGTCTCAGATTGGTGATGGAGGCTCCACATTTAATGACGTGCAGATGGTGTTTCTACTAATTGATCTTTTCGTTGCTGGGACAGACACCACTTCCAACACCCTCCGCTGTGCCATGCTACACCTGATGACCAACCAACACATACAGGGTGAGTAAATACACATACAACACACATACTGGGACTCATTTTGTGTATGGTACACAAAGAGTGTGTGTGTTCCAGAACGTTGTCACCGGGAAATTGAGGACGTTCTTGAGGGACGTTCATACGCATTGTTTGAGGACCGTCACGCCATGCCGTACGTTCAAGCGATGATCCACGAGTCACAGCGGATGGCTGACACTGTTCCTCTTAGCGTGTTCCATAAGACCTCCTGCAACACGCAACTACAAGGCTACCACCTGCCCCAGGTGAGCATGGACATGACAACTGATACTTACGTAACCGATTAACTTCTTTATGATAGGGGGCAGCATTTTCACTTTTGGATGAATTGCGTGCCCATAGTGAACTGCCTCCTACTCTATCCCAGATGCTAATATATGCATATTATTATTACTATTGGATATAAAACACTCTGAAGTTTCTAAAACTGTTTGAATGATGTCTGTGAGTATAACACAACTCATATGGCAGGCAAAAACCTGAGAAAAAATCCAAACAGGAAGTGAGAATTCTGAGACTGGTCAATGTTCAACTCATTGCCGATTCAATTCCCTGTAAGATATGGACGCTACCGTCCCACATATCCCAGAGAAGTTAACTAGCCTACTGATTTTGCTACACTCGTTTTGTCTAGGTGTCCTAGGCCTAGCTAAATGGTCTGTAACCTGATTTAATGTGTGCATTACTGTAAGAAGTAAACGTATGCGGACCACGTGTTGAATGCATGTGCACCAGGAGACAGCCGAGTTCCGAGTTCAGGGCCAGCTCCTTCTTGACCTCTTGAGTCTGCCAGCCCAAGTGTATTATCAGTTGTTGTTCAAAGTGGTGACCAAAATACATATGAGCAAAAGGAACTACCAAAATATGTCCAAAAATAAAGACTAGCAGGCGGAGAAGCTCCGTAAACACCTCTCTCTCATGGATTGACTATCCCCTTGAATGCCTGCACTGTTGTGCTTAAGGACCCGGTTGCTGCTGCCCCCTAGGGATGGGGTGTGGAAGTGGTAGTGTGTAGTGTCTATGTACTACCACTAAACTACTCCCCATATCATAACAATATGCTGCCACTGGTGACCTTAGAACCCTAACATAAAGATGACACCGCTCACATTGTGTGCGTTGCAAAATAAATGTACACATATATGTTATTCAATCATTGCACCCACACTGATCACGTGCGTCAACGAGCGTCTGCGTAGCCAGGCGCTAAAATAGTACTTGGTTCTATTTGGGACGCTTGACGTGCTGCAAGTTCCGCCTCTCCCATCTCTCAATCGTTCTTTAGGAGCATATACCCACATGGGTGATTGAAAGATGAACTGAGGTCCACACTCCAGTCCAGTTGGTGGTGGTAATGCACCTTAAAGCTGGTTGCCAACCACCATATAAAGTCCAAAGAAGAAGAAGAAGCCTGATGGAGGAGCGATTACTAGACACAAACTCGGTTTACCCTTTTATCTGTGGATTAATTCTCAGAGTAGTGGACCTTGTGCATTTCAGGTAAAATAACATCCCAATGTTTATATCCCAGGACAAATTAGCTAGCAACAGCAAGTTAATGCTATAGTTGGTTCAGAGTTCGTTCTGATATTTCAACCTGCGTGTCCTGATCGCGCCTGGTTGGACAAAATCAACATGCACGCGATGGTGCACACGGACGCACGCTTGTCCTGGGCTACAGGGAGTGATGTCATGATTGGTACAGAATGTAGGCTATACCTGAGATCATCTGTAAAACCTCCCCATTTCTCAGTCATATGAGTACATCTCTTTCTCCATCTCTTTCTCACCCTAACTACGCTTTCCTCTTTGGTTCCAGGGCACGATGGTGATTCCTAACTTGTCCTCAGTGCTCCATGAAGAGGGCCAGTGGAAGTTCCCTCAGGAGTTCAACCCTGACAACTTCCTCAATGAGGACGGGGAGTTTGTGAAACCAGAGGCCTTTCTGCCATTCTCAGCAGGTACAGAGAGAGAGGTAGAGCTAGAGGGAGATAGAGAGAAGATGCATAGAGATTGAACAAGAGAGTTTATGTTGGTATAAGTCATATAAGAGTGTGTACAGTGCATTCGAAAACTATTCAGACCCCTTGACTTTTTCCACATTTTGTTATGTTACAGCCTTATTCTAAAATGTGTTAAATAGTTTTTTCCCCCCTCATCAATCTCCACACAATACCCCATAATGAAAAAAACAACAACATGTTTTTAGAAATGTTTGCAAATGTTTTAAAAATAAAAAACTTAAATAACATATTTACATAACTATTCAGACCCTTTACTCAGTTCTTTGTCGAAGCACCTTTGGCAGCGATGACAGCCCTGAGTCTTCTTGGGTATGATGCTACAAGCTTGGCACACCTGTATTTGGGGAGTTTCTCCCATTCCTCTCTGCAGATCCTCTCAAGCTCTGTCAGGTTGGATGAGGAGCATTGCTGCACAGCTATTTTCAGGTCTCTCTAGAGATGTTCGATTGGGTTCAAGTCCGGGCTCTGGCTGGGCCACTCAAGGACAATCGGAGACTTGTCCCGAAGCCACTCCTGCGTTGTCTTGGCTGTGCTTAGGGTCGTTGTCCTGTTGGAAGATTAACCTTCGCCTCCAGTCTGAGGTCCTGAGCGCTCTGTAGCAGGTTTTCATCAAGGATCTCTCTGTACTTTGCTTCGTTCATCTTTGCCTTGTTCCTGACTAGTCAAAAACAACTGAAAAAATCCCCTCAGCATGATGCTGTCACCACAAGGGATGGTGCTAGGGATAGTGCTAGGTTTACTCCAGACGTGACGCTTGGCATTCAGGCCAAAGAGTTCAATCTTGGTTTCATCAGACCAGAGAAAACTCCACGTGGGCTGTTATGTGCCTTTTACTGAGGAGTGGCTTCCGTTGGGTCACTCTATCATAAAGGCCTGATTTCTGGAGTGCTGCAGAGACGGTTGTCCTCTGGAAGGTTCTCCCATCTCCACATCTAGAGCTCTGTCAGAGTGACTATCGGGTTCCGGCCCAGCAATCGCCCATCGCTGATTGCTCAGCTTGGCCTGGCGGCCAGCTCTAGAAAGAGTATTTAAAAATAAATGTAAAAAAATTATCCCCAATTTTGTGGTATCCAACTGGTAGTAGTTACAGTCTTATCTCATCGCTGCAACTCCCATACGGACTCGGGAGAGGCGAAGGTTGAGAGCCATGCGTCCTCCGAAACACAACCCAACCAAGCAGCACTGCTTCTTGACACAATGCCCATCCAACCTGGAAGCCAGCCGCACCAATGTGTCAGAGGAAACACCGTACACCTGGCGACCGTGTCAGCGTGCACTGCGCCCGGCCCGCCACAGGAGTTGTTAGTGCGCGATGAGACAAGGATATCCCTGCCGGCCAAACCCTCCCTAACCCGGACGACCCTGGGCCAATTGTGCGCCGCCCCATGGGCCTCCCGGTCGCTGCCAGCTGTGACAGAGCCTGGATTCGAACCCAGAATCTCTAGTGGCACAGCTAGCACTGCGATGCAGTGCCTTAGACCACTGCGTCACTCAGGAGGCCTAGAAAGAGTCTTGGTGATTCCACACTTCTTCCATTTAAGAATGATGGAGGCCACTGTGTTATTGTGGACCTTTGATGCTGCAGAAATGTTTTGGTACCCTTCCCCAGATCTGTGCCTAGACACAATCCTGTCTCAGAGCTTTACGGACAATTTCTTCGACCTCATGGCTTGGTTTTTGCTCTGACAAGCACTGTCAACTGTGGGACGTTATATAGACAGGTGTGTGCCTTTTCCAAATCATGTCCAATCAATTGAATTTACCACAGGTGGACTTGAATCAAGTTGTAGAAACATCTCAAGGATGCTCATTGGAAACAGGATGCACCTGAGCTCAATTTCGAGTCTACTTATGTAAATAAGGTATTTCTGTTTTTTATGTTTAATAAATTAGCAAACATTTCGAAAAGCCTGTTTTCGCTTTGTCACTATTAGGTATTGTGTATAGATTTCTGAATAAAAAAAAAACAATTTTAGAATAAGGCTGTATCGTAACAAAATGTGGAAAAAGTCAAGGGGTCTGAATACTTTCCGAAGACACTGTATATGTAGAAACGGCTTGTCCACCATGTTTATTAGAGCATGTGTAGGAGTGTGTTGTCAACATAAATAACGGTGTTTGTGTGTTTGTGTTCCCCAGGCTCTCGTGTATGCCTGGGAGAAGGGTTAGCGCGCACTGAGCTCTTTCTGATACTGGTGACCTTGCTTCGACGTTTCCAATTTGTCTGGCCTGAACAAGAAGGTGCACCCAACTTCCGCAAGGTTTTTGGCCTTGCACAGGCGCAAAAACCCTACTGCCTGGGTGTGCGCCTGAGGAGCAGCCAGTGATGGTGAACTACCGACAGTTTTCACTGAGAAGCAATATCACTAAAGCAGCACATTAAACAATGCTGTGCCCTCCATTGAGTGCCTTGTAGTTTTTGATAACCAATTTTGTGACCTGTGATGGACAGTCGAAATCAAATGCTAAACAAATGATGTCATATTCTGCAGCCAGTCCAGAAATAAATGGGATAGTGATTTTTGTGTTTCATTTTCTCCCACCCATGACTATTCAAACCACATTCCATACAGAGACACAGTAAACAGACCCAGACACAGATATGATGCAAACATTTCTAATGAAACTAGAGAATAGAATGAAATGTAAAAGTCCTAAAAACAACACTCAAACAAAACAACCATCTAAGTATTATTTCTTTATAATTTATTAATTTGAAAAGAAAATGCTCATAGCCCTCTGAACATACAGAACACTACTGGACTGTAGAAACGGTATATACAAAGGTGTGTAAAAGTCTTCTTTAAGGCCTAGATCAAACTATATGAACAAATTGTTCGTTTTTTCAAAGCACAAGTACATTAGCTACTCATCTTTTATTTTTGATATTAAACGGAGTCACATTGAAATAAAACTCTTCTACAAATCTAATACATTTTAATTAGTCACATGCGCCGAATACAACAGGTGTAGTAGACCTTACAGTGAAATGCTTACTTACGAGCTGTCACGACTTCCGCCGAAGTCGGTCCCTCTCCTTGTTCGGGCGGTGTTCGGCGGTCGACGTCACCGACCTTCTAGCCATCGCTGATCCATTTTTCATTTTCCATTGGTTTTGTCTTGTCTTCCTTCCCACCTGGTTCCAATCCCATCAATTACATGTTGTGTATTTAACCCTCTGTTTCCCCTCATGTCCTTGTCGGTTATTGTTTGATTGTATGTTATGTGCAAGTTATGTTCTGGTGTGCGACGGGTTTTGTACCCACTTTTATTATTTTGTATATTTTGTTTTTTCTGAGTTTTGTGAGCACTTATTAAACGACTCCGTTTATACCAAGTTCGTTCTCCTGCGCCTGACTTCCCTGCCACCAGCACACAACCATTACAGAATCACTGACCCAAACTATGGAGTCAGCAGGAGAAGGTACCCCGGCCACTGAGGTGGAGGAGCGCGTCCAGGAGCATGCAGTTATGCTTCACCAACTGCGCGCCGCCATGGATCGCGTTGTCCAGACAATGGACCGCTGGAGACAGGGAGTTCTTCCAGTGCCTTCACTTCAACCAGGGTAACTCCCGCCTGAACCCAGTGGGATCCGTCTCTCCTTGCCCCAGGAGTACGACGGGAGGGCTGCGAACTGCCAGGTATTCTTATTGCAATTAGACCTCTATCTGGCCACCGTCCACCCAGCTCCATCAGGCCGTGAGCGGGTGTCCGCCCTCGTCTCGTGCCTCACCGGGAAAGCCCTGGAGTGGGCCAACGCCGTGTGGAGAGAGGGAGATGCGGCGTTGGACCAGTTTGAGGAGTTCACCCGCCGTTTCCGGGCAGTCTTCGAACACCTGCCTGAGGGTAGAGCGGCGGGTGAGCGCCTCTACCATCTGAGGCAGGAGACGAGGAGCACCCAGGAGTTCGCCCTGGAGTTTAGGACCCTGGCTGCTAGCGCGGGATGGAACAACAGGGCCGAGGACGTCCGTCGGGAGCTGGCCAGCAGAGAAACCACCCTCACGTTTGATCAGCTGGTGGACAACCTGCTGGCTACTCGCGGACGTTCGGATCGGGGTCTGGTGGTTCCATCCTCCCGCACCCCCTCTCCGATACCCATGGAGCTGGGAGGGACGGTGCGCAGGGAGACCGGAGGGGGTTCCCGCTCATGCACCATCTGTGGCCGCAGAGGTCACACTGCCGGTCAGTGCCGGGTTGGTTCCTCTGGGAATCGAGGCAGCAGGCAGGGCACTCTGGCGTCACCCCATGTGAGCCGGCACCACATATGTTTGTGTTTGTCACGTTCCCTGAGTTTTCCCCGCATTCCCAGCATAAGGCGCTCGTCGATTCAGGTGCGGCTGGGAATTTTATTGATAGAGCTTTAGCCCATAGTTTAGGGATCCCCATCGTTCCCGTGGAGGTGCCCTTCCCCGTTCACGCCTTAGATAGTCGACCACTAGGGTGAGGGTTGATTAGGGAGGTCACCGCGCCTTTGGGCATGGTGACGCAGGGGGGTCATACGGAGAGAATTAGTCTCTTCTATATTGACTCTCCTGCGTTTCCCGTGGTGCTGGGCCTACCCTGGTTAGCTTGTCATAACCCCACTGTTTCCTGGCCACAGAGGGCTCTCCCGGCGTGGTCGCGAGAGTGCTCAGGTAGGTGTTTAGGGGTTTCCGTTGGTGCTACTACGGTGGAGAGTCCAGACCAGGTCTCCACCGTGCGCATTCCCCCTGATTATGCAGATTTGGCTCTCGCCGTCTCTAAAAAGAAGGCGACTCAATTACCACCTCATCGACGGGGCGATTGTGCGATAGATCTCCTGGTAGACGCTGCACTTCCCAGGAGTCACGTGTATCCCCTCTCACAGGCGGAGACGGAGGCTATGGAAACATATGTCTCCGAATCCCTGCGTCAGGGGTACATTCGGTCCTCCACTTCACCCGCCTCCTCAAGCTTATTTTTTGTGAAGAAGAAGGAGGGAGGTCTGCACCCGTGCATTGACTATCGGGGTCTGAATCAGATCACTGTGAGGTATAGTTACCCACTACCGCTCATAGCCACAGCGATTGAGTCAATGCATGGGGCGCGCTTCTTCACCAAACTAGATCTCAGGAGCGCTTACAACCTGGTGCATATCCGAGAGGGAGATGAGTGGAAGACGGCTTTCAGTACCACCTCTGGGCACTATGAGTACCTCGTCATGCTGTACGGGTTGATGAATGCACCATCAGTCTTCCAAGCCTTTGTAGCCTTTGTGACCGCATTGCAGCCGTGCGTAATTGGCCGACTCCCACCACGGTAAAGGAGGTGCAGCGGTTCTTAGGGTTTATCCGGGGTTTTGGTCAGGTAGCGGCTCCCGTTACCTCACTGCTGAAGGGGGGCCCAGTGCGCTTGCAGTGATCAGCTGAGGCGGACAGGGCTTTTAGTCACCTGAGGGCTCTGTTTACCCCGGCTCCCGTGTTGGCCGATCCGGATCCCTCTTTGGTGTTCATAGTGGAGGTGGACGCGTCCGAGGCTGGGATAGGAGCTGTGCTCTCTCAGCGCTCGAGTACGCCACCGAAGCTCCGCCCCTGTGCCTTCTTCTTGAAGAAGCTCAGCCCGGCGGAGCGAAACTATGATGTGGGGGACTGGGAGCTGTTGGCTGTCGTCAAGGCCTTGAAGGCGTGGAGACATTGGCTTGAGGGGGCTAGACACCCTTTTCTCATCTGGACTGACCACCGCAATCTGGAGTACATCCGGGCGGCGAGGAGACTGAACCCTCGCCAGGCAAGGTGGGCCATGTTTTTCACCTGTTTTGTGTTTACCCTTTCCTACAGACCAGGCTCCCAGAACGTTAAGGCAGACGCATTGTCCCGGCTGTATGACACAGAGGAGCGGCCTATGGATCCTACTCCCATACTCCCCGCCTCTTGCCTGGTGGCGCCGGTAGTGTGGGAGCTGGACGCGGACATTGAGCAGGCGTTACGGGCAGAGCCCGCTCCCCTCCAGTGTCCAGCTGGGTGTCTGTACATTCCGTCTGCTGTCCGTAACCGGCTGATCTATTGGAACCACACGTCACCCTCCTCTGGGCATCCGGGGATCGGTAGGACAGTGCGCTGTCTTAGTGGGAAGTACTGGTGGCCCACTTTGGCTAAGGATGTGAGGGTTTATGTTTCATCCTGCTCGGTGTGTGCCCAGTGTAAGGCTCCTAGGCACCTGCACAGAGGTAAGCTACAACCCTTACCCGTTCCACAACGGCCGTGGTCGCACCTGTCGGTGGATTTCCTGACCGATCTTCCTCCTTCACAGGGTAACACCACGATCCTGGTCATTGTGGATTGTTTTTCTAAGTCCTGCCCTTTGCCCGGTCTCCCTACGGCCCTACATACGTCTTCCGGCACTATGGGGTGCCTGAGGATATAGTGTTTGATCGGGGTTCCCAGTTCACGTCGAGGGTCTGGAGGGCGTTCATGGAACGTCTGGGGTCTCGGTTAGCCTTACCTCAGGTTTTCACCCCCGAGAGTAACAGGCAGGTGGAGAGAGTAAACCAGGATGTGGGGTAGGTTTCTGAGGTCTTATTGCCAGGACCGGCCGGGGGAGTGGGCAGCGTTCGTGCCCTGGGCAGAGATGGCCCAGAACTCGCTCCGCCACTCCTCCACTATTCTCTCTCCCTTCCAGTGTGTATTGGGGTATCAGCCGGTTCTGGCTCCTTGGCATCAGAGTCAGACCGAGGCTCCTGCAGTGGACGACTGGTGCCGGCGCGCAGAAGAAACATGGGACGCCACCCATGTCCACCTTCAGCACGCCGTGCTGCGCCAGAAAATTGGCGCAGACCGTCACCGCAGTGAGGTCCCGGTGTTCGCACCAGGGGACCGGGTCTGGCTCTCGCCCCAAAACCTGCCCCTCCTCCCGCCCTGTCGGAAGCTGGGTCTGCGGTTTGTGGGGCCATTTAAAGTCCTGAGGAGAGTGAACGAGCTTTGTTACAGGTTACAGCTTCCCCCCGATTACTGCATTAACCCCTCGGTACATGTGATTCTCCTCAGGCCGGTGGTGGCTGGCCCGCTCCAAGAGCCTTCAGTACCAGGGGTATGGTCCGGAGGAGAGATGCTGGGTTCCGGTGTAGGACGTGTTGGATCCTTCAATGCGGCGAGAGTTCCACCGTCTCCATCCGGATCGCCTCGCCCTTTTGAATTGGGAAAATATGCTTTTAGTTTTTTTTGCCCTTATGTATGGAACAATACACAAAATTCCTTGCAATTAGATATTCTGGTGCATTTCAGGCATTTTAAATTATTGATTGGAGACTTTTATGTTACAGAATGCAATTGCTTTTCTTAAATATATGGAATGTTGTGTATTATGTTTTATTATAGTGTGTTTTGTAGGGCTGTTGGGCTTTATTTATGTATTGGGTTGTATTTGTAAACTTATACAGGGCTCTCTTGTACATATTACCTGTTAAGGCTGTCGCTCTCCTCATCCTCGGACGAGGTGAGGAGAGAAGGATCTTCAGACCAAAATGCAGTTTGCGGGAAATAAGCCATCTTTTTATTACAAACAACGATGAAGATGGAAACACGAAAACAAACACTTTAACAAACTTACAAAATAAGAAAACGACGTAGAACGAAACCTGAACATAAACTTACATAACTGAACGTAAACTCACGAACAGGAAACAGACGACATCGAAACGTAACGAACAGCCAAACAGTCCCATATGTGAATATACATCGAACACGAGAGACATCACAGGAGACAATCACCCACCAACAAACAGTGAGAACGCCCTACCTAAATATGACTCTTAATTAGAGGAAAACGCAAACCACCTGCCTCTAATCAAGAGCCATACCAGGTAACCCAAAACCAACATAGAAACAGATAACATAGACTGCCCACCCAAAACACATGCCCTGACCATAAACACATAAAAAACAACATAAAACAGGTCAGGACTGTTACAGAACCCCCCCCTCAAGGTGCGAACGCCGGGCGCACCAGCACAAAGTCCAGGGGAGGGTCTGGGTGGGCAGTTGACCACGGTGGTGGCTCCGGCTCAGGACGCTGTCCCCACACCACCATAGTCACTCCCCTCTTCTGTCTACCCCTTCCAATGACCACCCTAAAACTACCTTCCCCTAAATAAACGGCCAGCACCGGGACAAGGGGCAGTACCGGGACAAGGGGTAGCACCGGGACAAGGGGCAGCACCGGAACAAGGGGCAGCACCAGGATAAGGACCAGCACCGGAATAAGGGGCAGCACCGGGACAAGGGGCAGCACCGGGACAAGGGGCAGCACCGGGACAAGGGGCAGCACCGGGACAAGGGGCAGCACCGGGACAAGGGGCAGCACCGGGACAAGGGGCAGATCCCGGCTGAAGGACTCTGGCAGGTCCTGGTTGAGGGACTCTGGCAGGTCCTGTTTGGACGGCTCTGGCAGGTCCTGGCTGGACGGCTCTGGCAGGTCCTGGCTGGACGGCTCTGGCAGGTCCTGGCTGGACGGCTCTGGCAGGTCCTGGCTGGACGGCTCTGGCAGGTCCTGGCTGGACGGCTCTGGCAGGTCATAGCAGGACGGCTCTGGCAGGTCCTGGCTGGACGGCTCTGGCAGGTCCTGGCTGGACGGCTCTGGCAGGTCCTGGCTGGACGGCTCTGGCAGGTCCTGGCTGGACGGCTCTGGCTGGTCATGGCAGGACGGCTCTGGCTGGTCATGGCAGGACGGCTCTGGCTGGTCATGGCTCGCTGGCGGCTCTGGCAGATCCTGTCTGGTTGGCGGCTCTGGCAGATCCTGTCTGGTTGGCGGCTCTGGCAGATCCTGTCTGGTTGGCGGCTCTGGCAGATCCTGTCTGGTTGGCGGCTCTAGCGGCTCCTGTCTGGCGGGCGGCTCTAGCGGCTCCTGTCTGGCGGACGGCTCTGTAGGCTCATGGCAGACGGGCGGCTTTGCAGGCTCATGACAGACGGGCGGCTTTGCAGGCTCATGGCAGACGGATGGCTCAGACGGCGCTGGGGAGACGGATGGCTCAGATGGCGCTGGGGAGACGGATGGCTCAGATGGCGCTGGGGAGACGGATGGCTCAGATGGCGCTGGGGAGACGGATGGCTCAGATGGCGCTGGGGAGACGGATGGCTCTGTAGGAAGGAGAAGGAGAGACAGCCTGGTGCGTGGTCTAGGCACTGGCTGCGCTGGAGAGGAGGAAACAGCAGGAGAGAGAACCCGGAGAGACAGCCTGGTACGGGGGGCTGCCACCGGAGGACTAGTACATGGAGGTGGCACCGGGTCTACCGGACCGTGAAGGAGGACACGTGCTCTTGAGCACCGAGCCTCCCCAACCCCACCAGGTTGAATGATCCCCGTAGCCCTGCCAGTGCAGCGAGGTGGAATAGCCCGCACTGGCCTATGCAGGCGAACCGGGGACACCACCTGTAAGGCTGGTGCCATGTACGCCGGCCCGAGGAGACGTACTGGAGGCCAGATACGTTGGGCCGGCTTCATGACATCCGGCTCGATGCCCAACCTAGCCCTCCCAGTGCGGCAAGGTGGAATAGCCCGCACTGGGCTAAGCACGCGTACTGGGGACACCGTGCGCTTTACCACATAACACGGTGTCTTACCAGTACGACGCCTTCTACCTCCACGGTAAGCACGGGGAGTTGGCTCGGGTATCCTACCCGGCTTTGCCACACTCCTCGTGTGCCCCCCCCCCCAATAAATTTTTTGGTCTGACTCACGGGCTCCCAACCGCGTCGTCGCGCTGCCTCCTCATACCAGCGCCTCTCAGCCTTCGCTGCTTCCAACTCCTCCTTTGGACGGCGATATTCCCCTGGTTGAGCCCAAGGTCCTCTACCGTCCAGGATCTCCTCCCAAGTCCAGGAGTCCTTGTTGCTCCGTAGAGCATTCCCATACCGCTTGGTCTTAGCGTGGTGGGTGATTCTGTTAAGGCTGTCGCTCTCCTCATCCTCGGACGAGGTGAGGAGAGAAGGATCTTCAGACCAAAATGCAGTTTGCGGGAAATAAGCCATCTTTTTATTACAAACAACGATGAAGATGGAAACACGAAAACAAACACTTTAACAAACTTACAAAATAAGAAAACGACGTAGAACGAAACCTGAACATAAACTTACATAACTGAACGTAAACTCACGAACAGGAAACAGACGACATCGAAACGTAACGAACAGCCAAACAGTCCCATATGTGAATATACATCGAACACGAGAGACATCACAGGAGACAATCACCCACCAACAAACAGTGAGAACGCCCTACCTAAATATGACTCTTAATTAGAGGAAAACGCAAACCACCTGCCTCTAATCAAGAGCCATACCAGGTAACCCAAAACCAACATAGAAACAGATAACATAGACTGCCCACCCAAAACACATGCCCTGACCATAAACACATAAAAAACAACATAAAACAGGTCAGGACTGTTACATTACCTCAACTAACCGGTGCCCGGTTACTCTGTACCGGTACTCCCCTGTATGTCGTCTCGCTATTGTTATTTTACTGCTGCTCTTTAATAACTTGTTACTTTTATTTCTTATTCTTATCCGTATTTTTTTAAACTGCATTGTTGGTTCGGGGGTCGTGTAATGGGTGCGTGTCGGTGGCAGGGAGGTGGTATAAACGGAGTCGTTTAATAAGTGCTCATACAACTTCAAAATATACAATAAAAGTGGGTACAAAACCCGTCGCACATCGACACATGACTTGCACAAACATACAATTAAACAATCTCCGACAAAACATGAGGAGAAACAGAGGGTTAAATACACAACATGTAATTGATGGAATTGGAACCAGGTGTGAAGGAAGACAAGACAAGACAAAAACCAATGCAAAATGAAAAATGGATCAATGATGGCTAGAAGGTTGGTGACGTCGACCGCCGAACACCGCCCGAACAGAACAGCATAAACTTGGTTTATTTGCATTTAACACTAATTTAAGATCAGTAAGTGATTTTGGGATTTTTGGAAGAGGCACAGGAATAAATAACTGTGTCATCTGCATAGAGAGGAATGCTACAGTTGTTACCAGTATTTTCAATGTCATTTATAAACAACATGAACAATAATGGCCCCAAAATCTAACCCTGGGGTACCGCTTCAAGTACTTCAAGAAATTCGGATTTAACCCCGTCTATCACTAAGATAATTCTGAAACCACAAACAGGCATCAGTGCCATGGCCTAACACAGACAATTAACTCAATAAGATAGAATGATCAAGGATTCAAGAATCTTAGCTAGACAAGAAACTCTTGATATGGGACGATAGTTGTCAAGATCATAACAATCACCTCCCTTGTTTAGTGGCAGCACATAAGCTGATCTCCACACTTTAGGAATATTTCCAGTAAACATGTTAAACTAATGATGTGGGTTAATGAAACAACAATGAGGGATGCAGCACACTTGAACAGACCTGGATCCAAATGGTCGGCCCCTGTAGATTTCTTCATGTCTAATGCCAACAACACATCAAGGACTTCATTGTCTGTGAATTGCCGAAAGGAAAAAAACCCTGACCGACATTTTCAAAATTATTCAGTAAAATTCCCCCATCAACATCCAGTACATTGTCACAGTGAGTAGGTTTTTGAATTATACCAAAGAGACAGCCTGCAGAAATAAAATGTTGATTAAATGAATTAATTATTTCAATGTTATCAGTAATCGGGCCAGACTCTACATTCATTTGTAATGGAAGAGTAGAGGAAGTACAACCCTTTAATGATTTTGCAGTTTTCCAGAATTTATATGAATTTCCAGTACAGTCAGCTAGTGTTAATATAATAATCAGATGTTGCTTTTCGAACAAGTTTTACACATAGATTTCTCAATTTTCGAAAAGGATTGCCAGTCCCGGCCGGAGTCAGTACTTCTAGCCATGGCCCAGGCAGCATCTCATTTGCGTATGAATGGTGTGAACCAAGGTAATTCTGGTGTGAACCAAGGGTTCGATCTATTTTTAACTCTCCATTTTTTAAACAGGGCTTGCTTATCTGCAATGTTGTTAAAAACAGTAATAAAGTGATTTAGAGCCAATTCAGAATCTGGTACAGCTAAGATACTATTAAGATCACCATTGAGATCATGTAAAAATACTATTTCACTACATTTTATTTTATTTCTCCCTGTAATAAAGCATTGTTTTGCACTATGAGTCCTAACATCTCTAATACAAAAAATAGGACAGTGGTCCCTAATATCCAGGGAGAAAACATCAGTAGCCACACGTTTCTCTGGAGTATTTGTAAACATAAGGTTAATTAATGTTGATTTAATAGAATGTCTGAGATTTGGACATGTGGCTTTGGTAATCAACTGTGTGAGGTTTAGGTTATTACAAAAATCCTTTAAATAGTCGGAGTCTTGGGTTCCCCAGGACAGGTTAAAGTCACCTATGACAAACTATTCAGAAGTAGAAAAATAAGCTATTAAGTCAGTGAGACTAGTTAACAAACATTTCTTAGCGGAGGGAGGGTGGTAGACTCCCAGAACAGTTACTTTAGAATTACACCTTAGTTGAAGACTTAAATTCAAATTGTTTAGGACTGGCCTTTATAAGAGACATAGAAAGGTTACTTTTTGTATAGATCGCAACACCACCACTTTTGCCCATCCTATCAGCCCTGAAAACTTGAAAACCATCAATAGTAACCTCAGAATCCACTATTTTCTCAGATAACCATGTTTCTGATAAACTAAAAATATCTGGATCTGGTTGCGAAGCCCAGATCTTGATGTAGTCCATTTTTGGCAAAAGGCTGCAAACATTTAGGTGCATGAATTTCAAACCTTTTCGGGCTTTGAAATCACCGGGAGTGTCAAAATAAAAGCCAGATCATTACCTGCCAATGCCAACCTATTATTCATAACCAAAGGCTGCATCGCAATGGAAATTAAATTGACCTCAATCCGCCCTGCATATTGTTTATCAATCACTGTTTGCTGGGGGAGTCGAGACGTAATAATAGTAGGGATTACCTGAGACAGTAGCGGCTTCACTTTACAATACAAATTTGTAAAAGTGCTAATGGCAGTACCCTCCTTTCTAGCCATAGCAAGGCTAGTAAAAGAGCATAACAGTCAATTTCTTATAGCTGCCTTGTAGTGATTAGATAGTGTCCACGGGCCAAGGTGATTTAAGTGAATTCCATCATCCCTGAAAAGTATTTTCGGTTGCCAAAAGGTATCAAAATTCTCGATAGAAGTAATTCCTGAGGATCGACAATAGACTTTCAGCCAGTCATGGAGTGCTAGCAGTCTCCTGAATCCGCCACTTCTATGACCCAGTGGAGGAAGAGGGACAGAGATGAACAGACACTTAGTTAAGTCTTTCAGTTTGTTAACAAGGTCATAAAATATTTTTTAAGCTGCACCGATCTGGCCAACTTAACTCTTAAGGATCTGACCCTTTTTTAAATTTTTGCCTAAAATGACATACCAAAATCTAACTGCCTGTAGCTCAGGACCTGAAGCAAGGATATGCATATTCTTGATACCATTTGAAAGGAAACACTTTGAAGTTTGTGGAAATGTAAAATTAATGTAGGAGAATATAACATATTAGATCTGGTAAAAGATAATACAAAGAAAAAAACATCCTTTTTTTATTACCATCATCTTTCAAATGTAAGAGAAAGGCCATAATGTATTTTTCCAGCTGTATTTTTCCAGCCCTGGCACAATTTAGATTTTGGCCGCTAAATGGCAGCAGTGTATGTGCAAAGTTTTAGACTGATCTGTTCAAAATGTTGTATCAAGACTGCCCAAAAGTGCCTAATTGGTTTATTAATACATTTTCAAGTTCATAATTGTGCACTCTCCTCAAACAATAACATGGTATTATTTCACTGTAAAAGCTAATGTAAATTGGACAGTGCAGTTAGATTAACAAGAATTTAAGCTTTCTGCCCATATCAGATATGTCTATGTCCTGGGAAATGTTCATGTTACTCACAACCTCATGCTAATCACATTAGCCTACGTTAGCTTAACCGTCCAGTGGGGGGACACCGATTCTGTAGAGGTTAATGTAATTTGATCTTAACATACACTACCGTTCAAAAGTTTGGGGTCACTTAGAAATGTCCTTGTTTTTGAAAGAAAAGCTATTTTTTTGTCCATTAAAATAACATAAAATCGATCAGAAATACAGTGTAGACATTGTTAATGTTGTAAATGACTATTGTAGCTAGAAATGGAGAGAAGCATGAGATTTAACTTCACTGAACTTTCTAGAGTTTTCCTTGTTAGTTAACACTATCAACGTTTCCCTTTACTGTGGCAATTGTGATCGAATCAATGCAATATTAGTCACTTTCAATGCAACATACAGAAACAAAACAAACTATTTAAAACTAACTATGTGAAACTAACTACGCAAGAGATTTTGTTGTAGGCAGAACGCATTGGAGTAGGATTCCATTGCATTGACAAGCAGTACTCAGCCCATTCTCTCTACACAGGCCAGTGTGGCATAACCAATCAGAGCTGCAGTAGACCTAAATGCAAATAGACCAGTGCCATACATGGATCTGTGCCATTTACTTTGAGCTGGACTGTGTTTACAGCATGAGCGGTCGTGAGTTGTTTTGAGATCAAAGCGAGAGCTGCATGTAGCCAAGTGTGCACATTTTGCTCATATCCTTTGCTAGTTAGTGAGTTTTTAGCCCAGTAATAGATCATTTGTAGTCAGCTAAAGAGGAGTGATTGCTTCCTAAAACAGCGCAAAATGTGTACATTTCCGGACATCTTTGAAAAGCAAGTCTTGAATAAACTAAGTAGCTAATAGGCAGAGGGTAGCATAATTTGTCTGATTCTCTGTAATAATTGTATGGGAATGATAATGCATTTTATTTTGTAAAATATTGACGATGACTTGTAACATTGTATGTTTCTTGGTAACTTGGTAGTGTAAAACAATTGGATAAATCATCGAAAAGTACTCTCAGTTTTGCACAAGTATTGTCTTATGTACACTACCATTAAAACGTTTTTGGCCCCTTAGAAACAGACGCCTCACAAGTCCTCAACTGGCAGCTTCATTAAATAGTACCCGCAAAACACCAGTCTCAACGTCAACAGTGAAGAGGCATCTCCAGGATGCTGGCCTTCTAGGCAGAGTTCCTTTGTCCAGTGTCTGTATTCTTTTGCCCATCTTAATCTTTTCTTTTTATTAGCCAATGTGAGATATTGCTTTTTCTTTGCATCTCTGTCTAGAAGGCCAGCATCCCAGTGTCGCCTCTTCACTGTTGACATTGTGTCAAGGTTGTGTGCTACTGGTACGAAGTCAGGTGCAGGAGAGCAGTGAGTTGTGATCAGGCACACTTTTATTTGGCAAAAGCACAAAAGATAGACGCAACCGCGTCAAAAATCCTCCAGCCACAGGTAAAAGTCAATAAGCGCAAAAACACTCACAAATATACACATGTATGACAAATACATACAACGGGTCAAAATACGATACCCGGGGGGAAAACCAGTCTGGCGCATCACACTAAACACGTAACAAAACAATTTCACACAAAGACATGGTGGGGAACAGAGGAATAAATACATGCAGTGTGATTAGGGAATGTTAACCAGGTGTGCAGGGAACAAGACAAAACAAATGGAACAATGAGAACATGGAGCGGCGATGGCTAGAAAGCCGGTGACGTCGACCGCCGAACGCCGCCCGAACAAGGAGAGGAGCCGACTTCGGCGGAAGTCGTGACACATTGAGACTGGTGTTTTGCGGGTACTATTTAATGAAGCTGCCATTTGAGGACTTGTAAGGCGTCTGTTTCTCAAACTTGACACTAATGTACTTGTCCTCTTGCTCAGTTGTGCACCAGGGCCTCCCACCCCTCTTTCTATTCTGGTTAGAGACAGTTTGCGCTGTTCTTTGAAGGGAGTAGTACACAGCGTTGTATGAGATCTTCAGTTTCTTGGCAATATCTTTCATGGAATAGCCCTTTTTTCTCAGAAAAAGAATAGACTGATGAGTTTCAGAAGAAAGTTCTTTGTTTCTAGTTATTCTGAGGCTGTAATCGAACCCACAAATGCTGATGCTCCAGATACTCAACTAGTCTAAAGAAGGCCAATTTTATTGCTTCTTTAGTCAGGACGACAGTTTTCAGCTGTGCTAATGTTGGTCAATTTCTTCAACAGATGATCAGGTCTATATAATTATCAAACTTATATATATATTGCTAGTAGAAAGGAAACACAGACTCTTTGTTTAAGTATTAAAATTCTCCTTTAGTAATACAATTGTAGGCAGAAGTTGGTACAGAGTACAGTATATGATAGCTCTCCCCAGGTTCTGCAAAGTGTCTAAGATATCCTGTAACTTATATAGCCTCCCCAGTTCCCCTTGCGTGACTTTCCCTGGCAACAACATTTTAATGAATCTAACCTCCCCCTGACAGCAGCAACCATCTTGTCAGCAATTAAAAGCTCAGAAGTGGGTTTGACCCGAAACTTGACCTTTCATCACAAGTATATGGTCATAACAAGGTGAATGAGTCTTAGCATCTTCTGACAGGTGGCTGTTTTCATCAGGCCTGCAGAAGCCTCGTGTTCTCAGAAAACCAGTCATATTCTCAGAACCTCAGACAGCCACCGTGGGGCACAGACAGGAGGAGTATGAGCGTAGGCGGTTTCCGCCTTCTGATAGTGTCTGAAGGACACAACACTCAAAACAGGTTTTAACACACACACAGATGTCTCCTGAGAGGAGTCCTTACAGTTTATCATAACAAAATGTATCAACCATTAAAAGGTATGAGGCCTTGGTTTAACCCCTTGTAGAGAGAATGTTTTGTTTCTGTATGTTGCATTGAAAGTGGCTAATATTCGGTTGATTCGATCACAATTGCCACAGTATAGGGAAACGTTGATAGTGTTACAACGAAAACTCTAGAAATGTCAGTGAAGTTCAATCTCGTGCTTCTCTCCGTGGGCTGTTATTTCTTCTGTGCGGCTGTCCTGGGGGAGCTGCGTGACAATCTCGGGACTATTGCGTGTCCATGTGCAGTTTAGAGGGAACATTGGTCATCATGATAAACAATAGGAGGCCTAGTAGGCTCTGTCTTTTCTTCTTTCTTCGTGGAGCAGAGGAAGTTCAGCCTGTCCTCACAGTCCCAGGTTCCCCAGTGCTCTCCCATTTTGGCCAGAGTCCCCCAGGGCCTCTGAGATCTGCTGTTGGGTTTGGAGATGCTCTGTGTTAGAGAGCAGGCTGGAGAGGTTACTGTGGTGCTGCCTGCAGTATTCCAGCGCCTCCTCCCACGTCTTCTTCTCCTTTACCAGGATCAGATCACTGTCACGCTTCTCCTTATATTAGAAGAAAGGGTGTATTTCAGCACAGTTCTCACATAACCCTGCGAATTTTGCATTACAACACAGTTATTTTTGCTCCCATCTGGTTGCTGAGGAGCCTACATTTTAAATAGTAAGCTTTCCCCTCCAGACAACTTCCACTCTGTAGTCAAGTCATCTCTGTACATGCCAATCCAGGTATAGGTGCCACATTTGCCCCCTATGGATTCGAGCTCATCATCATACAGCTTCTTGAGGAGGCCAGGTCAGTGTAGTGCTCTTTGCAGTACTTTTGAGGCTGCTGCCAGTTAATTTCTTGTTTCACATAGATGTATTCCTTCTCCAGACTGGAAAAAAATGCCAACAGAGCAGTAATGAGGAGCCCAGTGAAGCTGATCTTCCTCTGCATGATGCCCCAGTGCTCAGTCCCGGTGGAGTGAATCTCAGCCCCTTGCTATTCTTAATCTATCATGTACAGTACCTGACATCAAGTATCTGTACACACCCACGAATCAGTTGGATCAGTGCCTGTGCCCGTACCTCCCACCAATCAGAGAAGTCTCTCAGTATCTGTGCCTGTTCAGCCCACCAACGAGGAAGCTCTATTTTGTGACCGTGAAGGATAGCTGAAGTCAAATTACCTCTTTTCCTGCTTAACAAATGAAGCTCCTGAACAGGTAAACATCACGTAACCTGTCAAGTTCACAAGGAGAAGCTCAGACTGCATCCACATTGTCTTTGTAGGTCCCATTGGTCAAATTAGAGAGCTCAGTACATTTTAATTTAGTCTCTACCAACTTCTTCATGTGGTCCAAGAACATTGTTTACACAATAAGCTTAATGTAATGATTAATAGATTCACCAGGAATTAGCCTACAGATGCTTTGGAAAATAGAGCTGATATAACATAGGTGTAAGAGGGTCCAGCCTGGTCTCATAGAATAGACGTAACATGGTAAAAGTAAATCCAGGACATTCAAATTAGTATGATATGTTACATTTGGTATAGTTACATAAGACAGAAGTTTCCTTTAGGAAAAATTAGGGTGGTTGGTCGGGGTGAGTCAGTGGGTGTATAACCCCAAAGGTTGCAGGTTCGAATCTCATCACGGACAACATTAGCATTTTAGCTAATTAGCAACTTGTCAACTACTTATACTTTTAAGCTACTTTGCAACTACTTAGCGTGTTAGCTAACCCTTCCCCTAATCCTAACCTTAACCATTTTAGCTAACCCATCCCCTAACCCTAACCTCAACCCTTTAACCTAACTCCTAACCTTAACCCTAACCCCTAGCCTAGCCAACGTTAGCCAGCTAGCTAACGTTAGTCACAACAAATTTAAATTCATAATATATGATACATTTTGCAAATTCGTAACATATCATACAAATTGTAATTTGTAGCATACAGTATCATACAAAATGGATGATGGACATCCACAAATACATACCATACCATCCTTGCCTTCACCCATCCAACCAGTGATTATTTCAAGAGGGGAGGATGGATGGATCATAGAGATAGATAGAGTATCTATCTCTATGGGAAGGATGCCCTCTTCATGTATTCAAACAGGTCCCTTGTCTCTCCAGCATCCTCTGTTTCTAAGGTCTCACCAGTGTGTTTTGCAGGGACACAGATAGAGAGGCTGGCGCTATCCTGTTTCTCATTATATATTCCTTTAGCAAACTGAACCCCACAGCGCTGACTGACTGCTGTTCCCTACAGCATCAATAATACAAGAGGAAGTTATTGTTCCACAACAGGCCACAGTGACACAGAGTTAAAGGGCCAGGGGGGCAGGGAGGGATCCTTTCACTTTCCCCACTCAGGTTACGGGGCCTGCAGACAGCGGTCTGACACCAGGGAGCCTGCCGCTGTGGCCCAGTACAGGGCCTGATTGTGTGGCTGCAGTGACCGGAGGATGGATGTGTCTGCTCTGTGACAGCCCACAGAGCGGCGCTGGCTTGGCCCTCTGGGTAAACCTATACTCCACAGACCTAGAGTCACACAGGATGAGCCCTAGCTGAGAGACAGCTCAATAGAGAATTAGTCAGTGGGAGACATGGGACAGCTAGAGAATGGGAGAGATAACCTGGGTGTGATTAATACCATCCAGATTTGAACCCTGCTTGTGAATCAAGCTGACAGTCCTAACCTTGGGATTGTTTCAAAACAACACCGAAATCAACATATTAGATGCAAAGAACTATTGAAATATAGCAAAACAAGTTTGTTTTATTCTTTCCTAAAGTGGGTTGTTTCACATATCATGGGGAAATCTAAACCTTTTATAGAAGGGACCACCTCTACAGTATGACATAGTCATAGAGTTTTGTTAAAGTTGATTTTTGTTCATACACATGCAACCTTAGCGCCGTATAGACAACACTTTATTCATTGTCCCGCCCATTGTCCTGTCCATTGTCCTGTCCCGCCCATTGTCCTGTCCATTGTCCTGTCCCGCCCATTGTCCTGTCCTGTTGTCATCTATGCATAGTCACTTTAATAACTCTACCTACATGTACATACTACCTAAAATAACCGGCACATTGACTCTGTATCGGTACCCCCCTGTATATAGTCTCGCTATTGTTATTTCACTGATGCCTTTTAATTACTTGATACTTTTATCTCTTATTCTTATCTGTATTTTTTGAAACTGCATTGTTGGTTAGGGTACGCATTTCACTGTAAGGTTGTATTTGGCTGTAACACCTGTTGTATTTGGCGCATGTGACTAATACAATTTGATTTGATTTGTCCTGTCCTCCATTGAGTTAAACTCACCTTATAAAACAGTCAGCTGGCACAAGATAGGGGGATACCACTGAAATATGAGGCTAAGCTATGGTCCTATTCATCCAACTGGATCTCAGGGTCTGGGTGAGCAGGTGCACAAAACAAGATAAACACAGAGAGGGAGAGTAGGAGTGGGAGGGGCTGACAGGGAAACAAAGAGAGGGAGAGAAGTTGAAAATGAGAGGGACAGACAGAGAGAAAAGAGGTCAAATAATATTGTTTTAGTGCACATTTATACCTGGAACTTATGGAGATATTCACAAAGCCTTATAAACACATTTTCAAGGATTTGAAGAACTGAAAAGAACGTCATTGGTGAGTACAAACAATTATAATTCTCTTTATACTCCTTTTGATATTGCAGATGGCTCCTGTTTAGTATTTTTGGGACATCAAACAAATCCCAAGTATATGGATAGAGATGCATAGGTGGCAAATGTTAACCTATCTTCATGCTCTCATAATGTCTAAGATGTCTAATGTCTTTCCCGTTTGAAGAGAGAATATTTCTGGATAGATAAACAACTTATTTAGTACCAGTATTTGTATTCCTTCTGTGCATTTCATATTTCAAAGTCTCACTCAAAACTGCTTCAAGTTCATAGAAAGAATAAAGAATATACCTCAGTTGATTGAAATCCATGGTAATACACCTCTATTGTGAGAGGGAAGGTGGTCAGGTGACGGTGGCCTGTCATTAAGGTTTAATGTCCACTCTACAATTAAACACTCTACTCCTTGTGTCCACCCTACTGACACCAACCCATTGCCAGAGGAAGGCTGTAACAGGGGATGCAGTCCAAACTCAGGGATATGACATCAATCCGACTTAGGACTCAGAGACAGATGTGACATCACTGTGACATCATCAGCACTGGCTTGGAGGTGGTAGAGAAGATGGCGGTGTTTAGGGTCATGCGCATCACACTGTTGGTTGTTTTACTGGGCAATACATCCACCAAGAGTTCAGGTGAGGAGACTGTATCTTACAATTTCTTGTTATGATGTAGTGTAATGGTGTGATGATGTCTTGATAGTAATAATGTTTGCTGTATCATGCTCAAAATATGGCTTTGCAACATCATTTCCAGCAAGTAAAAAAGAGGACCAAAGAGAGCCCATTTTCAAGGAGTTAGTATCAATATGGCGTAAAGGAGGGGGGTGGTATCCTAGCAAAGAGCCTGCCTCCCCGGAGAGAACCCAAGACCAACAGGTCCACAGCGTGGTGAGGAGCATCATGGGAAGTCTGAAGACCCTGGGCCTTCTGCCCAGTAAGAGCATGGGCCTCCCCTCCCTCCAGAAGCCTGTGGACAGGCACCGTCTGTCAGACTTCCTCTACAATATCTCCATGTACCTCCAGGAGATGGGTGCTGAGCTGGAGGAGCGACAGCTTGTCTCTGACGAGGAACAACTGTGGGAGAAGGTATTGCAGTCCTTTATCCAGTCAGAGGGGGGCGCTGCGCTGAACCAGTGGGACAGCCGGGAGCCCCCCAGGCCCAGCGTCAGACTCCAGGACTGGTTCCTGTCTCTGAGAGGCAGCCCTCACTGGGACGGGCTGCTGGGGCTTCTGCAGAGCCTCATGTCCCTGTCTGAGCGGCAGCCCCATAGGCCCCTGCTTGACTTCCTGTCCCAGAACTGGAGAACAGTGAGTGCCCTGCTTGAGGCGGCACTGCAGGCGCTGGTCAGCGGGACCTATGGCCAGGCCAGTGCCGGGCTGCAGGGCTTCATCTGTGCCCTTAGGGGCCGCAATGAATGTGCCTTCAGTGTCAGCTGGCTAACACAGTTCCTCCGCTTCATGGAGACACGCAACTGGAAGCCCGTGGTGAACCTGCACCCTGCGGGGATGGGGGCCAACCAGAGGAGGGGCTCGGCTGCTTTTGGGCGCCTGAAACCCTTCAGCATGCCCCCCAAGGCCCTGAGAGAGGAGGGGTTGTCTGGGAATGCCACTCAAGGGGACGTTGGGGACAGAAGGGACATGGGGGGAGACCTGGATTTCCTTCAGACACTGCTCCTGCAGGCTTTATCACGCTCTGATGGGGGGCAGAGGGCGGGGCAGCTGGCAGAGCAAAACCCTGCCCTGCTGCAGGGATTGGACGGCCTCAGAAGGGGATTCTTGCACAGGGTGGGCAGCTCCGTGTACGGCAACCTGAGGAGAAAGGTGTCCCGTGTTACCATGGCGCTGCTTGATGATGTCAGCAGCGTGGTGGACGTGCCACAGCCCAAACATAAGGGCAGATGTTCCGTAGGTGAGTCCATGATGCTCCCCATTCACCAAAAGGTTGGGGTCAATTCCACTTCAATTTAGTCAATTCAGTGGATGAGCTGAAATTCAATGTATGAATGGAATACTTCCTATTTCTTTCCTTGAGGATTTTGTGATTTGACTGAATTCAACTGGAATTGAGCCTCAACCCTGGTGGCTAGCTATACTAAACAAAAATATATACTCAACATGCAACAATTTCAAAGATTTTAGTGAGTTACACTTCATAGAATGAAATCAGTCAATTGAAATAAATACATTAGGCCCTAATCTATGGATTTCACATAATTGGGCAGGGGCGCAGCCAATCAGAATGAGTTCTTCCCCACAAAAGGGCTTTTTACAGACAGAAATAATACGGATGTAGCGGTCCTGGGCTAGCGTGGTTACACTTGAGCTGTGGTTGGATTTAATTTAACTAGGCAAGTCAGTTAAGAACAAATTCTTATTTACAATGACATCCTACCCTGGACGACGCTGAGCCAATTGTGCGCCGCCCTATGGGACTCCCAATCACGGCCGGATGTGATACAGCCTGGATTCAAACCAGGGACTGTAGTGACACCTCTTGCACTGAGATGCAGTGCCGTAGACCGCTGTGCTACTCAGGATGCTCTGCCAAATTCTCTAACACGATGTTGGAGGCGGTTTATGGTAGAGAAATGAACATTAAATTATCTGGCAAAAGCTCTTTTGGACATTCCTGCAGTCAGAATGCCAAGTGCACACTCCCTCAAAAGAGACATCTGTGGCATTGTATTGTTTGACAAAACTGCAAATTTTATTGTTCCCAGCACAAGCTGCGCCTGTGTAAGTAATGATCATGCTGTTTAATCAGATTCTTGATATGCCACACCTGTCCAGGTGGATGGATTATTTTGTCAAAGGAGAAATGCTCACTAACAAGGATGTAAACAAATTTGTGCACAACATTTGAGAGAAATTTGCTTTTTGTGCGTATGGAAAATTTCTGGGATCTTTTGTTTCAGCTCATGAAAAATTGGACCAACACTTTACATGTTGCATTTATATTTTTGTTCAGTACATATGCTCTTACTTTTACTGTTCTTATAAAACACATGTCAGAGACAGGTCATACATGTTGATCAAGGTCTCTTGAATTGAATTTCCCTTCATACTAAGTTGATAATATGTCTCAAACAGCTCTTACTCATTAGTCATGAATGATTTAGACTGAAACCCATGACACATGAGAGTGTTTGAACTGACAGTGCTTTAAATCATAATGGCCATGTTAGTCATTGAGAGGATCGGTGTTACCCTGCATCCCATGCTTTGGCTAATCTCTTTGCCCTCTCATTGATGCCAGTAACACTATCTCCTGGGCATTGTGAGCCCAGCTATGCTGTTACATCAGGCCCGATTGTATGGTGCAAGTCGCTTTTTCCACCATTGATCTACCATAATATTCACTAGCTCTCTTACACTGTCTGTGATTTTCCATTAATCTATCTTTTTTTAATCTATCTTTTCAAAGGTGACCTGAGACAGCTAATCTTATGGTAAGTAATCGAGAAAAAACTAAGCTTATAATATAAACTACATGCATCATGATGGTTTCATTTTATAACTTTCCCTCACAAAGAATATGCGGTTAATTGAAAATGTATGTTGTTTGTAGTACCTTAGTTTACCATACTCTCTCCCCTTGTCTGTGACTTGTAGGGGGATTAGACATAATGTCACGTGGAATGCTCAGGCTCTGGGCTTCAACTCGCAGGGCCCTCCCAGCACCCCTCCCTTCCTCTCCTGCCCAGCCATAGAGGGTGAGAGTGGGGACCCCAGACCCCCACCACGCCCCTCTCGCCCTAGACCAGCCCTGTCACCCCGCAGGGTGCCAAAACAGAAACAACCACCCAGCTCAACCCCAGTACCCCGCCGTTCCCGTCTCCTCAAGCCCCAGTCTGAGGCAGTAGAAGTTGGCCACAGCCACCTGAGAGAGATGGGGTACTTTGCCTCGGCAGAGATCCTGGAAGCAGCGTGTAACGCCTCTATCCCAGGCCTTACAGGGGTGTCCAACTTCACTGTGTTCCTCTACTGTAACCTGTTTGACGGGGACGATGGGTCTGTGGACCCGGAGGTTGGTCAGCTGGGACCCGACCTACACGCCACGTGTTCCGACGCCGCCTGGTACCTGTCTGCAGCTGAGGATGACTTCCTGTGGGTCCACGTCTGCAGCGAGTTCTTCGCTCACCAGTTTAACAACACTGTGTGTGCCAACTCCTCCTTTTGGCTGCAGAGAGCACACCAGGTACAGTCCATGATCAAACCCCACTTCTGAATGCAAAAGAGTTGAGTTCTCAACTCACTTTTTTAACTTCTCCACAATGTTTAACTACATTCTGCCTGTGATGTTTGCAGGCTGCAGAGATGAAGGACTACCACTATTTCAACCAGTCCAGTATAGGTGACCTGTGTGTGCAGCTGTCAGGGGAGATGGTGGAGGGCGGGGACAGCCCAGGGCCTGACGAAGCCTGCCTGGCCCAGCTGGGCACCAGGTCCCTCAGCGCCCAGGACTTCAGACGCTGCTTCCTGCCCAACACTTCTGCTCTGGTCTCAGCCCTGTGTGGCAGCGAGTCCCCTGAGGCCCATCCCTCCCACACATCCCTTCCGGAGGGCAGCTGGGCTGCAGAGTACTGCTCCAGGCTCCACAACTCCTCCCACCCTGAATCCATAGAAGACACATGTGACTACAGGAAGTGGAGCCTGCAGCATTTCACCAATGCCACCCTGCTGGAGCTCTGTGTCAGTACAGAGGGGTTGAGGGAGTATGCTTGTAGCAATGCCACCCTCTACCGCCGGCTACTCTCAGCCTATCCTCAGTTCTCTGACCTTTGCGTTGACCTGGATGTAGAACAGGAGGACAGGAAGTGCTTCCTCCAGTGGTTCTTTGACATGCTCCCGGCGCCGTACGACTTTGACACATCACAGCTGTGTGTGAATCCTGCTCCGCTGCTGGTGGAGGCACTGCACAGGCTGAGTGTGTGTGAGGTGGATGGGGGTGAGCGCGGGGGCTGGGTGGGGGCTGTGGGGTACGTGCTGAGGGTACTGGACTTTGTGGTTGGGCTCTCAGCGGGGCTGGATGAGGGGGAGGGGGAGGTGAGGCAGGGCCTGGGTCAGGCCATCCTCCTCTCCAGTCTCCTTGACAACGCCTCATTCTGGGCAACTCTACGTCCCGACGCCTCACTGAGCGTGCTCCAAACCGTGGGCTTGTTCCTGCGCAGGGAGCAGAGCGCAGCTCTCAAAGAGGACCTGCTCAGTTGCTTCAGTGTAAGCCACATACCTTATACATATGGCCAACGTCATGACACATAGAACACATACACACAAACATAGACACATGAAGGTAATGTGAATGCCTCCTCTGTCCTGACAGCCTGTATTATGGGACCTCATTGAGAGAGAGGACAACTCCTCTGCCCTCAGAGTCCTAATGCAGGTACTGTACACTTTTATAAAACGGTTAGTTGGGATCTTAGATGCAGATTGACTGGTTACCTGTACTAAGGTGAACATTGTTTTCTCTCCAGGAGTACCTCCAAATGCCCAGGGAGAGTATCCGCACATTGGTGATGTCAGCAGAGAAAGATGCGGTGAAGAGGTTTCTGTCTCACATGCACCAGAGCTGGGACCAGCTGCACGTAGAGACCACTCAGGTTTGCCCTCAAACACTCTCAGTTTAGTCATGGATGCTGGAAAGTATGGATGTTACTAAGTTACTACTACTGTCAATAAAGACCACTGTCTCCCCCAGTCCTCTCAAAGAGAACTGCAAGCCATGGAGACCATGACGTCCGCCTTCATCCACAAGTTCCCTCGTGTGACCCCTGACCTCTTCGTCGACCTATCACAGTTCATACCTTTCATGTCCGTCTCTGACATCATGAGCTTCCCCACCTCCCTGATGGTCAACACCAGTGTGTGAGTTACTAAACCTGAGCTGCCATTTTATGCCAAAGGTCAAAGGTAATCGTGTTGACTGGTTCTGTGTTGTATCATAGGTTGATGGCGATCCGTGACCACAGCACAGAGATGAAGTCTCCACAGAAACAGGCATTTGTGAAGAGGCTCCTGCAGTCCAGTGTGGTGGGAGATGTCCCTTCCTGGCCACCATATTTCCTCAGCTCCATCCTCCCACTGCTCCCACACCTCCCAGTCAGCCAATTTCAACAGCTGACATCAGACCAGGTTAGACATCTCATTCCTTATCTACTCTATAGATATTTTCATGAAGTATTGTGTACTGCATTGGCATTACTCTGTCATCATGTTCCTCCTTAAGCTGAGTCCCCTGGTGGAGTTTCTGGGAAACACCAGTCTGGATGGAACAAGGGGGCGCCATGTTCTACGGACTCTATTCATTAAAAAAAGGAACTTCACCAGTGATAATATATCTAGGTATGGTCTTTTGTCTCAAGTTGTAAACTACTCCACATATAGTGCTCTAGTTCTGACCAGAGCCACAGTGTCCCTTTGTGCAGTTACCAGAGTATTAGACCAGAGAGACGAGGGCATTATTTCTCAACAGGCTGGGAGTTCTGGTTTGTTACCTGAAACCAGAGGAGCTGCGTCCGTTTCTGCTGGCTTCCCCTGTGTCCTCTGCTCTTTGGCAGCAGCTAGCTATCTGTGTGTCTGAAGGACTCATCAGTGATTCAGGCAGGGTGAGAGAGAATTGCATGTAAAAAAAATGGGATGCACTCCAAAAGTTCCAAGTTCATTTTGTGGCAGCGTGACAATTCTTTCCTTCTACACACCTGTTAGGATATCAGTAAAAATATCAGTATCGCCATTTGTATATGTATACAGTCCATATCATATGTGAGGGGCTCTGACCCTGCTCTTGCCATGTTCAGCTGTCTCTCTGGCTGGTCCAGGCGGTGCGGCCTCTGAACGCCAGCACTCTACCTCCTCCAGCACTGGCCACCCTCAGGGGCCTCCTGCCCCAGCTAGGGGCTTCCTTCCTGCAGTCACTGCCCTCACTACAGCTCTTGGACCTGCTAACACAACCAGGCCTGCCCAGCTTCTCCCCAGCACAGGTCAGCACTGCATGGACTATGCCTACACACTGAATCTACCGGTACGTTGTTTTCTGCTGGGTGAACATTACATGTTGTTTTTAACTTCCTCCAGGCGTTCCAGATATTATCCAAAATTTCACAAGACACAAATGTAAGTAAAGGCTTATTAGTGACCTCTTCAGTTATGTTTTAATCTATACAGCTTGTTGTGCATTCTTACGAGGCCATTTATGCATGATGATCCTCTCCTTGTCAGCTCACCATGGATACACTGTGCAGGCTGAAGCCCTTACTGCCTGGCCTGTCCCCTGCTGTGCTCAGAGGCATACACTGGTCTGAGATCAGTGGAACCACTCACTGCCAGTGCTGGCGCACTCTATTGACTGACCTGAAGCCTGCCCATAGAGCCATGCTCCACAGGGCACTGCAGGAGGTAAGGTGCTCTTGTTTCTCTGTGGGGAGATTACTTTCTCCTTGCTGTCAAACGGTTCTTTATTCATCATTTCCAGTGGCTCTGCATTGTCTTTCTTACCACACTGAGAGCATATGATGACACAGTAAAGAGATGGTGGAATTTAAATGCCAACAAACCAATTATGCTGTCAATCAACTACCTTATACGGCTAGTCATTGTGAATTTACCTGGAAGTAATTCCATAAGTACAGTACTTAACCTATTACTCAGGTACATATTCCATTGTTTATTCCTTTGCTTTTAAAAAAGGCTTTAGCCAGCAACTCAAGGAACTTCACAGTGCAGCTCCAATGTCTCCTGCCGTTTGTGCCCCTGAGGGAGCTGATAGAGGTTCTGGATAGAGAGACATTCCTGAGAGATATGAGCCTGTACAGAGACCTGCCATGGTCCCCCCAACAGGTGCACATCCATCTCCACTATGCTCTGTCTGAACAGACAACACTACATAAACACCCACTCCTTTGGCTATGGTATAGCATCATTACTGTTGTTGCTCTAGAGCGAAAGCCATGCTGCCAAGCTGCCAGTGTGGGCCTGGGCTCCCATTAATCTGCAAATCATTGGATATGCTTCACATGAGCCATTCAGGATATTAATACCCCATACGCCTCAGCCGTCATCAAGAAAATTGGTTTGGATGTAGTACAATAGTCTGGAGGGGGAATATAAATTAGTAATGCCTACCTTAAATAGATTTAGTCAGAGTCAAGGGTGTATTAGATTCCTTTCACCACCTGTTTTCTCTCTCTTACACACGTTGTCTTTCTGAATTATATAGGCTCAGCTACTTTTCAAGAGGACCCATCAATCTGAAATCATTACCAGAGACACTGTAGAGTAAGTCAAATGTTATTAGGTGTCATGGGTATGTGCTGTGTTATTGAATATCATGCGATATTCATGCAAATCGTTACATGACAAAATTGGAGACTCAGTCAGTACCCAGTTTCATTAGTTTCCCTTACCTGGATTACAAATGCAATGCAGTCTTCCAGATACAATGTATTCATCCAATCATCTATTTGGTCTTTAGGGACTTGGGCCATATTGCTGGTGGAATGAGCTGTGATTGGCTAAAGCTTTGGACCAATGAAACCGATTTTTCAGAGTTGCTTCAGTTTGTCAGTGAGTTGCCAGGAGGGGTGAGACCAGCTCTGGTGAGGAACCACAAGCTACCCACATGGTATCCCTCGTGTCACCCTCCCCTCCTCTTTCTCTCTCACCCCTTCCTTTTATTTATCTATATTTAGATACATCTTTCTTTATCTATAGTATTTTATCTACCATATCAAATGTCAAGAAAAGTATTCATGGAATTCTTCAGAGCTTCCTATTTCATACTAGTTTGTTCAGATGTTTTGTGTTTTGTTACCAGAGGAAATGCGTTGTAGAGGAGCTGCGGAAAAGACCAGAGGAAGACCTGGATGGTATAAGCCCCTGGTTTGCTGCAGAATTACCGTAAGATATCATTCACTCCAAAATATATTGTATAAATGGTCCAACATTTAATCTTTCTCTATACAATATTAATCTGATTATTCCTGCTGTCCCAGGGTGAACCTGATTGAGAGCCTGTCTAATACTTCACTGACAGCCATCCTGGCTCACATTCAGCAGCACTTTGTGGACTTCCTCAAGCTGCCCCGTCATAAGCAGATGGCCTTAGCAGAAAAGGCCATCACTGTGCTGGTGAGGAGAGACTATAATATTATTATGACGAAATACTTCTGATTAATAAAACATACACATTGATCAATTCATCCAAACGTAATGATACAGGGTGGGAATGCATGGCATTACAATACTTAATAATCAGCTAAACAGATTGTGCTTTGTTGTCAGCTGTAGTCATTATACTGTAGTACCTGCAGTAATTATACTGTAGTAACTGTGTTCTGATGTGTCCATCCAGGGCACCTCTCAGGGCCTGGCTGATGGGGAGCTCAGGGTGGCCTCTGTGGACCTCCTGGGGCCCCTGTTGCCCTTCCTGGACAGGGATACCCTGGGGCTGGTGGACAGAGGGGCCCTGGGGCTGCAGCTGGATGAGCTGAGGGGGTACTGCCTGCCCTGGGACACCCTGAAGGACTTGGCTGCTCTGCTTACTGGGAGAGACCTGCTGGGGTGAGAGACAGCTGGGTCTCTTTTAGGAGATGGTGGAGTGAGAGGCCTGGGGTGGTTGTGAGCTGGTTATGGCAGCACTGGGCTTGTGGGTATCTGTCATGTATGCATTTATAACAGAAAGCTGGTGTGTGTGTGTTTATTGTAGAGAGGCATCGGCATGGACGGTTGGTGATGTGGAGCTTGTTGGCAGACTGTTGTTTACTCTCTCTCCAAAACAGATCAACTCCATCCCACTGGTGAGGACTCCAATGGGCGAAACATCAAGTGCCTTTATAATGACTATCACTTTATCATTGGTGATGACAAATAAAGCCCTGCAGTACTGTATGTGATTGCATGCGTGTACTTTTAGCAGAATGTGCTAAGTGTGTGTTTTACTACCATATATCAGGTGGTACTGAGTGCAGACACGGTGGAGGAGGTTCTGGCAGGTCAGTGGCGCTGGGAGAACAGTGATGTGGGTCAGGCCTGTGTGTCCCAGTGTGTGGACCAGCAGGGCCAGAGAGAGAGGATCCTCAGCCTGATACGGGGGGTCGTCAGAGCACAGAGCAGGAGGAGAAAAGGTCATCATTGATCAGCTCTCTATATCACAAATGTATCATACCCACTAGCTCTGAAGGAAAGCTTGATGGTAATGCATTGTGGTTCTAAACTCATTGCGGTCTCATGTCATCTATCCAGTGCCAGTCCCAAGCTGTGGTGACATAAGAGGCACCTTCCCTTCAGCATGGACAGCCAATCAGCTGAGCCGGATGGCAGGGGAGGAGTTGAGCCAGTGCGTGGAGGTCATAGGTCAGGACGCTTCACTGAGCCCTGAGCAGCGCCGAGCACTGTGGGTAAAGCTCAGGCAGGTCAGTTTCAGAACATCGGAGACGTTTTGGTTTTCATCACTGCCTGTTAAAGATTGACAGTGGAAATGTGTTGTGTATCTTGTGCACTATCCTTCACCCTCCTCCAGGCGTACAGTCCAGTTAGAGGCCTGAGACCAGAGCAGGTCCTGGGGCTCGGCTGTCTGGTCACTGAGCTGGGGGAGAGAGAGCTCCAGGACACTAACCTGACTGACCTAGGTGTCCTGGCCTACCTGGGGGCTCTGACCGACTGGAGCCCAAAAAAGGTGACGAGGCTCCCATATTCCAATCTCACGTGTGATATTTGTAGTGTGGAGGGTTGCCCACTCCTGGTGTAAGTTGTTTGACTCTCCAACCCTGTGTATCGTTTCAGATGAGAGCAGCAGTTGTTGGTGTGATGCGGAAGCGGAAGTTGAAGGTAGAGCAGCTCGGAGCTGTAGAAGTGGCTTCTCTAGGACACCTGCTCTGTGGTTTAACACTGTCAGAGATCAACAGACTGGACCCCTACAACCTCAGGTCAGTCATGTATTAGAAATACACACTTTATTTTAACTACAGAAATATTAGATTACATACCTTGTGAATAAAGCTCAGCCTATAGTGCAAAAGGGAAAAATCTGTCATTTTTTGCTGTCTGATTCCACTTGGTGATAATGCTTCCTTCAACTCAGTCCTAATGAGTCCTCCTGCTATATGACTGACAGCATGGCTGCTCTGTTCCTGAGGGAGCTGGTCCTGCCGTGTTCAGAGCAGCAGATGGAGGCTCTGACCGTCCATCTCTCCAGTCCTCAGGCCTTTGGCCCTGTCAGTACCTGGGGCCCCGAGGTCTTCACTGAGATTGGCACACTAGCAGGTACAGCTGTTCAAATGGGGCAGGGGTTTAAACTCAGAAAGCTTTATTGTTGTATATTCAGTGTACTGTATTTGATCCTTAACTGTAAGGAATAGTTAGTTGGTAGTGACCGGTAAATCCACCCCTCTCGCACACACACTCATTCCATGAGTCCTCTCTCCCTCCCTCTCTCTGTCCAGCGGGTCTGGAGGACATGGTTCTGTCTGCTCTGGTACAGGAGCAGGTGGAGGGGCTCATCCCCGAAGCTATCGCCCTGATTCCCCCCACAAAGATGGCTGTGAGTCTCTCTCTGGTTCACCTCAGGATAAGAGCTGGTTTGGATAATGCTGTTTAAATAATGCTCTCCAAACCACATCCCATTTTGTTAGTTGATGCACGATGTGTGTGTGTGTGTCTGTCAGGTGGTATTCAGTGCGGTCCAGTTGTCGTGGCTGAATGTGGAACAGGCGTGGGTGGTCACAGAGAAGCAGTGGGCGGAGCTGAACAGTGGGCAGAGACATGCCTTGGGCCTAGCGCAGTATGAGGGGGATGTCCTGTTAGAGCACAGAGGTAAGGATTCACAGGGGTAAAGATTCACAGGAGTAAGGATTCAGAGGTAAGAATTCACAGGGGTAATGATTCAAAGGTTAAGGACTCAGGGACATGGATAAAGATCATCTCATGAGAAAGAGGGAAAGAACTAGTTAGTCTTATTGATGGGTGTTGTTCAATGATTTATGTTTTTTGTCTGTAATAGCATACCAATATCATCATGTTATGTTTAACAGTAACTATGTGGTAGTGATATCACTGTTTGGTATGTTTTGTTTGCGTCCACAGGGAGGAATGTGGCCCCGGCAACACGGTCAGATGACAGCCTCACAGTGTGCTTATTGTCGCTATGCTGTATGTTATGGCAACTATCGTAAAACACACAGTAACCCATTTGTATTTATTTGTTCTTTGACCTTCTTTTATCGAATTGTAACATTTGTACTTAAAAATAAACCAAACATTTTGAACTGTGTTCCATTTGTATCCTGGAATGAACCCTTCACCTCATGCTATTCTAATGCCTGACATACTCTGCATGCATCATTCTGATGTGTCTGTGTGTCTGGGATTATGCTACTCTGTTACTGTGGTTACAGTGTGGAGGGCACTCATTAAATTTGATATAAAAGCGCCTCTCGGAAAATAGGGCAGTAGGACACAACCTCATTTTGTATAGTACACAACAATTACTGGTCAATCCCCAAGTTTAATTTGAATGTATTGATATATAGCTGAAGAGTTTAGGTAAAGTCCTGAATAGCAGCTATAAACTATTCAGCTATATATCAATACATTCAAATTAAAGGAGGACCACAGTTAATGATTTGGATTTATATAGCTTTTTGAAGTATATTGTTTGTGAATGTAAAATCGCAAGTCGGGGCATCTGCAAGGCCAGTCTCTCTCTACTTGAACTGTGAGATGGGTGCAGGGATTCGGATATCCTGATCTCTCTCCAGTCTCTTCTCACACGCAATCAGGTATTTATCCCCAACAATCACATTCTGAACAAGCTGGACCTACATACAACATGCAAACACACATAACCTATTCTTTCTCCACTCTCTACAACTACCTATTAAAGCTGATTATGATTGTCACTGTCACTGCATTCTATTCTGTGGTGTAGTGATGCAGTGTCTTACCTCTGACTCACCCAGTCTGGCCAGGTTAGAGATGTCAACGGTTGTGCCACAGTTGCAGAGTCCACGCCGTCCATACCTCGCTTCTGCAGAAGCAGGTTGTCCAGCATCTTCTGAAAACGAGCATCCCAGTAAAAAATAACAGAAAAACAAACAGAGAATTTAGGATCCTGGAATTTGAGGACAGCTCAGCACAGGGATCCCCTTAGCACATTTTCTTCATACGACTGTTCATGTGTCAACCCATAGGTGAGTGAGGTGGTAAGGGCCAGACCTTGCTAAGACGAGGTTGGTTGCCCTGAGTCCAGTGCCCAGGTTGGAGGGGCAGGTGAGGATGTAACCCAGCCTCTCGCTCCACATGAACTCCCAGCCTTTCTCCATGATCAGCCTCTTCACCTGGTGGTGATGTCAACAACAGCTCATAAAAAGACACAACAAAGCATGAAAGGTTTAAGTGTCATTTAAGACACAGTTAACGTGTGGGTGTAGGCAATCAGTGATTCTGCTGGGCTCCCCTCATGTCCCCTGTAGAACCTCTCAAACACCCTCTTCATGTTGCTGCCCTTCTCTATCTAGATGACCTGGGTGTGGTCCTCCTCGTTGATCCACAACAGGAAGTTCTCCTGGTTGTTGTGCCTTTCCAGACCAACGGGTTATCTCCATAGGTTTCAGAGCTTCTAAAATAGTTTCTATTGTTTGGTTTTAGAGTTGTGCTTTTATCAAAACATTATACTTACCAAATGCCCTGTGCAGCTGGCCAATCCCTGGCCATTCCTGCACAGGTCAAGAGGGGGGACACTGGTATATCGAACAGAAAGTGATCCTGTGAACTCCAAAAACAAGTGTTATGCATCTCAGTGATAGAATAAGGAAATTAAACAAATAAAAACAATTCTCCAAAGCAGTGTGTGATGCAGACTGTGTTTTCCTCACATGAATGAGCAGCTGATGCTCCTTGTCAGTCATCTGTACTGTCCCTTGAGTTACCCCTGCAGGACGTTGAGGGCGTCCACCACCAGCTCCACCTCCCGGCACTCCGCCCAAAAACAGCCAGGGGGCAGGCTCAGCCCTCAGGTGCTCAGGCCCGTCCACGTGACGATGACACATGGCGCTCATCAAACTGACCTGCCAGGACCTGACAAGAGACTATGGTAATTACTGGCTCACTTGAACAGTTTAGAATGTAGATATGTAGGTCTGGTACCTAGTCAACTGGGTGGTTGATGCAATGACATTTCTATACTTATATCCATGGACATTCCCATCATCCTGTACATTGCTGGCATCCAGGTCTGTGGGGAGATTGTGTATAAATGTATGGCCTTAAATAAATGAAACCTTGGTAACCAACAGCAATCACAAGCAAAGGCTTCTGTGTTATTCTTTCCTTTCAATACTTCTCCTCTCTACACACAAAAAGGTGGAATATTGGAAAACTCTATTACGAGTCTGCAGAGCACTTTCCTTCACTTCAAGGCAGAATTGAAAACTGCAGTTGATCCTCTTTCATCTAGGTTTTATCTGTATAACACATTTATAATGAATGGGTGATGCTCCAATATGTGTAGTAGCTTTAGAATATCTATTTCACGGCGACCGCCATTAGATTAAAAAAATGCATTGAAGTTCCAGCAAGATAGGTAGCAGGCATACCAATTCACTGTGAAAAGACACAGACCACAAATGCCGTTGTGACCCATCCCGATAGGACTCCTCGTCTCCGGCTACCATGCCAACAGACTTTATGAAGGGCACACATCTTGGCATAGAGGGAAGGTATGAGGTGACTGGCCTTGCAGTTGTTGTGTTTGCGTAAATCAGGGAACTCTTCACTGTGAGAGAAATTGAAGGTTGGTAACACTATTGAAATAAGTACAGACAAAAAGGGGGTACAATGATAGCACACCCCTAACGAATGAATAGGTGTTGGAGGCTGTGGACACTGGGATCTGTCACTGTCTGTCTGGGATAACTGGCAGGGTACAGCCTCCTGACTTGAGCTCCTGTGGTGACGTGCTCTCTGTTCAGAAAAAACCCTGCTGTAGCAAATGACCATACTCCACTAAGAGACAGGACTCCTATGTTGCGCTTCCTAGGTGACCACAGCTTGAAGAAACTGCTTGCCATTTTCCCTGTGAAACATAAGAGGAGAGTGTGTTACTGATACTGGCTGCTGTCCCCTTGATCCTGAAGTACTACTCATCACTACTACTCAAGATCTACACAAAACCTACTGGTGTTACTACTTACATTTTACATTTTAGACATTTTAGTCATTTAGCAGACGCTCTTATCCAGAGCGACTTACAGTAGAGTGCATACATTTTTATTACATTTTACATACTGAGACAAGGATATCCCTACCGGCCAAACCCTCCCTAACCCGGACGACGCTATGCCAATTGTGCTTCGCCCCACGGACCTCCCGGTTGCGGCCGGCTGCGACAGAGCCTGGGCGAGAACCCAGAGACTCTGGTGGCGCAGCTAGCACTGCGGTGCAGTGCCCTAGACCACTGCGCCACCCGGGAGGCCTACTTGATTGCTATTGAGATGTGTAGTAAACCAGTAGTGATTTATGTAGTAATTTAAGTACCGGTAGTAATGAGTGATACATTGGGTTTCACTACTGTTGAACACTACATATTTCCTACTCAAATCACTACATAATTCTCCCTTAATGACTACTGTGCAACTACTGAGCTTTTGGGTATCTACTGCTTAAAATATACACATACCTACACAATTCCTACATGTTCACTATTGGATTACTACACAACGCCTACACATTACTACTGTATGCCTATTCAATCCCTATTTAATTACTACTGCCAGTGCCATCTGTGTGTGTAGTGTTGTCACTACTGAATTGCTCCTGATCCTTTTTAATCTCCTAAATAAACCCTTTAGAATTACTATTGAAAACATTTACTACTGTTTATCTATTCAAAATCACTACTGACATCTTCTTGTTTCACTACTGTGTCACTACTAGACCAGTGCACATTATTGAACTTATTATTATTATTACATTAATTACATATCAAATTACATAGTTACACTTTTTTTGTTAAACCCTTTGAAGTCGTGTCTTCATTCAGGTTTGACTTAAATTAGTGTTAAATGCAAATAAAACCAAGTTTTTGCTGTTCTCTAGGTCTCATAATGTTGACCATGTCACGACTTCCGCTGAAGTCGGTCCCTCTCCTTGTTCGGGCGGTGTTCGGCGGTCGACGTCACCGACCTTCATTGATCCATTTTTCATTTTGCATTGGTTTGTCTTGTCTTCCTTCACACCTGGTTCCAATCCCATCAATTACATGTTGTGTATTTAACCCTCTGTTTCTCATGTTTTGTCGGAGATTGTTTAACTATTGTAAGAAATTGAAATAGAGACTGGAAACTAGCAATAACTACACTTCAACATAAGCCATATATTATACAAAAACACACATACTCCTCATTTCTCTTGGACATATGCTGGACTTAAGACACCAACTATAGACACACATAATTCCCCTCCCCCATAATAACCACAGACACACCCAACCCATGGTTGGACCTCAGGACAAAGAACTCTCAGGAACCAATGGAACGTGGACACCAGGCCTGATCAGGACTACCCAAGACCCAGATCGACCAATCGGAAGGCCGGACTCGCAGATCTACCTACTTTGCTTGTTGTCTGTATAGTACTGGACAATTCTGTAAACTCGCTCTCTTTTCCTGACGACCCCATACGGATCAGATAGAAGGAGCCGTGCTGCACGCTTTGCATAATATTTTTACACTTGAATAAACCTGCCTTATTATAAAATTATCCACCTCGTCTTATGTCTCCACTTGGTCTCCTGTCTCAAGTAAAACGAATTATTAACAGACTTGGTAAGCAGAGGATGGTCAAAACATATTTTAATTCGGCCCAATAGAAAATTCATAGGACAGGAGACGAGAGGGAGAAAGATTCAAGAAGGAGAGGTGACCCGCTCGAGGGAGACGTCGGCGATTCAACTCACCCAGGAAACTGATCAAAGAGCTCGAAAATATTAAGGTAAGCAGAGCCGGTTTAATCAAAATCTGCATATTGTATTATAGCCAATATCTAAATTCAATGATCAGAAGTACTGAGGTGAGTGAATTGTTGCTAAATTTATGTGGAATTGTTTAGAATCTAAGGCATTGTGTAAAGATATTTGCGAAGTATAAAATCAAGTCGCATTAGTAATCTGGGACTAGTTGGAACATTTTTCAACTAGGAGCATCAGTGATAAATCTAAGCTTGAAATAGGAGTAATGGTATTAAACTTGAAACTCAAATGTATTTGAAATGTAATGTGATCTGTTCAAGTCGTATTAGTAATCTGGGACTAGTTGAAACATTTTTCAACTAGGAGCATCAGTGATAAATCTAAGCTTGAAATAGGAGTAATGGTATTAAACTTGAAACTCAAATGTATCTGTTCAAGTCGTATTAGTAATCTGGGACTAGTGGAAATGGCACCCCTCTAGGAGCATCAGTGAGAAATCTAAGCTTGGCGTATTGGGATTCAAGTCGCATTAGTAATCTGGGACTAGTTGAAACATTTTTCAACTAGGAGCATCAGTGATAAATCTAAGCTTGAAATAGGAGCAAGGGTATTAAACCTGAAACTCTCCAAATTAATGCTGTTCAAGTCGCATTAGTAATCTGGGACTAGTTGAAACATTTTTCAACTAGGAGCATCAGTGATAAATCTAAGCTTGAAATAGGAGCAAGGGTATTAAACCTGAAACTCTCCAAATTAATGTGCGTGATTGAGCGTTCCACGAGATCTATTGCTACTAATTAGCTATAAGCTAAGTTCAGGCTCCGTTAGTGGTGACCGCCGAGTCGGAATCTGTGTGCCACGGTGAAGCAGCCATTTACGGTTGATGAGTTGACCTGGTTTTCCCCTCTTATACTGTTGGTAAATCCTTAAGGGATAGAATTCATTTGAAAATTATTATAGAAGCGCGTGAATTATTAGTATATTGTCCCCAAAGGAAACTTCTGAAATATTTTGCCAAAGTATTTAATTAATTAATTTTGCGAAAAGCAATAATATTTTTTTTATTATAAATACCCAAAACTGTCATTCCAATTATAACAGGAGCGCATGAATACATTCGTATATTGTTTCAAAAAGATATAGCTGAAATATTGTTGGAAAACGAAAATAATTCATCGAATACACGGCAATAAAATCCTTTGTCCACGCGAGTCGGACACCAGAAAGGGGGAGGTTAGAGGAAGAAAAATACATCGCTGGTTTCGATCAGTGACGGGCTAAAGTATACAAAGATAATAATAGACCCAGACATAGCTTAACGACAAAATGACCACGACTATCGTCCCCAAACACAAATTCAACGAATATTTAGATCAGAGAATGAAAGACAGAGCAGGCGGGAAATTACACTACAAACCCGTTAAAAAAAATTTGGGAGGAAGTGAGGCTAAGATGGACTCAAACAGGTTTCCTTAGTGGAGTCGCCCCATCAAAAGGGCAACTCCTCATTATGGAGAAAGAATTGGAGGAAGCAGTGAAGCAAGGGATAGAATGTGAAGTTGATAAGAATAAGAGTCACTTATTTAAAAAAGAAGGGACAAAGCAGAGGGAGAAGGCAGAGGCTGAGATGAAAATAGGATTATGGGCAATTGAGGAAATTAGAAAAGCTCTCCCTTACCGGAAACCTGATACGATGGGAGTGGTCACTGGAGCACCAACTGACACCAAAGAGGGCAGGCCCAACAATAATGACGCCCCACCTACCACCACAGCAGCCCCATCGGCCCCAACCCATCTCAGGGGCACTGTGGGGTTAATGGCAATTCCCCAGGCTCAGTTCAACTCCCATGTGCATCACCACATTACCCAATACAATAAGGGTAAGGGAGGGGCTGAAACACAAATCCAGTCCCTACAGGTACAACTTTTGAAACTACAATTGAAAGAGGCCCAGAAAGGAGAGAAACCCAAGAAACAGATGGTGGCTGAAGACCAACAAGAAATCTCACAAATCATTGAAAAAACTGTTTCCCGAATGATACAGCAACAACAACTACCCATCTTCACCCAGCAGGGACCACCTATACACCCACCCCAGGAGCAGCCATTCCAACTGCCGTATGCCTACCCGTTTCAGCCATACCCTTCATCGGAACCACCACTACAACCCTACTACCCACTACCACAATCAAACTATTCACCCACATGGGGACAGCCCCAGAGGTACTCTGGATCTTATGGAAGCTGTCATAATTGTAAACAAGCTGGGCATATGGTGCGACAGTGTCCGCACCCAATAACCCCGGCCCAAAGCCAGTTTCTGGCCAAAAGGGGACGAGGATACGCCCCTAGACTAAGGGGGAGTCAGGCCAATGATGTATCAACCACGTGCGGCCCTTCAACCCGCATACAATCACCCCAATCCAGACCCGAATCAGCAATCACCTCCCCCTTTTCAGGGCATGGCTGACGAATATGCCCCATGGCCCTGAAGCTGCTCACCACTAACCTACACTCATCATTGACCTGAACTACTGAAGCATCAAAGGCTTTTGCACTCTTGAAAACAGATCTCTAAGTGGCAGTAGCCCTAACAGCACCTGACAAAAAAAAAAAAAACAAGTTCCATCTGGATGTTTCTGAAAAAGAAGGATTTACATCATCCATCCTTTTCCAGAACCTAGGGGGAGAGAAGAGTGTTGAGGTATCACTCCTCCAAACTGGACCACATTGAAGCAGGACAAACCACATGCTCCAAGTATGTGGCTGCAGTGGCAAAAGCTATTGGGAAAACAGCCCACATGATAATGTGCCATCCATTGGAAATCCACACCCACCATGGGGTTGCAGCATATCTGATGAGCAAAGAATTCACGTTCAGCGCTGAAAGGAAAACGAAAATCCAGAATAAATGCACACAATCACACATCACATTTGTCAACACTGACAAAAACACGGCAGACGCACTCAATGCTGAAGGTCTACCCCACTCCTGTGCAGAAAGAGCTGCACAGGAACTGAAACGGAGACCTGACCTGGGGAACGAACCACTCACCAACACACACAGATGTGGGGAAAGACAATGTGACAAATGAAAAAAGGTACCTGTTAGTTATGGTAGACAGGTTCTCTAAATGGGTTGAGGCAATACCAACAGCAGGGGAGGATGCAAAATAGGTCATTAAGTGGCTGCAAACCGAACTCATGTGTGTTGTTTAATGACAAACGCTCCATGTACCAATAGGGTCGGATGTGTAAATGTCAACTGATTGTTGTTTAATGATGGGGTTAGTGTACAGGCCACAATCTCATAAGTCTCGTGGAACGCGCCAATCAAATGTATGTGCAGGTTTGAAGTTGATTTGGGTTGAAGTCCTGCCCCTGGCGTTGCTGGCCATGATAGCCTCTCCAGGTGCAGGCACCCATCTCTCTCCTCATGAGACAATGGCTGGAGGAGTCATGCTTGGTCCACCAAGGAAGGGAGGTCATATGCCCGCCCTTGATGTACAACAAATTGTAATGTTTGATAATTGACGGAACTTTCTGCAGCTCTCTCCACACAGATTCATAAGGTCCAACGGGGAAGCAGAAGGGAGATCTGGCACACGGAAGGTAAAAATTGGTGACTGGGTGGGGTTAATGTCCACAAGAGAAAGTGGCTAGAACCCAGGTGGACTGGACAGTACGAAGTGAGGGAGGTTACTTCACACTCAGTCCAGGTCAAAGGTAAATCAGGCGCACCTTGGCACCACCTCACACATTGCACTCCAGCCCCAATCCCTTCTAGAACACTGACAGAAGTCAGAGCTGACTTAAACAGCTTAAATTCGATTCCAAATGAAGACATTTCTGACTCAGGTGATGCGGAATCAAACTCCGCCTCCCCTGATAAAGGAACCTCGCCCAGTTAGAGGGATATTTCTTCCTCCCTGGGCAAGGCTAGGGATATCTGGCCCCTTATTTGTGATATTCCTACTGATATTTGGGGTGTCCCTGGGCACTTTCACATGGTTAATAGAATAACTATAACCGGATCCCCATGGATGTATGTCACGGACACTCTAGTCTAACTAGGTAATAATAGATTAAAAAATTAAAAAAATCTAAAATTTAGAAAACAATAGTTAAAATAAGAAACTAATATGGCTCAAATTGAGAAGGTTGAATAAGAGTGGGTGGAGAGCTATGCAGAGAATGGACAGAAGATGGCAGTATTGCAGCACCCAAATGGTCTCCCAGCCGACTGGTTGAATGCTGGTGACATAATTTTGTTTTTTGGAGTAAACATTAAGGTTAAGGGTTTCCGTGTACCCAGAGATAAGATATCTTAAAAGAATACACTCATATGGGAATAGGAGTTTTACTTTCTGAGTTTTATTTAGGCAAGGGACTTTGAGAAGATAAAGGGTTCTTTTGGTATGTCTAGATATGGAACACGAATGTAGGTGTAACATTTTGACCTGTTTTCTGTTTCCATTGCATTTTCCGGCGACTTGATCACTCGCGGGGAAATGTAGTGAGAATAATGAGATTGTGTCATTTGGGATACTAGTTTTGAGGTAAATTGATTATAATAGAGTTTATAACTCTTGACCATAAGGTAAGCATTTGTATTGGCCATTAGAAGATAGAGATAGGTTAATTAAGGTTATGTTAGGACTTTAAAGGTTGACACTATAAGACCTGTGGTTATTTTTAAATCCATGCAGATAAAGTCAAAACAGTGAGACACTTAGTTAATATTGTAAAGGAACACACAGTTGTTATTGACTATTATTACAAAAAGGCAGACAGATGGGTCTACCCCGCACTGTTCAGACCTTGAAGGTTTGAGAGCAGAGTGGGGAGGGTGGACCAGGAAATGAGCAAGGTAGGCTGTGAAATAAGATAGGAGAGAAAGGGGTTAACATATTTAAGCAGCACAGATACATTTCAAAGTAGATAAGTCACTTGACAGAGAATTAGAAAAGAATAGATATGAATGTACGCCAAAGGGAGAATTGGATATGCGGGGAATAAAAGGGACGTTCCTAGAATATGATGTACTAAGTTATTATTTAGAGTAGGTAAGGTTGATACCTGGCCAGAGCCAGGTATCAAACGAAGGAGGGTACATTGTGGACTAGGAAAGGATGGGGCCTATTGGATAATAAACTTATTTAAAATTAAACATTTATAGCTAAAAAAAAAATAAGAAAAATAATTAGGCATAGAAGTTAAATATATAATCAGAAAGAACAAATGAGGAACTGTTTGCTAACCAAACCTGTATGTCTAAGAGTTTATACATTGCAGGTGAATTAAGGGAGAAGGTGAATCACTCGACCTGGGGGCATATCGCACTTGGAGGGTGAGACACACTGACACTGCCGAATGATCACAGAGTTAAGGAGAAGAACTGTTGCTAATAGAGCTCGGGGATCAACTCCTTAATGAAGAATTCCCTGCCCCTGACCTTTCCTCACTGTGTTCGTTCATAGAAGTGAAAGTGTTGCTTTATCTCTGGCTGATGATATGTTCTCTGGGAGAGGGTGGGGTTTTACAGGACTGCCTGTAGTCCTGAGCTGTCTGATAAGGATATGATGGGGAGGTTACCATCGCAGTGCTGCCAGAACCACCACCAGTTCCAACGGACCAGGGTTCAGCCGGCCTCCTCCACCACTTCAAGACCAAGTCCCACGCCATCACCTAAGCTCTCCAATCTGGTACAGATAATAAATATAAAAGACATCTCAGATAGTGAACATTTGGGGACTGAAACTGTTTATGAGGAAAGGGAGAATATGTGTTTGGCCTACAAAACACTTAATAGAAAGGACTGTGTCGTATGTGGACATGCCAGACCTATTCTGGCTGCTCACCCATTTGTCCTAAGTAATGGGGAAGGTTGGATGTGCATCCAAATTTAACCCTGTGCAAAACTCTGAGTCTTGTGTTCCCAGAAGTCCCTCCCCAGAAGGACCGTGGGGAGTTAAGGCATATGGGGGACATAACAGCTGTAACACTGGTACAGGTAGAGGTATAGACTGTGGAAGGCTCCCTGCTACTACCTGCATCACTAATACCACTATTAACTAGAGGTGTTGCTGATGTATGGTGGATGTGTGGACCTGCCAGGCGGTTGACCCCATTTTTGAAAGGAAATTGTCGTTGCTCATGTGTTTTGGCCAGTCTGATACCACCGTTGCCTATTATGATAGCTAATCAACTTCTGGGAAGCTACACAGGACACAGAGGCTTGGGACCAACCCAGGAGACGGCAGAAACGTGACGCTCCTTGGTCCGAGGGTACAGATAACATGCACACCAACCTGTTGGGGGTCCCAATAGGGGTCCCCCACGAATTCCAGACATTAACCAGGAATGATGGCCTGTGGCATCTGATGCCCATCCTTGGCCCAGCTATTGTTGATGTTAAAACAAAAGGTCTGGATCAATTATAAACACACCCACACAGGATTTACAGGGATGGCTGAACAATTGGATGCTGCCTCACAAACCAGTAGACACAATAGACTAACACTGGACATAAGTCTGGCCAACAAGGGAGGTGTAACAGTGTTGCACGTTTGTTCCTAAAAATACTAGTCCGGATGGGAGCATTTCAAAAGCTCTGAGTGGGTTGGCAAGGTTATCAGTGGAGATGAAGGGTCTTGCAGGTGTGGAGGAGAGTGGACTGTTCCCCTGGCTGGGTGGTTGTTTTGGTAAGTACACTGCAAGGACGATTACTGGATTTCTGACACTAGTTGTGGTTTTTCATTTCTGTGTTGCCTGTATCATACCTTGTTTGAAGAAGTTTGTTACAGATGTGTAAGGGGCCTCTGGTTGATGCTCCAGTTGGAGAGGCTGATACGAAAACGAGCTTCCGCAGGAGAATGGGCTGACAGAGGAGGACCCTTGGTTTGTTGTAGATGATGTTGTTGAATGAATAAAAAGTGATGTTTGTCCTCCCTGTTGTGAAGGTTTGAAGTTCCCGGGTGGCGACGAGCCCACCTGGTACAGGTTGTATAGAGGGATGGACCGGAGGGTTTAACATATTCTCGTTTTTTGGTTTACTAATGTGTGGTTGGCCACTCCAGGGGTAGTTATTGGAGTGGTCTCCTTTTTGGTCCTTGCTCATTTACGACTCAACTTACATTGATGCTATTGGTGTCCCTAGGGGGTGCCAGATGAATATAAACTGGCGGACCAAGTGACAGCTGGGTTTGAATCATCATTTTTTGTTGGTGGTGTACAGTTAATAAAAATGTGGACAGAATTAACTACATTCATTTTAATGTCCAGAAACTGGGCAATTGGACTCAACAAGGCTTTGAGGCGGTCCATGGACAATTGGCAGCTACGTCCCTGATGGCATTTCAAAATAGAATCGCGGTTGATATGTTATTGGCTGAACGGGGGGGGGGTCTGTGCAAATGTTTGGTGAACAGTGTTGTACTTTTATTCCCAATAACACAGCTACGGATGGGAGTCTGACTGTAGCATTGGAGGGACTTCGTACCCTTAATGGTAAGATGAAACAGCATTCTGGAGTGGACACTACTATGTGGGACTCATGGATGGATGCTTTTGGTAAATATAAGACGCTGGTTTCCTCCATCCTAGTATCAATTTCTGTTTTTGCGGCCATTCTTGTACTTTGTGGATGCTGTTGCATTCCATGTGCGCGCACGCTTGCTAGCCGTGTTATAACTGCAGCCATAGACCCTAATCAGGAAAGGGCCCAAATGTTCCCATTGCTTGAGGATGGGGAAGCTGGACCTGTCTATCTATTTGAGGACTAAGATACTTTTATGTCACGTCTCTTGTGAGACGTGAAGAGAGGGAATTAAAAAAAAATTTGTCTTCTGACAAATTTTATCCTTTAGCTTTGTCTTTTTACATACTTTTATGTCACGTCTCTTGTGAGACGTGAAGAGAGGGAATCAAAAATTTGTCTTCTGACAAATTTTATCCCTTAGCTTTGTCTTTTTATATACTTTTATGTCACGTCTCTTGTGAGACGTGAAGAGAGGGAATCAAAAATTTGTCTTCTGACAAATTTTATCCTTTAGTTTTGTCTTTTTATATACTTTATGTCACGTCTCTTGTGAGACGTGAAGAGAGGGATTTGTAAGAAATTGAAATAGAGACTGGAAACTAGCAATAACTACACTTCAACATAAGCCATATATTATACAAAAACACACATACTCCTCATTTCTCTTGGACATATGCTGGACTTAAGACACCAACTATAGACACACATAATTCCCCTCCCCCATAATAACCACAGACACACCCAACCCATGGTTGGACCTCAGGACAAAGAACTCTCAGGAACCAATGGAACGTGGACACCAGGCCTGATCAGGACTACCCAAGACCCAGATCGACCAATCGGAAGGCCGGACTCGCAGATCTACCTACTTTGCTTGTTGTCTGTATAGTACTGGACAATTCTGTAAACTCGCTCTCTTTTCCTGACGACCCCATACGGATCAGATAGAAGGAGCCGTGCTGCACGCTTTGCATAATATTTTTACACTTGAATAAACCTGCCTTATTATAAAATTATCCACCTCGTCTTATGTCTCCACTTGGTCTCCTGTCTCAAGTAAAACGAATTATTAACACTATCTTCAGATCCTCTTTTTTGTTGCAGTCACATTTCTCCACAACGTAACTTTTAGAAAATAAAGATACGCAGCAGTAATATGTAGGCATTGTGTAGTAAAACAATTATAAGCCGTTATTGGGTAAGAATACCAATATGAAAATACTGTACATTTGCATACAAACACACTTATTAGGTATCATGACGCTACATGCTGTAGCTACATTTCAATGGTGCTAGCAAAGAGCTAGGCTAAACTCAATTACATCTCTATGACAACGGCTAACGCCTAAGACCGTTTTGGCTACCAATCCTTTTGATGTGGTTAAAAGTTAAATACACGGCAAACAACGACATGAACGTATTCATAAAACATGATGGAAAGTTGATTTACAGATGCTGCCAGCATAAGGGTTATGGACGCCAGGATGACGAAGGATGGAAGATGATTACATTTGGGATTGTCAAAAACAGTAGCTAGCCAACAACAACAACCAACTACTTCCTGTTATGTCTTCTTCTGCGATCGCGAAAAACCAGTGTAGTCTGGCTGTAGTGTTGTGATACTTATTTACTACTAACATAAAGTTGTAAAAAATCTACCTGATTACTATTGAAAAGCCTGTGTAGTAAAGCTGTTGTGTTTTGACTACTTATTAACTAACTACATCAAGTAGTAAAACTACACGATTACTACTTGAAACACTATGGTTTTCCTACTGAAATCTACAAACCTCTACTTGTGTATCTTGAGTAGTGCATGAACTACACATTCACTACACAATCCCTATAAGTCTCTACATAGTCACTTCTACAACATGTATAGGTTCTGTGTAGTAATCCAGTGGTACTTTTTCATGAGGGATTCAACTGTATCAAACACCATAACATATCAGAAAGTCTACAGTAATGTTAGCTAGCGTCCTTTTCACACTATGATGAGTGTTTTGGTCATATATTAGGCCTATTGTCCCTCCATCAGTAGATTCATATGGTAGGTAGGCCAACATAACTTAAATTACCTAACTAGCCTCTTGACTGGAGGACTATGTCTATACCTATAAATCCAACAACGCAGACCGGTTTGCTGACCTAGCTAGTTAGCAAGACTGGTTAGCATCGGATCGCGAATGTTGGGTTGTTTGATAAGGTTAACACTAAACAAATGGGATATTTAATTTAACATGAGGATGGCGCGCAAGATGGCGGTCAGTGCAGATAATTTGTTTTGGAAACTGAAGGAATTATTGGATTTCCTTACCCAATTATGACCATTGAATTATTTATATGGTCATAAAACCCTGTATGAATATGGTTTAGTTTATTTACCAAAGTAATTTATTACTTTTTGCAAGTTATTCACCTCTAAAACTAAGTTCGCGACAACACTAGATAGCCTGATAAGCTAGCTAGCTCAAAAACGAGCTTGTCGAACGTACATGTAAACTGCCACAACCAGAACCAAAAGGAAAAGAAATGGAGAGATCGTCAGATGGACAATTAACCACAAAAGATAGTATGATTTTGGGTACTCCTCTTCAGAATGTAACTGTGGGGGGAAATACTGCAATGGGTGATGAAAATGTGGTGAGCAAGGACAACAATGCTCACAACTTGCGCCCTTCCAGCCCCCAGCTCAGGCCTTTACCTTACGACCCCGGCACTCCAGTCAAGCCCCAGCGGGAAAAGATGAGAGGCCAAGAGAAATGTCACTTCTTGAGATGCAAAACAATATTGTAATGCTTTTGACAGGAAAGATAGATGAAAGGGCAAATGGCTTGGAGGTCATGGTTAGGGAGAATACGATGAAAATTGAGGCCATTCAAAAATCTGTTGACTTTATCTTTGGAGAAGTGAAAACCCTCAAAAGTGACATGAAGAAAGTGGAAGTTATCTGCCAGGAAAATGAAAAGAAGGTGGCTGAACTCGAGCAAAGGGTGAATGAGGCGGAGAGATACCAGCGCAGGTGGAACCTGAGGCTCCATGGAATTCCAGAGCAGGCGGGTGAGGACATCAAATGCAGAGTTGTTGACATCTGTGGAGCTGTCATTCCCAAATCAAAAGCCAAACTTCAGGAAAATGTAGACATCGTCCATCGTTTGGGAAGACTTCAAGACAAGAGACCGAGGACAACCATCATCCGGTTCACCAACAGATCTACAAAGGATCTTCTTTGGAGGCGAGCGAAGAATTGTGAATTTCTCATCAAGCAAACATTGAGGTTCACGGAGGATCTGACCTCCGCAGACAAAGTGACAAGAGAGAAACTGTGGCTGTGTCACTTTCCTGACCGGTTTTCTGTTATTTTTTATGTGTTTGACGGTCAGGGCGTGAGTTTGGGTGGGTAGTCTATGTTATGTGTTTCTATGTTGGTAATAGGGTGACCTGATATGGCTCTCAATTAGAGGCAGGTGGTTTTCATTTCCTCTGATTGAGAGCCATATTAAGGTAGGTGTTTTCACACTGTTTGTTTGTGGGTGGTTGTCTCCTGTGTCAGTGTCTGTATGTTACGCCACACGGGACTGTTTCGGTATCATTCGTTCGTTCGTTTTGTATGTAGTCTGTTTCCTGTTCATGCGTTCTTCACGTTATATGTAAGTTCGTGTCCAGGTCTGTCTACATAATTTATTTGTTTTGTAGTTTATCAAGTGTATTTCGCTTCGTCTTGTTTAATAAATCATTATGTCACATAACCACGCTGCATTTTGGTCGAATCACTACTCCTCCTCTTCGTATGAAGAGGCCGATGGTGGCTGCAGCTCGAAAGGCAGGGAAAACTGCATTTTTTTATCGGTGCAAGAGTGATCATCGATGGGAAAGAAATGCGGCCAAATCAGAACATTTGAGTGAGAGCCAGAGTCTAACTCGGACAGAACTGTCAGGCCAAAAAACTGATTACCAGGTGAAAAGCATCCTTTTATTATAAAAATGTACACAAACACTTGAATAAGAAAAGGCTGAACAGTGAACTGGTAAACTAAACACTAACTATAGGTGAATAACTGCTTATTGTAAAGTCTACACAATATCTCCCCCTTGTGGGAGTAAGAATACTTTGGTAAATGTATGACCAATATTTGTTTGTTTTTTGTTGGAGAGGTTAATAATGGGATGGAAATCCTTTTAGTTACATATCCTTAGGAAAAGCTTATATTAGCATAACAAGGTTGTTGGTTGAAGTTTATGTCTTTATCTCTTTGTTCAATTAATGTCAGGGGTATTCGTAATTTAAACAAGCGTAAGGCTATTTTCCTGTATTGCAAACGGTTTAATGCAGACTTTTACTTTTTACAAGAGACTCATGCTTGTTCTTCCGATCTATCTTTTTGAAAACTCAATGGGGTAACGATATCTGGTTATCATATGGCAACAACCACTCTGCAGGTGTAGCAGTTTTAAGAGGTGCATTTAAAGGGAAGGTCATCAGCAGTAAGACTCACCACTCTGGACATTGGTTAATTTTAACAGTACATTTCAACAGTGAAATGTTTTTATTAGGGAATATTTATGCATACAACAACAAACAAACCAACAGGATATTATTTCAAGAATTTGAAGAAGAAATTAATAGAGTTATAGGTGTATTTCAGGATATCAAAATTATCTTAGGTGGAGATTTTAATTCTGCAACTAATGTGATGATTGACAGATATCCCCCTCCTAACAGATCCAGCATAGTTAATCCTGAGTTTAATAACCTATGTCTTGGTCTTGGATTAGTAGATATTTGGAGATCTAAATATCCTAATAAAAAGGAATTCACTTGTAGTACCAAGGACATGTCCAGACAGTCAAGAATTGACTTCTGGTTGATTTCTAATTCATTAGATAATTCTGTAGTCAAGGTATCAATTGAACCATCAATTCTTACTGATCATAAAGTTATATTGTTATCTTTAAATAGGAATGGATCTGAAGTTAAACTGAATCGGAGTTATTGGAAACTCAATAGTAGACTGTTGGAAGATGATAATTTCAAGATGGATGCCAAAGATATTAAACAAGACAATTGGAGGAAAGCCCAACTATTTAAGTCTTATGGGAAATATTGGGAATTAATGAAGTATGAAATAAGACAAACAGCCATGAAGAGAGGTAAAGAAATTGCTGAACTTAAAAGATTGAGGGAAGATAAACTTGATAAGGAAATACTTTCTCTAATCTCTATGGAGGACCTTGATGAAGAAGGAAAGTGTCAGTTATTCTCTTTACAACTAGAAATGGACCGAATGTATGAAGAGAGAGCAAAAGGGGCATTTGAAAGATCAAGAAGGAGATGGTTGGAGGAAAGTGAAAAAAATACAAAATACTTTTACAATTTAGAAAGAAAACATTCTGAATTTACATCTATTCATAAGCTCAATATAGATGGCAAAGAAAATGAAAACCCCAAAGATATTTCAAAAAATGTTTCAGAATTCTATGGTAACCTTTATACCAGTAATGCCTGTCCTACTAGTGACATATCTGCCTTTCTAGACTCTGTCAAAGACTGTGCAAAATTCATAGATGAAGACTTCCAAAAGTCTTATTTACAATTGCGACCTGGCCAAGATAATGCAAAGCAGTTTGACACATACAACAACACAGAGTTACACATGGAGTAAAACAAACATACAGTCAATAATACAGTAGAAAAATAAGTATATATACAATGTGAGCAAATGAGGTGAGATAAGGGAGGTAAAGGCAAAATAAAGACCATGGTGGCGAAGTAAATACAATATAGCAAGTAAAACACAGGAATGGTAGATTTGCAGTGGAAGAATGTGCAAAGTAGAAATAATGGAGTGCAAAGGAGCAAAATAAATAAATATAGTAGGGGAGGAGCTAGTTGTTTGGGCTAAATTTATAGATGGGCTATGTACAGGTGCAGTAATCTGTGAGCTGCTCTAACAGCTGGTGCTTAAAGCTAGTGAGGGAGATAAGTGTTTCCAGTTTCAGAGATTTTTGTAGTTCGTTCCAGTCATTGTTCGTTCCAGTCATTGGCAGCAAAGAACTGCAAGGAGAGGCGGCCAAAGGAGGAATTGGCTTTGGGGGTGACCAGAGAGATATACCTGCTGGAGCACGTGCTACAGGTGGGTGTTGCTATGGTGACCAGCGAGCTGAGATAAGGGGGGACTTTACCTAGCAGGGTCTTGTAGATGACCTGGAGCCAGTGGGTTTGGCGACGAGTATGAAGCGAGGGCCAGCCAACGGTCGCAATGGTGGGTAGTATATGGGGCTTTGGTGACAAAACGGATGGCACTGTGATAGACTTCATCCAATTTATTGAGTAGGGTATTGGAGGCTATTTTGTAAATGACATCGCCGAAGTCGAGGATCGGTAGGATGGTCAGTTTTACGAGGGTATGTTTGGCAGCATGAGTGAAGGATGCTTTGTTGCGAAATAGGAAGCCAATTCTAGATTTAACTTTGGATTGGAGATGTTTGAATTGAGTCTGGAAGAAGAGTTTACAGTCTAACCAGAGACCTAGGTATTTGTAGTTGTCCACATATTCTAAGTCAGAACCGTCCAGAGTAGTGATGCTGGACGGGCGGGCAGGTGCAGGCAGCGATCGGTTGAAGAGCATGCATTTAGTTTTACTTGTATTTAATAGCAGTTGGAGGCCACGGAAGGAGAGTTGTATGGCATTGAAGCTCGTCTGGAGGGTTGTTAACAAAGTGTCGAAAGAAGGGCCAGAAGTATACAGAATGGTGTCGTCTGCGTAGAGGTGGATCAGAGACTCACCAGCAGCAAGAGCGACATCATTGATGTATACAGAGAAGAGAGTCGGCCCAAGAATTGAACCCTGTGGCACCCCCATAGAGACTGCCAGAGGCCCGGACAACAGGCCCTCCGATTTGACACACTGAACTCCATCAGAGAAGTAGTTGGTGAACCAGGCGAGGCAATCATTTGAGAAACCAAGGCTATCGAGTCTGTCGATGAGGATGTGGTGATTGACAGAGTCGAAAGCCTTGGCCAGGTCAATGAATACGGCTGCGCAGTATTGTTTCTTATCGATGGCGGTTAAGATATCGTTTAGGACCTTGAGCGTGGCTGAGGTGCACCCATGACCAGCTCTGAAACCAGATTGCATAGCGGAGAAGGTGCGGTGGGATTCAAAATGGTCGGTAATCTGTTTGTTGACTTGGCTTTCGAAGAACTTAGAAAGGTAGGATAGATATAGGTCTGTAGCAGTTTGGGTCAAGAGTGTCCCCCCTTTGAAGAGGGGGATAACCGCAGCTGCTTTCCAATCTTTGGGAATCTCAGACGACACGAAAGAGAGGTTGAACAGGCTAGTAATAGGGGTTTCAACAATTCCGGCAGATAATTTTAGAAAGAAAGGGTCCAGATTGTCTAGCCCGGCTGATTTGTAGGGGTCCAGATTTTGCAGCTCTTTCAGAACATCAGCTGATTGGATTTGGGAGAAGGAGAAATGGGGAAGGCTTGGGCGAGTTGCTGTGGGGGGTGCAGTGCTGTTGACCGGGGTAGGGGTAGCCAGGTGGAAAGCATGGCCAGCCGTAGAAAAATGCTTATTGAAATTCTAGTGGATTTATCGGTGGTGACAGAGTTTCCTATTCTCAGTGCAGTGGGCAGCTGGGAGGAGGTGCTCTTATTCTCCATTTCACATTATGTAACCGATGTGAAATGGCTAGCTAGTTAGCGGTGGTGCGCTAATAGTGTTTCAATCGGTGACGTCACTCGCTTTGAGACCTTGAAGTAGTGGTTCCCCTTGCTCTGCAAGGGCCGCGGCTTTTGTGGAGCGATGGGTAACGATGCTTTGTGGGTGACTGTTGTTGATGTGCGCAGAGGGTCCCTGGTACGCACCCGGGTCGGGGCGAGGGAACGGACTAAAGTTAAACTGTTACATTTACAGTGTCCCAGAACTTTTTTGAGTTTGTGTTGCAGGAAGCAAATTTCTGCTTGAAAAAGCTTTGTGATGAAATTATTGCTATTAAAGAAATAAAAAAATGTGTCAGCAAGTTAAAAGAGAACAAATCTCCAGGGAATGATGGCATTATCAGTGAATTCTATACATATTTTCAGGAGGATATTATTGAATTTATATTTAATGTTTTTAAGGAGGCAATTGATTTCGGGGTCCTGCCTGTTTCTATGACACAGGGCTTAATTTCTGTAATACCCAAACCAAACAAAGATTCTATGATGTTAGAAAATTGAAGACCAATCACATTAATGAACAATGATGGAAAGATACTTGCATCCATCTTTGCAGAAAGACTTAAAAAAGGTCTTGACCAAATCATTGACGATACCCAGTCGGGTTTTATGAAGGGCAGACATATATGTAATAATGTTCGACTAGTATTGGACTTGATAGACTACAATGAACATATTATGGAAGATAGCTTTATTTTATTTGTAGACTTTTACAAGGCATTTGAAACAGTTGAACATTATTTTATTTTTGAGGCTTCGATGTTTTGGTCAATATTTTCAAAGTGCAATTAAGACACTTTACAATAAGAGTAACAGCTCTGTTAAATGATCCCATGGAACTTCACAAAGATTCGACATTAGAATTAAACAAGGATGCCCAATTTCTCCTTTCTTGTTTTTATTGGTCACAAGTTATGGCACTTCATATAAATAAGGATAGTTTTAGGGGTATTCAGATACAAGACAAAGAGATAAAATTTTCACAATTGGCTGATGACACCACTGTTTTTTAAAAAGATCATAATGAAGTCAGGAAAGCTATTGAGTGTGTTAATGCCTTCTCACATGTATCAGGTTTATCTCTGAATATTAGGACATGTCAATTATTTGCGTTGAAAAGATGTGACTTAAACTCAGTATGTAATATCTGTAAAAGATGTGATCACATCTCTTGGTATTACAGTTAACAAAGATCAGAAAGAAAGGGACAACTTAAATTTCTCTCATATTGAAGAGAAAATTGGAAAGAGATTTAACTCCTGGTTATTTCAGAGATCTTTCTTTATCTGGACGTGTACTTTTTTCACAATCTGAAGGTTTGTCCAGATTAGTTTATACCTCCCTTGCCTTGGATGTTCCTCTGTCAGTAACTAAAATGGTTGATACTAAACTATTTAACTTCATATGGAGGAATAAAACTCATTATAAAGAAAATCGGTGTTATGTAGCACCCAAGGTGAGGGAGGGTTGAATGCTCTGGATTTTAAAACCTCTAATATAATATTTCAGATTAAATGGATACAAAACTATTTCAGATTAAATGGATACAAAACTATTTAAGAAATAAGGATTGCATCTGGAATATCATCCCTAATTTAATATTCCAACAAATTGGTGGTCTAGAATTCTTACTCAAATGCAACTTTAATATGGGTAAAATCCCTATTAAGCTTGCAAACTTTCATAAACAAGTACTTCTAACTTGGAACCTCATGTACAAACACAATTTTTCCCCTCATAGGTATACAATCTGGAATCATAAAGATTTTGACAACATCATTATTTGGGTTTAACAAGTATTGAATTGTGATGGACAACTATATGATATTCCAGAATTGATTAGAACACACAATGTTACATTCACTCCCGAGGAGTATCAAATTGTTGTTAGAGCTATCCCTAAAGGTGCTATTCTTCTTTTAGGAGAATATAACAATACTCCAAGTTCAACTGTTGAGGATTTTGTAGCCTCAATACAATTAGAAGGAATTTACATTTTAAACTATAAATGTAATAACATGTATATAAGGAAACTATATCAATATGTTACTATTCCCTCTGCTAAAATGTACTGGAATGCAGCCCTAGGACAAGTGAACTGGAACAAAGTTTCGTTGTTATCTGGTAAATATTGTATATCTAATAAGGTGAAAGAAGTATCATACAAACTCATTCATAGAATCTAGCCCGTAAAGACCTTTATTATACACAGATTTAAAATAGCTATTGATAACAAATGTGTATTTTGTGATTGTGACCCAGAGACTCTTGACCATTTATTTTATGACTTATGTCAGAAGATTTCGGAGTGAGTTAGACGATTTTATTTTAAAAGAAACAACTATTAATGTTAATTTGAAAGACTCTGTAAGGACTGGGTGTCGGGGTGCGAAGTCAAGCGCAGGAAACAGAGGGTGCAATAACAAATGTTCTTTTAATGAACACTGTGAAACTTAGGCCACCCTTCTATACACTGGGGGCTCTCATAAAACTACCCCAGACACGGGGGGAACGAAAACAGTCCAGTACCAACGTACACACGTAGTTTGACACAAACACCACGCTTACCAACTAACAATCCCGCACAAAGAAACCGGGGGGCCGGCTGACGGATAAGCCCAACTAATTACAAACCAAATACAAAACAGGTGTAACCAATAAACACATAAGGAGGGGGAGAAAAGGATCAGTGGCAGCTAATAGGCCGGTGACGACGACCGCCGAGCGCCACCCGAACGGGAAGGAGAGCCTGCCTCGGTCGGAGTCGTGACAGACTCTGATATTATGTTTTATTTTGAACCAAATGATATGGACCCTGATTTAACTTTCATTGTTAATTTGTTTATCTTTCATGGAAGATTATTTGTCCATGAAATGAAGTGGGCAGAGAACAAACCCCTCTTCACATTATTTAAGATAGAATTGAAATATTATTTTGAAATGATCAGTAAATGTAAAAACAAAAAAGCAATATGCAGCATGAAAGTATTTAACAAATTGAAAATGGATCTGTTAGGTTTATGTACTCTTGTTTGTACATTTCAGTTTTTTTTAAATTTGTTTTCATAATAAAAAAAGAAAAAAAAGAAATGTAAAACATATTTCATTTAACATTCTAGAGCACAACTGTTGAAGACCAGGGGGCGCGCTGAACGTAACCACTGCCAGTAGTCCAACTAGCCGCAAGATGGAGGTATTATTCCTAAACGTTTTAGCTAAACTTTTATTTTAGTCGACCACTGACCAATGTTCGGTGGAAGATTAGTACACTTTTTAAAATTCATTTTCAATCTATTTACTAACAGGGTTGCAATTGTATTTAGCCTTGGATCAGACAAGCCAAGGAAAGTGACCAGATTGAAAAGTATAATAATGTCGTTGATTGGCTGAGTAAACAGGCATAATTAGGCTACAGTTTGCGCCAATGGTGCGACCTGAACGCCACGCGGTAGGCTATTCAACAGCGTGTGCATGATTACACGCTCCATCCCTTTGCAGCCATTAAATGGCAGTGAGCACCAAAATACTCCAACAGAGCCAGGTGGGTAGCAGTGGGCTGGGGTGGAAAGGGTTTGCTTTGTTTGAGTTCTTATTGAAAGACTCCTCAGCTCAGAGGTTTTGAAAACGAATTTGTAGTGGTGCACATCACTGCTTGTTTTAGGGCTGTGAGTGAGGGCCCTACTATTTAAAACCTAAACCCTAATGAATAAAGGTGTGTTATCATAATGTAATGCATATAGACTATATTGCTATATTATGATGCATATCTGATGTTCATCTAAGTTAAAACATCTGGTCCACCCCCCTAAAAAACAATTCTGACCACTGCAGACAAAATCCTATTTCGGAACAAAACATCCATCACTCATGCTGCCAAACATACCCTGGTAAAACTGACTAACTTACCGATCCTTGACTTCAGCGATGTCATTTACAAAATAGCCTCCAACACTCTACTCAGCAAATTGGATGCAGTCTATCACAGTGCCATCCGTTTCGTCACCAAAGCCCCATATATTACCCACCACTGCGACCTGTATGCTCTCGTTGGCTGGCCCTCGCTTCATATTAGTCGCCAAACCCACTGGCTCCAGGTCATCTATATGTCTTTGCTAGGTAAAGCCCCACCTTATCTCAGCTCACTGGTCACCATAGCAACACCCAACCGTAGCACACGCTCCAGCAGGTATATAACACTGGTCACCCCCAAAGCCAACTCCCCCTTTGGCCGCCTTTCCTTCCAGTTCTCTGCTGCCAATGACTGGAACAATTGCAAAAATCACTGAAGCTGGAGACTCATATCTCCCTCACTAACTTTAAGCCTCAGAGCAGCTTACAGATCATTGCACCTGTACATATCCCATCTGTAAATAGCCCATCCAACTACCTCATCCCCATATTGTCTTTTTGTCTTTTTTTTCTCCTTTGCACCCCAGTATCTCTACTTCCACATTCATCTTCTGCACATCTATCACTCCAGTTTTTGTTTGCTAAATTGTAATTATTTCACCACTACGGCCTATTTATTGCTTCACCTCCCTAATCTTACTTCATTTGCACACACTGTATATATACTTTCTATTGTGTTATTGACTGTACATTTGTTTATTCCATGTGTAACTCTGTGTTGTTGTTTGTGTCACACTGCTCTGCTTGATCTTAGCCAGGTCGCGGTTGTAAATGAGAACTTGTTCTCAACTGGCCTACCTGGTTAAATAAAGGTGAAATAAAAAAATAAAATAAAAAGTTATAGATTATTCCAGCAGATGGCGATATACTACTGTGTATATTACTCTTGAGCAGTAGGTGTGTCCAAATCCTGTGCATTTTCCCCTTGCCCTCGTTCGCCATGACGTATTTCCTGAGGGGCTACGTAATGTGGACCCCTCAGCTGTTTTGAGAGGGTTCATATTATTTTCATTTATTTTGTAACCATTAACAATGTGGTTTGGTAGTTGTAAGAGTATATTCGATTAATTAGTATATCAAAGAAGACAGGGGATCATGCATAATGTAAACGGGAACTGGTAAATTTACAGAATAAACCCTCCCAAGGCATTGGAAAGTTTCCCGATAATTGAGGCGCTCATGGGGAGTTTTGTACTGGTGTGCCTTCGTTCCTGGAAGAGGCCAGACTAGTTGGTTAGTGCTAGGAGTGTGCTTTGCCTGTCATCGGTATTGCCTTGTCCCTATCTACAGAGACACTCTGGCTGTAACTGTGTCGGCTAGAAGGGCATTACGAGCCTGGCCGTAACGTTAGCTGAAACTTGACGCCGTCGATCCCGGTTGTTGTTCGGTGGAGTGGGTTTATTTGAAATTATATTCCGATTACCGTCCAAATCGGAACGATCAGAGAAACAGAAGCCTGGGATTAGACACAGGGGAGAAATTGGGTGAAAGAGCGCGTGCTCTGAGCGCCGCAGAATCGCTGTAGGCTGTTGTATCAAGTAGTTGTTGCTGATAACGCGATACAGTGTTACTTTACTGAAATACCAGGGGGAGACGATTCAGGAATTTATTGTATTCGAAGTTTTTCGCCAAACCGTTTGCAGTTGTCAAGGACATTTGTGGTAAGTTACTGTTTTTTTGTTGCAATAATAAGCCATTTCTGATATGAACCATAATTGTTGTCATACAATATAATATAATGAAACTCGAATGGTTTAGTGAAACGTTGGGTAACTTTTTGAGCTACGAGCAGAAGTTTTATAGCCTAACTGGGCATGTTGACTCACTGGTATGACTGTCAAAGGAGGAGATATTCAATGTTTTGCTCCCAATTTTAAGAAAGGCCTCTTGAAATATTTTTTTAATTGAATTGTAGCTTGCTTGGGGGACATGCATGATTTGAAGAAGTGTCTATTCAGTGGAGAAAACGCTACTACTGTAGCCTTGTTACTCTATATGATAAATGCATTGTTCATGGTAATTAAACACTTTCCTTATGACAGAGCATATTAATTATCTGCAAGCAACATACAGTGGAGTGTTAGAGGAGCTCAAGACAAGAAGACAGGATATTGTAGTATGCTGTAAATGTTAACCTTAGGACCTGGATACTCTTTGTGGATTGTGATCCAAATGTATTGTCTTCATCACATATTAAGTGATTAGCATCCTTTAAGTGCCCCTATCATGTCTCCGGGTTAGTGTGTGTCAGAGCTTGGCTGTCCTCTCCCTGAGTTCCAATTTGCCTTTGGGGAAAATGCAAATTGTGCAAATAACCACTGGACTCTGAAAGTTTGTTCCTGTTTGAGATTTGTTGACTTTTTAGCCATTCCTCAACTCCTGAGCCAGTGGCCATGTTTTGATTGCTAGTAGGGAGACCTGACACCTCTGGCAGAGGAAAATGCTGAAGGATTCTAACCTTGGGCACTGCTCTGTGGTTTGCCAATGTTATCTCCTGTTAAGGGCAATCACCATCCCCATCTGCATTTTGACTTACACTTGGTGAAATTATCACCCTAGGATGTAATGTGTTTTCCATTTGGCCTTTGGTGACCCTTTTAGATAATTTCAAGCAGAGTTGTGAAATGTATGACTACTTGCTGATTTTGATTCACATCTATCTGTTAACACTTGTGCAGCTTTATAATAGTTGCTGCCAAACTTTGATGTATGGTATTATTTACTCTGCTAACACTTATGAGAACTGGCAGAAAAATGTCTGGTTTCCCACTTTCTCCTGCGAGCAGTAAAGTAGTTGAGCTTTTGTTATTCCACGGTATATGGTTTTATACTGACATTAAACTCTGGCTGAACAGTTGAGTGCCCAGATGAGGTCACTAGGGGCGGGTGTACTTTGAGCCATGCATGTCTGTGAACGTTAAAGGGAGGCTTGGGGAAGGTGCACACCTCTGTCTGTGTGTGCTGCCTCCGCATCAGATCGGACTGCATCAGAATCACAACAACAACAATAGTCTGAAGCTCAAAGGTGAGCTGCATACCTTACAGCTTTTTTCCCCTTGAAAGTGTTATGCTCTAAAGACTGTAGTTTTCTTTAGGGCTTTCAGAGAAAACTGAGTGAGTTTAATCAACATTTTATTCATAAGTATTTTGTCTTGTTTGCAGCCTCTTAAACTGTAATGTTTTGGTCTCTGGGCTCGACAAACAAGTTGTTTTGTCAGAAGCTAATTATCACTCTGACCATGTGGTTTAGCAGGTTTTAAGCCAATGCTTAATCTGGACCTCTGCATTGTCTTTAGCATTGCCAGTAACTCTCTAAGTGTATCCTACATCTTTGGGCACAAAGAAGCTTTGGTGTGTCCGAATAAGTAAATGAACCATAGAGAATCAGACTGATTCGTGCTCATCTCAGAGGAACGGTCTGACTTTACAGACTGTCTAACTTTGTGTTTGCTGCTCTGATAGCACTGGCTGCAGTTGGCAGAGCAAACTCCTCTCCTCTCATAGTTGTGGCAGCACCGCATCTCTTCTTCCCTGCAGGGTTCCACATGCACTGAGGTTTAGGGAACAATGGGCCAAATAGTGTGTCTGAGCGTGATATAATGGCTTTCGTGTGGCTTAAATGTTTCTCATTTCTGAGCTAAGGCTTTTTCATTTTTTTGCCAGGCATTTTTTTCTCAGAGCCTTTTCTGTGAAACTAGTAATGTCAATCATCATTGTGGAATAATTGGAATGTCAATTTCTTTTTCCTTGTTTCTTGAGCTGTCAATCTGGGCATATTCCTGCTATTGTAACAGTGTGGTACTTTGTCAGTTATAGTTAAAGTTAAAATTGCATTGTATTTGGTGGCTTTGGCCAAGTGTTCTGTCAGAATAATACATCTGTTCTGAAAGCTGAAGTTGATCCATCTGAGTATTTTCATACTGGAACTTTTTGTAGAGCTGTTTTTGAATTGTTCAGTGATGAAAAAATTCATCACCCCCTCTAAAATAAAATACAATGATGTTGCCAGCCAGAACAACAGCAGAACAAGGCAGTACATAAAGTGGAAATGTTGCTACTTGTTAGGTGGGTATATTTTGTCGGGTCTAATGGAACAGCTGTAACAGAACACGCTGCCTGGAGCACCGGACAGGGATTTGACGGCCACTCTGTCAATGGATTTCACAAACCCTAGGGACTAATAGTATTTCGTCTAGTTCTTTGAAATGTTTTCATTGAATGAAATAACCTGGAATGCATCAAATGTTCATTCAGATAAGTGTTTTCTCTTGTTTGTAGCCTTTTAGACTGGAATGTTTTGGTCTCTGAGCTTGAAAAACAAGTTGTTTTGCCAGAAGCTAATGGTCACCATGACCATGTGGTTTAGCAGGTTTTAAACCAATGCTTAATCTAGACCTCTGCATTGTGTCTTTAGCATTGCAAATAATTCTCTAAGTGGATCATAAATCTTTGGGCACAAAGAAGCGTTGGTTTATTTTATGTAATGATATTTGTGATGGAATTAGGATACTACAGTACAAACTTAAACATTTAGTTATGAGTAAGTGTATGAGTCAGTAGGGATTTTTCCTCATCCCTATAAATTGTCTGAAAGGCGCAGTCAGAAGTAGTTTTATTTGGAGAATAGTTATTTGTAACTAACGGCCAGTAGGTCTATAGCTAGATCAGTATTGAAGAGATTTTAACTGTGCCATGCTTCTTTCTACCTCTGCCTGCTATTTTAAGCTTTAATGGGTTGAATCCTCCAGGATTTTTCAGCCAGCTTCTCATTTAGCATATTCATGCCAAGCAACACTATTTCTCTGTTTTGTTGAAGACATTGTCTTTTTTCCAGACGCTCTGTAATTTGCATTTATTGGGTTTCAATTGCCAAAAGTGCTTCAAAGGGGAGCCGAGCCTTGCATGTTTTTCATGTTTTCTTCTTTCAAATTTTCCTGTGTGGAGCTTGAGCCTACGAGCCTCCAAGGTTCCTCAGCCAGAGCCTCATCCCAGCTGAGGTCTCATAACTGACTGCCAATGGCTAACACTCATCCTCATAGGGAAGACCAGCTGAAATCTCCCCATCATTCTCTCTCTCTCGGACTCTCTCCGTGACTCATCATCATCCGATTTCCTTTTGAAAGATCGAGCTGGAAATGAAATGTTTTGTTCGATGAAAGATCTTCTTGGAAGGTTGAGGAACAGGTAGGGCCAGTGTTCTTTGTAGCTTTTTGGAGAAGTAATGGAAGTCTCAAAGCAGCCTCAACCACATTCTCTGAAGTCAGCTGGGCTACATTTCTTAATTGGTTTCACTCTGAACACCTCTCAAACTAGTGGTTAGGGATCTCTGGGGTTGGACAGTGTTTTCATGATTCCAGTTCACAATGCTCTTTACTTGGAAAAGTTTTCTCATGGTTGAAGACCTAGACTAGTCACTGCTGGGTGACTTTTGGTCATTGCTGGGCGAAAGTCTTCTATCTTGGCTTACCGAAGGAGAGTGAGAGGGGAAGTAGAATAGTACATGTGTGATCCATAAGCTCTGCATAATGCATGGTAAGAGACATCCACTCCTCCACCACCTCCAGTGCTGAGAACCCAAGAAGCGAAGTTAGGAGGAAAATAATATTTCAACTGTCATGGATTTGTTTTTAGTTTGTCAGGGGAACAGGCTGTTGAAAAGTCTGCATTTGCAATCAACATTTTTATGCTATAGAAAGTGGAATGGAATCTGTTTCCTTCAACTAATAATTATTTTCTTTCAAAGTGCCTTTTTGTAATTCCAAATACCATACGTGTTTTAATTGTCATAGCTTCACTGAAAGGGAGAAGTAAGGACCTTGGACTCCTTTAACTCAAGTCTGTTGTTAATCTGGTATTGTTCCATTGTAAATTTTGACATCTTCACATCACACCGCTTTCCTTTTGTAATGCTGTTGTCATGGTTGCGATGTAACAAGTCAGCAAACCTTGGCAGGATTGCCTTCCTTCTGACAATACATGCTGCTTCAGCTCACTATTACAGCGCTCTGAATAGAAGTTGTAGGAGTTGTTTTTCTCATTGTGCTGAGCTCTGCTACATGTTAGTAACGCTCTCTTTATTCTTAGGTGATCCCGGTGCAGTGACTGTTCCTGTGTCGTCTCTCTGCGCCCCTGTATGTCCCCTGGCCACCCCCGGCCTATCATAGAGACGCTGAGCTCAGGGACTGCGCTGCTGTAGGACCCCATGGCTCTGGGTCTTCCATCCTCCTCCATGGGCCCTTGGTCATGGCTGCTACTGGGACCATTGCTGGTCCTGCTGGTGTCTGGGCTGGGCATGGCCCTTGGTCAGAGGGTTTACACCAACACATGGGCCGTCCACATCGCTGGAGGACCAGACGAGGCTGACCGCATTGCCAGTAAACATGGCTTCGTCAACCATGGCAATGTGAGTTGTTGGGGATTTTTCACCCTCTTTTGTTTGTGTCTCTGTGTGTTTTTTTGTCTAAGTGAATAATTAGGGAACATCTACTGCAGAAAGTGCTGATCTAGATGTCTTTTCCCACATTGCCTGTTAGTGCCAAAATACCTGACCCCAAATTGGCTTAAATATTTATCACACTTGGAAGTTGCCAAGCTTCCGAGGCACTCGGAACCAATTGAATTATATCACTTTACTAGAGCAGAAAAATACTTACAGTTTAAGTCGGAAGTTTACATACACCTTAGCCAAATACATTTAAACTCAGTTTTTCACAATTCCTGACATTTAATCCTATTAAAAATTTATTAAGAATGTGAAATGTCAGAATAATAGTAGAGTGATTTATTTCAGCTTTTATTCCCAGTGGGTCAGAAGTTTACATACACTCAATCAGTTTTTGGTAGTATTGCCTATACATTGTTGGGTCAAACATTTTGGGTAGCCTTCCACAAGCTTCCCACAATAAGTTGGGTGAATTTTGGCCCATTCCTCCTGACAGAGCTGGTGTAACTGAGTCAGGTTTGTAGGCCTCCTTGCTCGCACATGCTTTCAGTTCTGCCCACACATTTTCGATAAGATTGAGGTCAGGGCTTTGTGATGGCCACTCCAATTCCTTGACTTTGTTGTCCATAAGCCTTTTTGCCACAACTTTGGAAGAATGCTTGGGGTCATTGTCCATTTGGAAGACCCATTTGCGACCAAGCTTTAACTTCCTGACTGATGTCTTGAGATGTTGCTTCAATATATCCACATCATTTTATTTCCTCATGAAGCCATCTATTTTGTGAAGTGCACCAGTCCCTCCTGCAGCAAAGCACCCCCACAACATGATGCTGCCACCCCGGTGCTTCACGGTTGGGATGGTGTTCTTCGGCTTGCAAGCCTCCCCCTTTTTCCTCCAAACATAACGATGGTAATTATGGCCAAACAGTCCTATTTTTGTTTCATCAGACCATAGGACATTTCTCCAAAGTACGATCTTTGTCCCCATGTGCAGTTGCAAACCATAGTCTGGCTTTTTTATGATGGTTTTGGAGCAGTGGCTTCTTTCTTGCTGAGTGGCCTTTCAGGTTATGTCGATATAGGACTTGTTTTACTGTGGATATAGATACTTTTGTACCTGTTACCTCCAGCGTCGTCACAAGATCCTTTGCTGCTGTTCTGGGATTGATTGCACTTTTCGCACCAAAGTACGTTCATCTCTAGGAGACAGAACGCGTCTCCTTCCTGAGCGGTATGACAGTTGCGTGGTCCCATGGTGTTTATACTTGCGTACTATTGTTTGAACAGATGAACGTGGTACCTTCCGGCATTTGGAAATTGCTCCTAAGGATGAACCAGACTTGTGGAGGTCTACAATTTTTTTTCTGAGGTCTTGGCTGATTTCTTTTGATTTTCCCATGAGTCAAGCAAAGAGGCACTGAGTTGGAAGGTAGGCCTTGAAATACATCCACAGGTACACCTCCAATTGACCCAAATGATGTCAATTAGCCTATCAGAAGTTTCTAAAGCCATGCCATCATTTTCTGGAATTTTCCAAGCTGTTTAAAGGCACAGTCAACTTAGTGTATGTGAACTTCTGATACACTGGAATTGTGATACAGTGAAATAATCTGTCTGTAAACAATTGCTGGAAACATTACTTGTGTCATGCACAAAGTAGATGTCCTAACCGACTTGCCAAAACTATAGTTTGTTAACAAGAAATGTGTGGAGTGGTTGAAAAACGAGTTTTAATGACTCCAACCTACGTGTATGTAAACTTCTGACTTAAACTGTATCTTTAAAAAATGTTGAATGGTATTTGTATCCCATATAACTTGTAAAATGCAGTGCTTCTTCTGGAGATTTAGGCTAAATATTAGTGTACCAGAGGCAGTGGTCCTTATAGAAACCCCTCTATGACTGTTTAGTTTCAGGTCATCCATTCCAGAGAAATGACTCACCCAAACAGACTAAACACAGTTACCTGAATGACTGCAGTATTGCCTTTCTGGGTAAGATGTCTCTTCTGTTACTCTCTTACTGAGAGTGGCTGACCACAACCTCCATACGAATCAAGTCAAATTTTATTGGTCACATACATGTGTTTAGCAGATGTTATTGTGAGTGTAGCGAAATGGTTGAATCACACACCTGTGTGTGTCTGTAGAGATCTCTGTATTGTTCTGAAAGCTTCACTCATCTCTCTGCTTTTCACACAGCTTTTAATCTCATTACTTAAGGGTAGGAGGCCTTCAAAGTTCGCCATATGCTCAGCCTGCTGTTTTGTTTGTGGTAAATGAGTTCATCAGAAAATGACCTCCCCCGTCTCTCTGATATGTTGGTGTTCTCAACACTACCACAGTCTTCCATACTTTCTGTTTCTTTTCAATGAAACATCCCACAAACTTATTTCTGTGGTGGTCTTCCTTTGTCGCAGCTGAGAGGCAAGTCATGGTACATTTCATGTGGTGTTAACAGAATTTTTTGAACTAGCCATCAGACTCTTCCCTCTCGTCTCCTCAATGCGCTGTGTTGTGGCATTGTTTGCATAGCAGAGCTGTGTGTTTGTGTCAGGAACAGATCATCCGACAGGAGCTTCCTAACTGGAATGCGCAATCAGAGCGTGGGTGAGATGGGACTTTGAACTATGAATTGCACAGTGCTGCTGAGGGAAGACTAACAGGCAGTGACAGGAATGGGACTCCGATCCTATGAACAGCACCACCAGGGTTTAAGTTTTCACTGTTCCTCTCCTTCCTTCCGTTTTGAGGACAATCTATGAATAATTAAGCTCTACTTGGGATAGTTTGTTGTTGAGGGGCCAGTGGGCGGGTAAAATAAATGTAAACATTTCCTGTTTGTAAGTGAGCCACTACATTCTCTGGTTGCTCAAAGACTTCAATGGGGGCATGATGAGTAGAAGTACTTTAGTTTTTTTGTCTTTTTGCATCCATTTCACATTTAACGTTAATAGCTTCCTTCCTGGTTAGCCTGTATCCTGCTAGGCAACTAGATATCACGTCTTCCAGTTAGAAATCATTCATTATGCACCTGGTCATGGGATAGATCTGTGTGTAAGATAATTATTCCGGTGACATTATAAGGTGATACCTTTTAGTCTGGGTTTTATCGTTCTGACATGTCTCTCTGTAATAGTTTCCATCCAGATGTTTTGTATGCTGCCTACTGTGGAAGTGTAGTGTCTGTGAGTCAATTTCTTTTAAAAGGCCTTTTTGCTTAAAGGTCGATTTTATACTAATGCCATGGGCAATAATGTTGATTTATCAAATAATGATCTGAACCACATAGTAAACATCAGCTTAGACCTTTTTAGAGCTCAGACAGACTCAATAAAGGTTGCAAAAATCAATCAATGGTTTCTGAAAACTCACTAGAGAGAATGCGAGAGATGAAATAAGATTGCTTAATCCCTTTGGGGAAAATATGTTGGGAAAATAACTGGGGAGGATTGTGAAATCACTATCTAGCAAACAAACACAAAATGGTTGCAAGAAAATATTCTCTTTTTAGTTGATTTCTTTATAATTTGTTTACATTGCATCCATGAACAGATTCTATTCTGGGCTATGGGAAGGTCAGACGATAAACCTTTCCTCCCACTGACTCCTAGGTTGTGTTTAGTGGGTGTATAATGTCAGTAATTGGTAGTGGTGTGGGCTTGTCGGCTGACGTGTGGGTGACTGATTGGTCCTAATGGAAAGGGGGACCCAGTAATTCTTCCTTCTAATGGAATCTAAGGAGAGTTGAATCAGCCTGCCCTGCCAGTGTGACCGGTGACTGGCCCTCACATATAGTAGTTAGGTTACCTCTGTAGCAGTCAGCCAACCAGGGACAGTAGTGGATATCTGGAGGGCCCGGTAAGAGATTGTAGCTCCTTCTTCCACACCAACTGACCCCTCCTTCCCCTGTGTGATATTGACAGTAATTGAAGAGCTTGGTCGGACATGAAGCCAGGCTTCCTGCACTGGGGCAGGCTTGGCCTGTGGCTCTCTTTTCTCTCTGTTGACAGATGTTAGGCCTCTCAATTTTAAAGACCCCACCTCTATTCACAGGGCATCCATTTGTGATTAGGGGCCTGTATTCCGACAGTATTTCTTACTAATCATCAGGAATGTTGTTTATGCTGCGAGACACAGAGTGCAGACTAATCAGTAATCTCACTGTGAAATGCCCAATGGCTTTGTTTTTACTGTGATTACTAGTAAGCCATTAACTATGTGTTGGCCATAAGGGAATAAGGAATCCAGACATGACCATTAGAGACACTTACTCAGACTGTTTTCAGGATACTGTGAGCTGTGTGTGGGCCTCTCTGTCTGTATGACTGCTGAGTAGATTTGTCCCATCACCATAAAGGGATCTGAACGTGTTGGAGACTTAAAAAGTTTTGAGCCTCACTCGGTTGACCAGAGCCAAGTTTAGCCAAGCCTCATTGGTCAGATCAGTAACTCTACTCGGCTAATGTGCTTTACTCTGACCTTTTGCTCTGCAAAAAACACTATTTTCTCTACATGGTTATACCTGGCCCAGCCCCAGACCTACAGCGGGAAGGGACATGTTGTAATGACAACACTTCAGCTTTTATAAGCTCTTGTCCTCCACTTTAGAGTTGTCAGAGTCTGGAAATGGAGTCTGAAATGTATTTACATTTTTCTCTCCGCAGCAGTGTGGTATTTGAGTCTTCTCAGACATTTAGATTGCTCTTCCATTGCCCTCGGGACTCTTCTTGAGGAATAAGGCAGCCAACTTCCTCAATACTAGTGTGGCACTTTTTTTGTTGGTATTTGTACTTCCTCTAATGGTATATATTTAGCCTTCATGTTTACTCAATTGCAGTGGGCTCCAGTTAGAGGACAGAGTTGACCCTGTTACGCTGTTAGATTTCACACTGCAAGTGAGTACTCAGTCATTGTGTGTGTGATTATTAGAACGCTACCACCTCCAATGTGGCTACAGGAAAACCAGTGTTTTGACATCTGCATAGGCTGTTGCAACCACATTATCTTGACATCCAGATCAGCCACCTCACTGGTAGTTTCTACATGCACCATCGTCTGTCTCTTATCAGCTTGGTGACACACTGTGTGACCTTAACTCTCTCTGACCCAAACCATAAACCTGCCAGGAGGAAAAGGCCATTCACAGGGTAACGTGGCATGAAACCTGCAAACGTAGAAATTCCTAGCTAATGTGTCCCCGGAAGATTGAACATCGCACCTAGAGCAGCACTGACTACAGCTGTGTTTGTTTTGTGGACAAGGCAAGGCCACATACGGCATCAGGCAAGGTTGATGACTTGATGGGCTGTTGATGCAACGTGTGCAGCCCCCCCCCCCCCCCCCCCCCCTTCATTAAAATAGACCATTAAGCAAAGGAGAGGGGGCCAACTGGGCACTAAAAGTGAGAGGGAGCGAGGCGCTCTGTATGGCCTGCTCGGCTGAATGAAGTGTGAGATGATTGGAGTATGGTAATGTAGGGAGCAGCGATTTATATTTACGAGGGGGGGCTAGCGCAGCGAGTCGGAGGGAGGGTGCTGAACTCGCCCTGGGTGGTGTGTGTGTGTGTGTGGTAAGGTCAGGCTGGGGGCCTCCATCCCTTTTTGTATTTTGAAGGCCTTCCACACTCATCTCATTACCATGTGGATCAGTGTGAGTATGTGTTCATCTGCTTTATCTATCTGTATAGAAGGCCGTGGACAGAGGCCATACAGAACCATGACTACACCTTTCTACATGGAACAGTCACATCTTCAGCCAACAGTACATCATTTATGTGCAGTATCTGTTCATCGCACCTGCATTAATATGCATTAACTTTGAAATAACATTAAAGGAGGTGAAACAATCATGCAGAAATGCGATAATACCATCATGTAGATATTCTCTATTGAAATAGTCATACTTAATGATCTTCCTGATTTCAATGAGGCATCCATCGCCAGTCATTGTGAAAAAATTAATTGTAGTAGAGCTCTGATCAAAGCAGTTATTCAGCCTTCCCTGGACTGATAGTGAAGGAAATGAGGGTTGCGTGAGCAGGACCTGGTGAGGAATGGCATGCCCCAGCTGTGGTGTGGGGCTGGTGTGTGCAGGTGTTGTATTGAAGTGGAGGGAGGGCAGGGAGATCACAGGCTGCAGCTGAGGGGGTTTTATGACCCCCCTGATTGTCCCTGTAGAGTTCCATTCCACCCCTGGGACTCAGCAACTCTGGCCCCTGGCTGTTTTTTACAGTAATGAGCCACTGATGTCTTGTTAAAAACACAAGCACATTTTTCTAATTTCACTGTTAAAAGTGGATTAGATAGGTGGCCAAATGGCCCGAGAATATATAATTTTTCTCGTCGCGTGCTAGAGCTCTCCGAGAATTCAGGTGTACTGCAGTAGTTTATTTCTCAGCCATGGGTGTTTTGCCTAAGCTCTGTGTCTGGCCTGCTTGAGACGTCTCTACTCCCATCGTGCCTGAGACGTCTCTACTCCCATCGTGCCTGAGACGTCTCTACTCCCATCGTGCCTGAGACGTCTCTACTCCCATCGTGCCTGAGACGTCTCTACTCCCATCGTGCCTGAGACGTCTCTACTCCCATCGTGCCTGAGACGTCTCTACTCCCATCGTGCCTGAGACGTCTCTACTCCCATCGTGCCTGAGACGTCTCTACTCCCATCGTGCCTGAGACGTCTCTACTCCCATCGTGCCTGAGACGTCTCTACTCCCATCGTGCCTGAGACGTCTCTACTCCCATCGTGCCTGAGACGTCTCTACTCCCATCGTGCCTGAGACGTCTCTACTCCCATCGTGCCTGAGACGTCTCTACTCCCATCGTGCCTGAGACGTCTCTACTCCCATCGTGCCTGAGACGTCTCTACTCCCATCGTGCCTGAGACGTCTCTACTCCCATCGTGCCTGAGACGTCTCTACTCCCATCGTGCCTGAGACGTCTCTACTCCCATCGTGCCTGAGACGTCTCTACTCCCATCGTGCCTGAGACGTCTCTACTCCCATCGTGCCTGAGACGTCTCTACTCCCATCGTGCCTGAGACGTCTCTACTCCCATCGTGCCTGAGACGTCTCTACTCCCATCGTGCCTGAGACGTCTCTACTCCCATCGTGCCTGAGACGTCTCTACTAGAGGTCGACCGATTTATGTTTTTTCAACGCCGATACCGATTATTGGAGGACCAAAAAAAGCCGATACCGACTAATCGGGCCGATTTTAATTATTTATTTGGAATAATGACAATTACAACAATACTGAATGAACACTTATTTTAACTTAATATAATACATCAATAAAATCAATTTAGCCTCAAATAACTAATGAAACATGTTCAATTTGGTTTAAATAATGCAAAACCAAAGTTTTGCAAAAACAATGTTTTCAGAACATGAGAACATATGAAAGCTGGTGGTTCCTTTTAACATGAGTCTTCAATATTCCCAGGTAAGAAGTTTTAGGTTGTAGTTATTATAGGAATTATAGGACTATTTCTCTCTCTACCATTTGTATTTCATATACCTTTGACTATTGGATGTTCTTATAGGCACTTTAGTATTGCCAGTGTAACAGTATAGCTTCCGTCCCTCTCCTCGCTCCTACCTGGGCTCGAACCAGGAACACATTGACGACAGCCACCCTCGAAGCAGCGTTACCCATGCAGAGCAAGGGGAACAACTACTCCAAGTCTCAGAGCGAGTGACCCCGCTAACTAGCTAGCCATTTCACATCGGTTACACTAGCCTAATCTCGGGAGTTGATAGGCTTGAAGTCATAAACAGCAGAGCTGCTGGCAAAACGTACGAAAGTGCTGTTTGAATGAATGCTTACGAGCCTGCTGGTGCCTACCATCGCTCAGTCAGACTGCTCTATCAAATCATAGGCTTAATTATAACATAATAACACACAGAAATACGAGCCTTAGGTCATTAATATGGTCGAATCCGGAAATGATCATCTCGAAAACAAAACATTTATTCTTTCAGTGAAATACGGAACCGTTCCGTATTTTATCTAACGGGTGGCATCCATAAGTCTAAATATTCCTGTTATATTGCACAACCTTCAATGTTATGTCATAATTACGTAAAATTCTGGCAAATTAGTTTGCAACAAGCTAGGCGGCCCAAACTGTTGCATACACCCTGACTCTGCGTGCAAGGAACGCAAGAGAAGTGACACAATTTCACCTGGTTAATATTGCCTGCTAACCTGGATCTCTTTTAGCTAAATATGCATGTTTAAAAATACATACTTCTGTGTATTGATTTTAAGAAAGGCATTGATGTTTATGGTTAGTTACAGTCGTGCAATGATTGTGCTTTTTTCGCAAATGCGGTTTTGTTAGCGTCCCACATATCCCAGAGAAGTTAACGTCCCACTTGGCCTAAAGCCAGTAAAAATGCAGAGCGCCAAATTCAAATAAATTACTATAAAAATCAAACTTTCATGGAATCACACATGCAATACACCAAATTAAAGCTACACTTGTTGTGAATCCAGCCAACATGTCAGATTTCAAATAGGCTTTTCGGCAAAAGCAAACGATGCTATTATCTGAGGATAGCACCATAGTAAACGAAGAGAGAGAAGCATATTTCAACCCTGCAGGCGCAACACAAAACACAGAAATAAAAATATAATTCATGCCTTACCTTTGACGAGCTTCTGTTGTTGGCACTCCAATATGTCCCATAAACATCACAAATGGTCCTTTTTGTTCGATTTAATTCCGTCTATATATCCAAAATGTCCATTTATTTGGCACGTTTGATCCAGAAAAACACAGGTTCCAACTTGTGCAACGTGACTACAAATTATCTCAAGTTACCTGTAAACTTTTCCAAAACATTTCAAACTACTTTTGTAATACAACTTTAGGTATTACGTAAATAATCGATAAAATTGAAGACGGGATCTGTGTTCAATACAGGATTAAAACAAACTGTAGCTAGCTTTCTGGTCACGCGCCTCTATCTAACAGTACACTTCAAGTTACCCTCGTTCTGGATGGCCGTACTTCTTCATTACACAAAGGAAAAACCCTCAACCAATTTCTAAAGACTGTTGACATCCAGTGGAAGTTGTAGGAACTGCAAGAAGGTCAATTAGAAATCTGGATTCCCAATGAAAACCCATTGAAAAGAGAGTGACCTCAAAAAATAAAATCTGAATGGTTTGCCCTCTGGGTTTTGCCTGCTAAATAAGTTCTGTTATACTCACAGACATGATTCAAACAGTTTTAGAAACGTCAGAGTGTTTTCTATCCAAATCTACTAATACTATGCAAATCTTATCTTCTGGGGATGAGTAGCTGGCAGTTTAATTTGGGTATGCTTTTCATCCAAACATGAAAATGCTGCCCCCTATCCTAGAGAAGTTAAATCATCCCTCCCGTTTGGCGAAATTGGCTGTCTTTGTTATGAAGAAATATTCTTCACACAGTTCGCAACGAGCCAGGCGGCCCAAACTGCTGCATATACCCTGACTCTGTTGCAAGAGAAGTGACACAAAGAAATTCATGTTAGCAGGCAATATTAACTAAATATGCAGGTTTAGAAATATATACATGTGTATTGATTTTAAGAAAGGCATTGATGTTTATGGTTAGGTACCTTTTTCGCGAATGCGCACCGCATCAATTATATGCAACGCAGGACACATTAGATAAACTAGTAATATCATCAACCATGTGTAGTTAACTAGTGATTATGATTGATTGATTTTTTTTTTTATAAGGTAAGTTTAATGCAAGCTAGCAACTTACCTTGGCTTCTTACTGCATTCGTGTTACAGGCAGGCTCCTTGTGGAGTGCAATGAGAGGCAGGTGGTTAGAGCATTGGACTAGTTAACCGTAAGGTTGCAAGATTGAATCCCCGAGCTGACAAGGTAAAAATCTGTCGTTCTGCCTTTGAACAAGGCAGTTAATCCACCGTTCCTAGGCCGTCATTGAAAATAAGAATGTGTTCTTAACTGACTTGCCTAGTTAAATAAAGGTGTAAATAAAAAATCGGCCAAATCGGTGTCCAAAAGTACAGATTTCCGATTGTTATGAAAACTTGAAATTGGCCCTAATTAATCGGTTGACCTCTAGTCTCTACTCCCATCGTGGCTGAAGCTCATAACGCCTGCGATGTTGATGACGCTCTGAGTCCTGGTGTTAAACGTGTCCCTCTGCTGGAATAGTCTGCTATTTCTGGGGTATACCTCATCTCGTGTGGTTTACTGCCCCTGCCTGGGTTAATGGTCTCATCTCTCTGGTCCTCTTTCTACCTACTCCTGATTTACCTATCCACAGTCAATTACTGTCATTATAGAGTGATTCACCCTGGCTTTTATAACATGGGTGACCTTTTGGCACCGTCATTGGGTTGGGGTAAGTCGAATAGCAGAAGTTAAACACACTTGTATATGAAGTTGAGAGCTGTTTGAAAAGCAGTGTTTGCATGATGGATGTCTCTCTTTTCGCCACCTACTTTCATAGTTCCCAGGAATTTAAAACAGGTTTGTGCTGTTTTCCTGTGACGGAAATGCCTTGCTACTGGTGTACAGATCTTTAACAAAATCTGCCTTTCCTGTCCTATTTTCTTTTAATGACAACTTATTTTGATTATTTATAGACAGATGTGGGAAGGAACCTGATTAATAAATAAATGCCTCATCGTTTCCTACACACGCACATCAAAGTAGAATCCAGCATTTCTCAGAACCCTGCCGTTTCCTTTTTTCCAAACGAGCGCTGTAGTTTCTGTCACTAATGGCTGATGTGAACGCTTCCTGTGTACAGAGTGTAAGCTAGGATGAGGAAGTGCAAGGTGGGGTACCCTGATCAGAGAAGGTCAAATATTTTCATGATAATAAGAACAGGAGCCTCCAGTTCATTCCACTTATTGAACCTCCAACTCTGTGCCTGCAGTTTGTTAAGAGTACTCTATCCCTTCTGTACTACGTGGAACCACAACGCACAAGGCCTAGCATTAAACCCATACATGATCTAATGGGGAAGGATGGTCTATCTCTGCCATCATGAGACAGGCTGATTCTAATCAGTGCTGCTACAGACCAGCACCGCACCATGACTGGGTCTGATTAGTGTTACTGGGGGGCATTTCCATCTTAAAGGACCCATGAGCATCAACATGTGAAGTTCATAGGCTCATGTCGAATGAAGGCTTAGTCTATCCTTTTGAGAAATTAAGGCATACATTTTTCAACCGTTTTCCATCCTACAAATTGGGAATAAGCAAAGGCTTATCAGTAACGGAATAACTGCAGTAACGGAATTACTGCAATTTAATTGGCTACAATGGGAAATGATAGTAGTCATATACCACAGTTGGGTCACCTGCTACTGTCCTCCCTTCCACTGCCATACTGTTATGTTCAGCTAATAACTTTTTTTTTTCTTTCTGTTGTCTGGTGGTCAAAGCAAGACTGTGAAAAAAGCCTGGACAACCCCTCTTTCACTCTTTCTCTCTCTGCTGCTCTTCTCTTGCTCCAGTTAATGGGTGTCCTCTGCCTTGGCTTTGCTGAAGCCTGCCAGACCTTACAACGCCTAGATAGGTATTTTATCAGCTAGCCACATATGTTATAGCAATCTGTCAGTTGGTGAAAGTCAATGACGTGGTTGATGGATGCAGCGTCTGAGCTGCATGCACCTACTACCTACCCATTTTACATTTACTGTAACAAGCATCCTCACCCACTGAGCACTGACCAACACCGGAAATTTGGTCAATCCACCCTGGCCGGACCAAATCCGAACCAGTCATAGACGTTTGGACAGCACAGTACAGCAGTGCACACTAGAGTACAGTATAATGTACTATACTGAACATGTCTACTGTGATGTCCAAACTTGTGAAAAACAGATGTACATGATTGGTTCAGATTTGGTCTGGTCCGGACCAACCAAATGTGGTCTTGTTTGGGGGCAGAGCTCATTACGATAATAGCCAGTGTAGATTAATACCCAAATATATTTCTCCCAAATTTCTACCTTTGTGTACCAATTCAAGCTACTTCACCATGAAGGTAACGATATTCATATCCATAATTATGAATTTCTGTATAGTACAGCTCAGGGACCAATGATATAACATTTTTGTTACAAGGTGTCATGTCTTAGCTGACAACCCATTATTTCTGCAGACTTAATCTTAATTCGTAGCAGATAGATATACTGCTCAAAAAAATAAAGGGAACACTTAAACAACACAATGTAACTCCAAGTCAATCACACTTCTGTGAAATCAAACTGTCCACTTAGGAAGCAACACTGATTGACAATAAATTTCACATGCTGTTGTGCAAATGGAATAGACAAAAGGTGGAAATTATAGGCAATTAGCAAGACACCCCCAAAAAAGGAGTGATTCTGCAGGTGGTGACCACAGACCACTTCCCAGTTCCTATGCTTCCTGGCTGATGTTTTGGTCACTTTTGAATGCTGGCAGTGCTTTCACTCTAGTGGTAGCATGAGACGGAGTCTACAACCCACACAAGTGGCTCAGGTAGTGCAGCTCATCCAGGATGGCACATCAATGCGAGCTGTGGCAAGAAGGTTTGCTGTGTCTGTCAGCGTAGTGTCCAGAGCATGGAGGCACTACCAGGAGACAGGCCAGTACATCAGGAGACGTGGAGGAGGCCGTAGGAGGGCAACAACCCAGCAGCAGGACCGCTACCTCCGCCTTTGTGCAAGGAGGAGCAGGAGGGGCACTGCCAGAGCCCTGCAAAATGACCTCCAGCAGGCCACAAATGTGCATGTGTCTGCTCAAACGGTCAGAAACAGACTCCATGAGGGTGGTATGAGGGCCCGACGTCCACAGGTGGGTTTGTGCTTACAGCCCAACACCGTGCAGGACGTTTGGCATTTGCCAGAGAACACCAAGATTGGCAAATTCGCCACTGGCGCCCTGTGCTCTTCACAGATGTAAGCAGGTTTACACTGAGCACATGTGACAGACGTGACAGAGTCTGGAGATGCCGTGGAAAACGTTCTGCTGCCTGCAACATCCTCCAGCATGACCGGTTTGGCGGTGGGTCAGTCATGGTGTGGGGTGGCATTTCTTTGGGGGGCCGCACAGCCCTCCATGTGCTCACCAGAGGTAGCCAGACTGCCATTAGGTACCGAGATGAGATCCTCAGACCCCTTGTGAGACCATATGCTGGTGCGGTTGGCCCTGGGTTCCTCCTAATGCAAGACAATGCTAGACCTCATGTGGCTGGAGTGTGTCAGCAGTTCCTGCAAGAGGAAGGCATTGATGCTATGGACTGGCCCGCCCATTCCCCAGACCTGAATCCAGTTGAGCACATCTGGGACATCATGTCTCTCTCCATCCACCAACGCCACGTTGCACCACAGACTGTCCAGGAGTTGGCGGATGCTTTAGTCCAGGTCTGGGAGGAGATCCCTCAGGAGACCATACGCCACCTCATCAAGAGCATGCCCAGGCGTTGTAGGGAAGTCATACAGGCACGTGGAGGCCACACACACTACTGAGCCTCATTTTGACTTGTTTTAAGGACATTACATCAAAGTTGGATCAGCCTGTAGTGTGGTTTTCGACTTTAATTTTGAGTGTGACTCCAAATCCAGACCTCCATGGGTTGATAAATTTGATTTCCATTGATAATTTTTGTGTGAGCACGTTCAACTATGTAAATAAAAAAGTATTTAATAAGAATATTTCATTCATTCAGATCTAGGATGTGTTATTTTAGTGTTCCCTTTATTTTTTTGAGCAGGGTATTTAAGTTTTTGTAAAATTAAAATTTTCTATAATTATTTTACCAAACTTTGCATCTGCACAGTTCTTCCAGAAAATGTGTTTTTGTGAACATTTCTGTGTAAATTGTTCAAAGTAGTCCTTGTGCTTAGAGTTGTATGGTTCGTTAAACTTTGAAATTATGTTTTTTCTTTGGCATACATTTAAAAGTGAAACATCTGAGTCAAAGCATAATTCTGTTATTGTGTAATTGCCTTGGGAAAGATTGACATCAATTTCCTAAAGGCATGGCTAACTATGGAAAGCTAAGGCCTATACACTGGAGGCCTATCTGTGCACAACAGTCATCCGCAGTGTTTATCTGTTAGATTCCCCATCTGTATAGTTCTTGTTTTCGCTCTAGACTTCTCTGTTCTGTTGTCAGAAGTCTCTCTGCTCTGTCTCCTTCACAGTGCTTTTACATTTGTTTTGATCTTGTGGTTGTGTGAAACGACTAAATACTTTTCATGCAAAGTAATGCAGAACACATCCGGATGCTCATCTCTTAGCAGGTGATCTCTGGCATAGAGATGGACAATGAGGACTTGGAGATTGTAAGTGCGCATTGCAGCGGTTCCAAATGTCCATGGGCATATTGTGGTGCATTGCCAGAACTCCCTGCACCTACTGTAAATCACCAGGCCTGGTGCCAGTGAGGACAGATGAATGCTTGCCGCTGCAGAAAAACACTATGTAAGCAGCCACACACACACACACACACACACACACACACACACACACACACACTTCTCTATGTTCACTGAAGTTGGTTTTGATAAATAGCTTTGCCATGTCTCAAATCATACAGAGGGGAATCTTGAACGATATGAATATAATCCAGTGTTCATGGGAACTGTGTGTGTTTCCAACTCTTCAAGTCTCTCTACTAGCTGCTGGACCTGGGCCACTCCACCAGCCATAAATCAGCTGTGACCCTTTTGTTTTGCTCTTGATGCTTTCTCTAGCCCCCTAAAATCTAGCTATAGCTAATGGGGAACAGAACCTCAGGCTCGAATAGGAGAGGCTGGACTCACATAGCCCATAATTGGTTCCTGGGGAGCCCAGGTTATTGACTGGGAGTCAACAGGGGTTTGAAGTGATTTGCTGGAGAGCGAGGAATGAGGTTGTTATTGGACGAGGGTGACAGGGAGAAAATGGCATGCTGATGGGGTTTGAGGCACCACTAGGCAGAATTCAGCTCTACTCCACAAAGGTGCTTTCTCCTGTGCACAGCACCAGTTCAGGTCCTAAACATAACCATAACACACCCCTATCATGCTCCCTCACCCCTCTTTCAAACACAAACCCCTCTTCAACCCCTACTCCCCCTTTCCTCTCACAGCCTGAACACAAGGACTCTCTCATGATATGGTTTCTTGGAGAAACTGTTAGCGCCCAGTGTGGTGAGGTGACTTTGTTGGCTTACGAGTTACCACTCCCTTGGTTGGAGAGACTGTATTGCAAACACTTTGGCTATAGATCTGCTGTGGTAAATATTGCATTATGGCTTTGCAGTGTTTTGTAACATGGCATACTTGTGCAATCGCTGTGTCAATCTTTAACAGGCCTGTGACTTGTGCTGTGGACTCGGCTGTGGCCTACTTTAGCCAATGATAGTTGACGGGTCTAACGGAGCGTGCCGCTTCTATACAGCCAGAGCAGGATGCCTCTTAGCTGTAGCTTTGAAGTGCCGTAATGATAAAACCGCGACCGTGGCTCTTAGACCTAACCATGGGAGTTGGCCCTTTGGTCTCGTAGTGTCGAAATGCGACTTTCTCCTCCCACCTCTTTGGTGGTTAACAGATGACCTCTGCATTGTCTTTGGCCTTTGTTGCTCCCTATAGACGAGTGCTGCGCCCCCTGACATCCATAACACTGTAAAGATATTAATCAGTGTCTCTGGCATCTTGAGAATGGTGGGATCAACTCTGTTTTGCTCCAGAGTTGGAGTTGAGGCATGAGACATTTTGATGGTTTTGGAACACGTATAACTTTTCGTAACCTTTTTGGTGATGAGCCTGAAGGCAGAACATTATTTAAGAGGTAAATGACCTTTCATCATCTGCTGAACTACCCTCAACTTGGCCCGTGAGAACAGGCAGTAGTTGGGGTGGAAACGTTTTGCATTGCAAAAGCAGGTCTTGTTTGGCGCTGCTTAAAGAGACATGA